>NC_059427.1:163523011-163823011 GCF_021028975.2 Sphaerodactylus townsendi
CTTTCCCCTGAGAAAGTTCCTGGAGCAATTAATTTTCTCCAGAGAAAGTAGGGCAAGCCTCTTCATTACTGAAACAAAGTCTTTGTCTCGGGTTCCAACCCATCAGGAGGTGGAGGAAGTCTGCTGCATATTTTTAAAGCCCAGGCCCACATTCCAGGGAGAGTCTCTACCATTCAACCAAACATGGAAGGCTGTATGGCAGTGGTGGCGAACCAGTATCTCACCCTACCATATATGTAATATCACTTCAACTCACTTGACAGTTAATAACAATGATATTGGTTCAAACGCTGATTTTGTTGGAAGTGCCAATAAATATATGTTTAACTTTATTGACCATTTGCATTTTTATTCCTGTGCGTGGTTGTGTAGGTCCCAGTACACTGCTTTGTCCGTGGGCTTATAATGGTAAGCTGGCCCTGCATAAAGCAGAGGGGTGCAAGGGAGGAATGTGGTAACACAGCTTTGCGCTGAGGAGTAGGAGAATAGTGTCGAGAGGTACAGAACCAGAGGTGGGCTCCAACCAGTTCTCACTACTTCTCTAGAAGTGGTTACTGATTTTTTCTGAATGCCGAGAAGGGGTTACTAAAGCAACCTCCCTGCCCAATAGGGACTGGAGGAGCGTGTGTGCGGTGGCGCCACTGTTTGAATCCCACCACCATCGGAACCTGTTATTAAAATTTTTGGATCCCACCACTGAACAGAGCTACCTGTAGGCAGGGCACATAGTGGAAAGGGAAACCTCCATTCTTGTGTGACAAACTCCCAACTCACATGGCAAGATGTCTTTGTAACGGTTCTTCTTGACATTCTCCTTGCTGGCACCAGCCTCTGTTGAAATGCTCTGCTGTTGCCGAAACGCTGTCGCCCGGGCTTTGATTTCCTGCCAAGAAACAGGAACGTTAAAGTCCAGGGCAGCAGGAAAGGGTTAAGTTGAGTCAAGAAGGGGGAGGTCATAGCCAGTAACCGCTTTCCCCAACTCTGTTCCTGGTCATTAGAAGGACAATTTTTATTGATGTGATCCAGATCAAGCAAATTAGAATTACTGGCGAACAAAGTGGTCGAGTCCCAAAGAGACAGAGGATCGTTTCAGTTCAGACTGCAGGCAGCAGCTGCTATATTTGTGATGCTCCACCATCTTTTCAAAAGCCATCCAAACAACAAGCTGGCATATGTCCCAAATAGGCCTCTGCGTTCTGCAGAGGCCAATTTGCTGGTAGTCCCCTGCCCCTCGTCGATACGGCTGGCCTCTACCCGGGCCAGGGCCTTTACAGCCCTGGCCCCGTCCTGGTGGAATGCTTTACCATCTGCTGTCCAGGCCCTGCGGAACCTTGGCGAGGTCCGCAGGGCCTGTAAGACCGAGTTATTCCACCAGGCCTTTGGGGATGCCAGCCGCAGACTGCCTGCCCTCTCTGTAGCCCCCACGACAGTTTTGCCATCTTCAGCATCGCCTGATCGCTGATACCATCCATTTTTGGGCAATGCTGGCCCTCCTGGCCTTTGGGTTGGGCGCCATCTGTGTATGCATCTAGGCATGTATTTTTATTTGTAATCTCTGGAATTGCTGCTATAATGTATTTTGATGAATTTTAATGTTTTATCGTTATATTGTATTTATGAGACCTTATATTGTATTTGTTTTATGTCTCATTGTACACCGCCCAGAGCCCTTCGGGGGTTGGGCGGTCTATCAAGCCGAATAAAATAATAATAATTATTAAAAATTATAGCATGTCCAGAAGAAGAGGTCTGACCCAGTAGACTTCCTAACTGTAGACTTTGTAACCATATTGTTCAGGAATGGACTTGAAAAGGTTTGAAGAGACACTCATTATTAGCGCAAGGAATAGTTCGATTTGATTCCAGTAACACCTTAAGAGAGAGTAAGATTTTCAGATTTGAAAGTCGAAGCTCCCTTCATCAGACACCAGCACTAGTCTCTGACGAAGGGAGTTTTGACTCTTAAAAGCTTATATGCTGAAAATCCTGTCGGTCTCTTAAGGTGCTACTGGACTCAAATCTAACTGTACTTCTGCAGACCGACACAACTACCTTCTGAAATAATCCTAAAGACATCCTGATTTTTTAAAAAAATGTCTACTACAGTATTTCAGTATCTTTTCTGACCCACCAACTGGTCTTACATCGTTGCTTTGATAACATGGCCATATCCTTTCCAGTTAATTTTGGTAGTGTCCTATAAGGAAAGAGTTAAGTGTGGGAAAGATTCATGTGACTGAATTGTACCTATGTGGTTGGGACATTTTATGTTCTCTGAGCTGCGTAGGAATCATCCTAACATACAATTTACTAACCTGTGGAATGTCACGATGACTTACTTGCAACAAATCGGAATGCAGGACTCACTTGCTTGGCTAGAAGTGAGTCCTGCATGGCGATTTACCACTGTCCTATGCCACTGTTTTTCCTGTTTGCTGCCTTTTTTGCCTGTTCACTGCCGACCGCTGTTCCCACCTGAGCCCTCACTATGTCACCTCCAGGTGCGCTGCTAACCTGGGGCTATCCAAGTCAGGGCCAAGGAATTGTACAGGAAAATAAATCATTACTTTCCCCTGACCCAAATCTTGCTTTCCAGAGCACAACAAACTCCTAGGAGCCCATCTATCTATCTATCTATCTATCTATCTATCTATCTATCTATCTATCTATCTATCTATCTATCTATCTATCTATCTATCTATCTATCTATCTATCTATCTATCTATCTATCTATCTATCATCTATCATCTATCCATCCATCCATCCATCCATCCATCCATCCATCCATCCATCCATCCATCCATCCATCCATCCATCCATCCATCCATCCATCCATCCATCCATCCATCCATCCATCCATCCATCCATCCCTCCCTCCCTCCCTCCCTCCCTCCCTCCCTCCCCTAAGGGCTCTGGGTGGTGAACAACAGGATAATGTTACATAGCAACAATAGCAATAATAAATAACATCATTAAATAACATCATCAAACATAAAAGCATAAAATTACAACATTCTACATAAACTACTTGGCGTCCAACATTAAAACTATCAATAAAACTCTACCAGAGAGGGGGACGGTAAATCTGGATGACATTCTCCCCATTCCCCCAAACCCTCTTTTAGTCCTAGGGATAAGTGAATATTCTCCAATCATTTCCATTCTGTGTCTCCCAGAGGCGTACCTAGGGAAAATGGAGCCTGGTGACAAAATATGAGCTTTGCGGGTGCCCCCGTAGGTGCCCCCCATGACCAAACAATGATTTTTTTTTACACTAGGTCGTTTCAAAGTCACCATCACATTATAGAACATACCCCAACTCACAAATCTGAACACAGAAATGGGCCATGCCACACAGCAAAAATTAAAAAATTTTGAAAACATTTTCAAAATGCTTTCAAAATGTTTTATTACTGCTATGAAAACATTTTATGGTGTTGTATCCAGTCCCCCAATTGGGGAAAACAGCATCACTTTCAATGTTATTTAAATTGGGGACCCCAGATTCTCCCTTTAAGGTGGATTTAAAAGGAGAATCTGGGCTCCCTAGTTTAAACAAATGATGCTGGAATCCACCCAAACAGTATCATTTTCAATGGTGTTTAAACTAGGGAGCCCAGATTCTCCTTTTAAATCCACCTTAAAGGGAGATACTGGGGTCCCCAGTTTAAACAACATTGAAAGTGATGCTGTTGTGGGGAGAATTCTCCCCCACACTTTCAATGTTTAAACTGGGGACCTCAGATGCTAAATCCATGCCGAAGGGGTTGGAGTTAAAAGGAAAATCTGAGGAATTTCAGGGGTTTCTGCGGTCAGGGGTGCAACTATTAAGATAGCAGCACCAAAATTTCAGAGTATCTTCAGGAGACCCTCCTGGTGATACTACCCAGGTTTGGTGAAGTTTGGTTCGGGGGTCCAAAGTTATGGACCCTCAAAGGTGTAGCCCCCATCTCCTATTAGCTCCCAATGGAAACAATGGGGGATGGGGCACCCCCTTTGGGAGTGCATAACTTTGAACCCCCTGAACCAAACCTGGGTGATATCATCAGGAGAGTCTTCTGAAAAATTCCTGAATTTTTGGTGCTGCTAGCCTAAAAACTGTGCCCCCTGAAGTCAAAATTGAAAAAAAACCACTAAAAATACAAAACCCCCACAAATGGACCTGCATTTCTTGTGCCCCCCACAAGGGGGTGCCTGGGGACATTTGACTCCCCATATCTTCATTGTAGGTACGCCACTGGTGTCTCCTACAGCATGTTTCAGCAAATTTTTGGGCAAATTGAGATGGAGTTGTTTCATCATTTTTTAAAAAAAAATCTCACATCAACAGTTTGCCAACCTCCAGGTGGGGCCCAGAGATCTGAAATTACAACTGATCGCCAGACCACAAAAACCAGTTCCCCTGGAGAAAATGGCAGCTTTGGAGGGTGGACTGCATGGCTTTATATCCTGCTGAGAAATTTTTTCCACTCCATAAACCCTCTTTTTTTTTTTTTTTGCTAAAAGGCCTGGATCCCAATGTGCTCTTTTAAATAATCTGGAGCTGGCAACCTTATGTGCATATGTGTCTACACACACACACACACACACACACACACACACACACACACACACACACACACACACAAAACAAATGTGACATGACCTTTCCCCTACCCAATTTTTTCAACGTATGCATTCATTGCCTTACTGTATCAATTATGAGCCCATGAAAGCGGCTTTGGACACTTGGTCTGAAAAAATCTTCACAAAAAAACACTGTATACAAAAAAACCCCTTACCATGTTCACTACTGATTTTAACAACTCCTGCCTCGCTGCTGCGCCTGCCACAAACAGCTGCCTAGAGCCCATTGTATTATACTGTTTAGCACAGGGGTAGGGAACCTGCGGCTCTCCAGATGTTCAGGAACTACAATTCCCATCAGCCTCTGCCAGCATGGCCAATTGGCCATGCTGACGAAACTGATAGAATGGACCCTGAATTTTGCTGGAAAGCCGCAGATTCAGTTACCCCTGGTTTAGCACAATGGGCTTTAATGCTTGTTCACAAATAAGTAGTTCCCATGCACATAGACAAATGTGTAAAGTTCATTACAGCAGTACAGGGAAAGGTGTTCAGATGCAAGCACCACCTCCTTTGGCATTCATGGCAACTTACACAACAATATGCACAAACAAGATCAACGTGCTGCACTACTTGCTGCTCAAAATTGTCAAGTCAATATATTTATTAAATAGAGGATATTATTGCTATAAAAGTGAAAGACCATATCCCCAGCCACCGTAAAAAAGGGAAATTTATTGTGCTTTGTATGTAAATCTACTAAACAATCTATAATACAACAGGTCAAAAGTCCTAAATAACGTCTAATAAGTGACAAAGAATAACAGTTAGTGAAAGTCCAAACATAATTTGGCAAATCCCAATGTAACAGTAATCAGGGATAACAGAGTCTTAGATAAGTCTATTGCTAAGCAGAAGCGCATGGTATTGAAGTGACTTCTCAAGCCCTTACACTGATTCGGAATTAGGCTCTTAAAGTTGTAGACCCATAGACTCCTTATTTCATTCAACTTTCTTAGGACGACCAAAGACTGTAGTACAATATCTGTAACAGCTGAATAGTTCTCCAGATTTATTGAACAACCTTCAATGAGGAAAGTTACCAAGTAGGTGCAAAAGCCTTGGTTCCGAAGACAACATTTGAATACGAGTTATCCGTTGCACTGACAACGCTGATTGCTTCAAAATGCCTCACGGCGTTTACCAGTGTTTTCAAATAGTTATTCTTCATCAGTGATCTATATCCTCTATACATATTTTTGAATAGCCATCTTATAAATTGGGTTCTACAAATATAAATATAGAATAAATATATAGGCACAATCACACCTCTCCATATCTCTAATATAAATATTAATAAATATATAAATATATAGTAAACATCCATCTCTGGATCTTCCGATGACTAACTACATTATGAACGACTACATCAAAAAGTATCCAATAAATAATCTATGTAAAATATCAAATATTAAATATATAAAACTCCTTACATATTTATATTCATATAAATTCACTCATATAAAAATTCATCATTCGTACTTACTTAGTAACCATACAAAGGTGTCTTAACCCAATGTGGCTTGATTAGGTTGTGTGCAACAGTTGGAGATTAAGGACTGAATGTATTTGCAGTCATACTAGATTACCCCCAGCTGGAGATGCAGGTGGAAAGAAAACGTTTTGAGCCGAAAACTTTCCCAGCTAACTGCTTACTACTATTACTTATAACAACAGACTTCTGACTAAAGGTCCTCGTTGCCTTTGCCCCCTGTTTGCCACTCTGTGGTTTCAACCAGTCTTTGAAGACCTTTCCTCATCTTCATGTGAGGCGGCCTACACATGTGTTGCTGAGAAAGAACAGGGAAACAGTGGCTGAGTGGGGAAAAAAGAAATGGAGGTGGGGAGAGCCAATGGGATAGGCTCAGTAGACCTGGCGTGGCTCACAAACTGCTGGGGCCAGGGGCTTTAAAGGTCAGATTCGACTAGGGTCGATTCCCCAGTTGGTTAGGCACCCAAAATTTTGGCCAAGCTCTTATGAGATGAAAGAATAATACAAGAGTCCAGGAAGTCTTGTAGGCAACGTGCCACTAGCTATACTGCTTTTTGGCGGTTAGGGGAAGAGCTAGCCATGCGTATGTGCTAAGAGACCACCTACCTCCAACAGTCATAAGGACTGCTGTGACACTTCCTTTGGGAAACGGAAACAACTCTTCATTTCAGTGATCGCCAGTAGGCAACCCCTGTTAACCCCGAGAGCACTGCCTAGATCCTTGACATTCTGTATGAAATCGTACAGGCTTCTGTAGAATTTATTTTTAGAACAAAAGAAGGCTCATCTGACCCAGCCAGGATCTCCAGAGCAGGTTCTCCCAGTATCAGGTTTGCATCTCATCCCAAAACTGGTTGACACACTTAACAGATTTCTGTCTAGGCCTCTGATCTCCACCCAAAGTTTCACCAGGTCAGGTGGGACGTTATGTAACATATGACTCTGCCCTCCAGGTATGATGCTCCTTTGGAGCGGTTAGTATCATGTAACTTTGAGCAATACTATATGTTGCATAGGTAAGTTTGCTAATTGACCTGTTCCAGAGGCATATCGCCCATGGGAATAGGGGGGGTCAAATGACCCCGGATGCAATGGCGGGGGGGACAAAATCGCCCCCACTCCCCTCCTCTACTGCACCGACCCGGCTTGGAAAAGCTGGGTTGGCATGGGGGAGGCGCCTGAGGTGACCAGATTGTCACCTTTTTAAACTGGGATCAGGGTGGGTGCGCGTGCGTGGGGTCGAAGGAGCGCACTGCCTTTTGGGGGGCTCCCCGGTTTCCTGCCCTGTGACAGGGTGGGAAACGGGAGTGCCCCAAAAGGCAATGCGGCAGCGCGGGAGGCTGCTGCACTGCCTTCTGGGGCACTCCCTGCTGACAGGGCAGGAAAAGGGAGCACCCCAGACGGCAGTGCAGCAGCCTTCCAAAAATCGGGACAGTAAAAAAACCCCGCGGGATGCAGGACAAATTGGTTTAAGGCGGGACTGTCCCGCCAAAAGCGGGAGCTGGCCTGCTGCTGTGGCGCCTGTCCAAGCCGCCTCCTTCCCTCCCCAGGCCCTCGGGGATGGGGCTTGGGGGCGAGGGCAGCTTGGATGGGCACCGCTGTGACAGGCCAGCTCCTGGGTCGCCCACTGTGGCACCCTGCCCTTCCGCCTCCCTGCAGGCCAGCTTCTGCTCTCCCCAGGGTCTGGGGAGGACAGGAGGCAGCCTGCAGGGAGGTGAGGGGGCAGCTCAGACAGGCACAGCAGCAGCAGGCTGGCCCAGGAGCCTGTGGTGCCCCTCCAAGCTGCCCCCGAGCGGGGGTGGGGGGGGTCGCTCAGAGCAGAGGTTGTCCTCGGGAGCCATTTCCCCAGATACGCCTCTGTCCTGTTCCCTTGATGGAGGTTTAATATTCAAAATGGGTAGTTGAAGGTCTTCAAGGCATGAACTTAACATTTCCTGATAACTGCTACAGATCAAATTTGACATTAAGGGAACGGCTAGAGGAACCAACTAGGGACAACCCTACTTTTTAAAATTTTCCTGTTTGGAATGCTTTCTTTTTCATTTTAGGCCCAAGATGTCCCCTGAAACATAGTTTTCTCCTGTTTCTCTATGCACCTAGAACAGTGTTGGTGAACCTATGGCACGGGTGCCAGAGGTGGCACTCAGAGCCCTCTCTGTGGGCACGCACAAACAGAGTCGTCGTCCCCCCACACATCTAGGTTGGCCTGAGCCACTGGGCTCGATTATTAGCATTAAACCTAAGAGCTAGATTTGGGGAAGTAGTATAGGTAACCCTGTTAAGCGCTGTTAAGCCCCACTGATTTTCATGTGAAGAACTAAAGCACGATCCTTTACCTGGGAGTAAGCTCAGTTGCTGGCAATGGGGCTTGCTTCTGAGTAAACCCTCCTAGGGTTGTGATTCACCCGTTCAAAGACTTGCATGGTTGCTTCAAAGCAAAACCACTGACTACCACCAAGCTTACTCCTGAGTAATGCACACCTCGGAGTCAACCTTTTTTCTAAACTAAAACCTCAGTATTCAGGTTAAATTGCCGTGTTGGCACTTTGCAATAAGTAAGTGGGTTTTGGGTTGCAATTTGGGCACTCGGTCTCAAAAAGGTTCGCCATCACTGACCTAGAATGTCCTTCCTGGATATACTGGCCAGTATTATTTATTTTTAAGGACCTTTTTATGCCGCCTCTTCAGAGTCCTGCTTGAGGTGGCTTATAATTAAAAGCATTACAATATAAAAACAAGCCATTAGAAAATGAGCCACTAGTTATAAGCTGCATAAAAATTGTCTGTGTGAGCAAAATCACATTTCCACATACTGATCTCCCACTATGGGGACAGCTCTCTTCTTCCATTATTCCTTCCTGTAGGTCTTCTTCAAAACTTCCTTTATTGTTCATTTATTTTGTACTTTTCAGAATTCAACAAAGAAAAAATGTCATCTTCTCAGTTCCACTGCATTCATCAATTTGAACTTGGGAACTTGGGAACTTGAAGAAACATACTTTGTTTGGTCAGAAGAACATTCTTGTCCTTTTGAATATACGAGAAACCTGTACTTCTGGTTTGCCACAGACGCCAGCTGCGTACAATACCAATTATTTGTGAACATGTAAGGACACTAACCAATTTCTCCCTTCCCATAGTTCTGCACTGTTAAAAAAAATTAGATTCTGAGTTTTGCTTTGTTTTTAATAGAGAAGGGAATGAATAGTAATCTAGCTTGAATAAAAGCACACATAGGGCTTTAAATGTTTTCAAAACATGAATAATTTGCCTGAAGTGGGGGAAGACAAGTAGTTGAATCATTATTCTATTGGTTGGCCAATATGTCTGTCTAAAGGACTATGAAACTAAGAGGAAGCCACGTCCTAACATAGGAGGGAAAGGATAAAGTCCTGAATTGTAAGTACATCTATGAATGTACCATTATTTGCTTATTCTTGTTCTGTTTTTCTTTGCTTCTCAAGCCCCCCTGCACTGTAAAATTCTTTGCCTAGACCAGGGGTCTGCAACCCGTGGCTCCGGAGCCACATGCGGCTCTTTCGTTCTTGTACTGCGGCTCCACGTGGCTGGTTAGCGATCGAAAAGGCGAGGGATCAGGGGTGGGGGTGTGATGAGGGAAGCCTTCCTTCCCTTCGGCCCTCACAGGTGGCTACGGGCCTCATCCCTGCCTTTCCTCCTCTCCTTCTGGAGAGCCGAAGGCTTCGGATCCAGAAGGGAGGGGGATACCTGCGAGTCCCGCCGCAGCCTCAACAAGGAGAAAAGCAACAAACCAGGAGCACTTCTACTGCTGCCTTCCTCACATTGCCCCTGCAGAATAGCTCCAGCCTCCACCTGGAGTAGCCTCTTCCTCGGGGCTACGTTACCTTTGTTCCGTGGCTGTTGCCCCCTAACTGCTGGGGGGGGGGAGAGGATGGAGCCTCAAGGCTCATTTTAAATGTCAAAAAGTATTTGCGGCTCCAATGTTTTCTTTTCCATGGAAAACCGGTCCAAATGGCTCTTTGGGTGTTAAAGGTTGCCGACCCCTGGCCTAGACTGTTGCAGTTTGATTTGATTGTTGCAGTTCTAGGTAAACTAGGGAACATAGCTTTTCTAATAAAAATATACTGCACAACAGAGCAGTTCCAGGCAGTCACACCTTGGGCCGGCTTCTCATTTTAGATGTTCTGCTTTCCAGTTGTAAAACCTGTGGAGCAGGGAGGTGGAGGTACGACAGGAGTTTCTTTCATAGCCTTAAACTTCCTTTCTTTGCTCAACTACTGCTGGGAGTGGCAGGTGAAGGGAAAAGCGGATACATGCAGATCCTCTTTTTTTCACCTAGAGCTGAAAAGAGGCCTTTCCTTATCAGGCAGTCCTTCCTTTTGTATCCTGTGGCTTTTGTGGGAGCGGGGTCAATGCAACTTATAGTCAAGTTTTCTTTGTGCAAAATGTCTTTTGTTTGTTGAGAGATTGCAAACCACACAACTGTCGACACCAGAGATTCTCATACTGGGTTGTGACCCAAAAAGGAACTCTCTCATTTTGCTCTTTCATCCCTTAGGGGCTGACATCTGCTGGAGTTTGGGTTTCCAGCCTCTCCAGGCAGGACTTGGAGATCTCCTGGAAATTACAATTAATGTCCAGGCAACAGTGATTAGTTCCCTTGGAAAAACGGATGCTTTGGAGGGGACTGTATGGCATTATACCCTTAAAGATGTCCTAACTGCACAAGGCCTCTGGATCTGGTCCAGCCGAGATGATGTGGTTGCCACGGTGACAGCAGTGTCCCTGGCGGCCTTTTCTAGGCCAGAGCCACTGAGGGCCTAACTGCATAATGGCTATTTCTTGGCCCTTGAGACTGACAGGTAGACTGTGCTAGGAATTCGTGGGGGATTTCCAGACGTTTGAGGACCTAATTCAGATGACTGACATGTAAGGATTCAGGGATGCGGGTGTAACCCCCATGGTCAGAATGGGTTGACCCAGTAAGGGGTGGAGACCCAAAGCAGGAGGAGGCTGCAGAGCTCATGTAGTTTGGAGAAGACAAGGCTACCGGACTCGGACCTTGATTGGTATAAGCCCCTAACACCTTGTTAAGGTAACTGCAATGTTGTTGGGAACTACTGGGAAGGTAGTTGTTTATTTTTTGCTATGTTGTAAATGTTAACGTTTATTGTTTCAGGGTTTTTTATGTTTGTAATGGGTGAGAGTTCTCCTGGAAACCTTCATCATGTTGAATCCTGTTCATCAAGCCCTTGGAGTCTTTAGGAGCCAACCCACTTGCAAAGAAGAATTGGACTTGGCAGTATCAGTAGACTGTAAATATAAGGACTTGAAAATGCAACCTGAACAGGACCTTGAAGTGTGATGTTAAATGTTGATGTTTAATGTTGTATGTTAAGAAAGTAAACCATTTTGTTTTTAAAATTTGTTGTTGCAAACTCATTCCAAGTTCTGCCCCACAGAACCCACAGATAGAGGTTACACGGGCAGAGGCAAAAGCCTAGCTACATGCCATTTCCCCAACCTTCGAGCCCTGGGGAACTTCTATTTGCCCTACTAGGGAACTTGCATATGACCCATTGGCATACACATAGCCTTCCCTTCAGTGAGAGTAATGCATAGCTGCCACAGGGACATTTGGGAACAATGACTCCATGGGAGTCACATGGGGGCCCCCCGGAAAAATTGCCCCCCATACTTGCGGGGAGGAGGAGGGGCGTTTCTGGGCACCATGGGCGCCCTTCCCCCCCCCCCCCACGCCCCTGGGATAATGTCAACTCTCTGGAGCAGTTTCAGGTTGAGAAAATGGCATGGCGAGGAAGGCTTGAGCCACATTCCCTCCATGATCTGAATTGCAACCCTGTCCGCCTGAGACAGGCACTTTCACACATGCTGAACAATGCACTTTCAATGCACTTCAGCAATCGTTTGCAAGCGGATTTCTCCATTTCAGAGACAGCAAAGTCCAGTCGCGTAGCGCACTGCAAATGGATCAAAAGTGCAGGATTCAACATGTGTAAAAAGGGTTTCACGTTTCACCTGAGAACTCCCACGGCACGTCTGCTTCATTTTTAATTAAAAAGTAAGAGATATAAAAGGAAAAGATAAAAAAGAAAACAAAAGGAGGTATAACGAGAAGAAAAACAAAGATAAGGGGGAGGCTGTTTCCAAGAGCTCAGCTGCTTACTCATACTGATGATTCTGGATTTTTTCAGAACTAGTGCACTGGCGTAATGCCCATTGGGCAAGGTGGGCAGCTGCCCAGGGCATCACCTTGTGGGGGGCATCAAAATGCTGGGTTCGTTTTTGGGAACGTGAACATTTTTGGCCTGCAGGGCTGGTGCCGGCCAGCGGCTTTTATAATTCCCAGCATATCATCTGGAGACTGTCCTTATGCTACCCCCCAAGTTTGGTGAGGTTTGGTTCAGGGAGTCCAAAGTTATGGACTCCCAAAGGGGGTGCCCCATCCCCCATTGTTTCCAATGGGAGCTAATAGGAGATGGGGGCTACACAGTTTGAGGGTCCATAACTTTGGCCCCCCCTGAACCAAACTGCACCAAACTTGGCAAGTATCATTAGAGCAATCTCCTGATAATTCCCTGAAAGCTTTGAGACTGGCCGCCTTCAGAAATGTACCCCCGGCAGCCTGCAACCCCTTTGTGAGCAACAATGCAGAAAACTCAATGGCCGTTTGTGGGCAAATTTCTAGGATGTTCCTGCAAGGGCGCATTTTTGGATGTATCGGCTTTTAAAATTTCAGGAGTATCATCTGAAGATGATGGCTGCCCCAAGCTTGTTGCAGGTTGGGACGAGATTCAAAGTTATGGACCCTCAAAAGGGTAGCCCCCATCTCCTTAGCGAAAATATTGGGAAATGGGAGATTTGCTGAGGGTACGCTTTGGACCCCCTAAACCAAACTTTACCAAAATTTGCTGGTACCATAAGAACGATTTCCAGATGATACCCTGAAATTTTTGAATGCCGATTATCAAATAATGCACCTCCTGCAGGAACATCCCAGAAATTTGCCCAAAAATCTACATTCTGCATTGAGTTTTTCCTATATATTGCTTTGTCCATGGGGGTTGCAGGCCTGGGGGGGAAAGAGAGACATTTCTGAAGGCACAGTCTCGAGCACTTTAAGGGTCTCATCATGAGACTGCCCTGATGATACCCCCCAGGTTTGGTGGAGTTTGGTTCAGGGGGGGCAAAGTTATGGACCCTCAAAACTGTAGCCCCCGTCTCCTATTAGCTCCCATTTGAAACAATGGGGGATTAGGCACCCACAGGGGAGTCCATAACTTTGGACTCCTTGAACCAAACCTCACCAAACTTGGGGAGTAGCATAAGGACAGTCTCCTGATGATATGCTGAAATTAAGGTGCTGATATGTCTAAAAAGGCACGCCCTGCAGGCACCAATGTCCTGGTGCAAAACGATTTTTGGTCGTGGTGGAGTGGCCGCCCATGGGGGGGGGGGCATCCAACTCAGGTTTTGCCCAGGGCTACAGTTTGCCCAGGGCTGCCTCGTTATGCCCCTGAACTAGTGGGTCTAAAATCCAGACCCTTCCAGTCGACTTGTCAAATTTAAGGTCCCCAATATCTTAAGGAATTGAGAATAAAACTGCAAAGATTGTCATGCCCTTATATAAAGCAGTGGTGCGACCGCACTTGGAGTACTGTGTTCAGTTCTGGTCGCCACATCTCAAAAAGGATATCGAAGAGATAGAAAAAGTGCAGAGAAGGGCAACAAGGATGATTGAAGGATTGGAGCACCTTCCTTAGGAGGAGAGGCTGCAGAGTTTGGGACTCTTTAGTTTGGAGAGGAGACGTCTGAGGGAGGATATGATCGAAGTCTATAAAATTATGCATGGGGTAGATAATGTTGACAGAGAGAAATTGTTCTCTCTTTCTCACAATACTAGAACCAGGGGGCATACCTTGAAAATGCTGGGGGGAAGAATTAGGACTAATAAAAGGAAACACTTCTTCACGCAACGTGTGATTGGTGTTTGGAATATGCTGCCACAGGATGTGGTGATGGCCACTAACCTGGATAGCTTTAAAAGGGGCTTGGACAGATTTATGGAGGAGAAGTCGATTTATGGCTACCAATCTTGATCCTCCTTGATCTGAGATTGCAAATGCCTTAACAGTCCAGGTGCTCGGGAGCAACAGCCGCAGAAGGCCATTGCATTCACATCCTGCATGTGAGCTCCCAATGGCACCTGGTGGGCCACTGTGAGTAGCAGAGAGCTGGACTAGATGGACTCTGGTCTGATCCAGCTGGCTTGTTCTTATGTTCTTATGTTCTTATCTGGGGAGGCAAAAGCTAAGAAAAACTTGCTCCACAGCTGGCAAAAATAGCCTCTATCTGCTGGCAAAAATAGCCTCTATCTAGGACAAGGGTCTTCAAACCATGGCCCCCCAGATGTTCATGAACTACAATTCCCATCAGTCCTGCCACTTGTCCATGCTGGCAGGGGCTGATGGGAATTGTAGTCCATGAACATCTGGAGGGCCATAGTTTGAAGACCCCTGATCTAGGAGCACTCAGAGGCTCAACTCGAGTGGAACACCATTCCACTGGAAGTCGTCAGCACATCTGCTTCAGAGTATCCGGGGCTGACCTAGTGACAGACATGAGAGACAACCTATCATGAACTTAGGCTCTTACAAAAGTAGCAATGAACCTGATGAAGCCACAGTTGCTGTCCAGGACACCGAGGTCACCAGTATGACTGTAATGACCGTAGAGCTAGTGTGGTGTAGTGTTTAGGTCTAGGAGCAGTGGACTCTAATCTGGAGAACCAGGTTTGATCCTCCACTCCTCCACATGAAGCCTGCTGGATATCCATGTGTTAGGCACAATTCTCTCAGAACTCTCCCAGCCCCACTTACCTTCCAAGGTGTCTGTTGTGGGGAGAAGAAGGAAATTGAGTTTGTAAGCTGCCTCGAGTCTCTTTAAGGTCCAGAAAAGCAGAGTATAAGTCCAAACTCTTCACATTCTCTTTTGCTGACTCCACCAGTTTTGATAGCTTCATGACTGGGGAACTTGCATGTAACCCACTGGCTTATTGTGTACAAATCGCATGAATTTAATGTCAAACACATTTGACCATTATAGAAGAAGAAGGAGGAGGAGGAGGAGGAGGAGGAGGAGGAGGAGGAGGAGGAGGAGGAGGAGGAGGAGGAGAAGAAGAAGAAGAAGAAGAAGAGTAGTTTGGGTTTATATCCCATCTTTCTCTCCTAAAAGGAAACTCAAGGTGGCTTACAAGCTTCTTTCTTTTCCTCTTCCCACAACAGACACCTTGTCACAGGTGTGCTGGCAATAAATGGCACCCGGGTGAGGGGCCCAGCAGGTGCGGGGGTCAGCAGGCAGCAGCAGCTGACCGGGTGCCTGCCACGGGCCCGTCGAGGGGCGCCCCTCGGCAGGTTCCTGGCCCGGCACTGGCTGCTGCCATCCCCCTCAATCGGAGGCCTCCAGTTAGGTGGGGGGGCTGGCAGGTGGCAGCAGCTGGCACTGGATCAGGAGTCTGCTGTGGGCACGCTGGGTGCCCCTTGGCAGGCTTCCCCCCCCACACACACACACCTCCATCAGAGGCCACACTGCCTCGCTCGAGGGACTTGCCATGACCTGGCACCGGCTGCTGCTGGCAGGGCCATCGGTACCTGCCAGAGGGACATGCAGGCTCCCTGCCCTAGTCCACGGATTGATCACATGGGGGGCACGATTTTGTAACCCTCACATGATCAAATGGGTGGCGCCCAGGGACATGTGACCCCACATGTCTCTTTCGCAGATACACACCTGCACCTTGTGAGGTAGGTGGGGCCGAGAGAGTTCTGAAGAACTGTGACCAGCCCAAGGTCACCCAGCAGGAATGTAGGAGTGTGGAAACATATCTGGTTCACCAGACAAGTCTTTGCCACTCAGGTGGAGGAGTGGGGACTCAAACCCGGTTCTCCAGATTAGAACCCACCTGCTCTTAACCACTACACCATGCTGGCTCTCACACATACATACATGTGTGACAATGACGATCGAATGGAGATGATCACTGGATCTGTTCCATTTGGCACAGAATGATCTGAAGCCTGCCAGACAGGTTTGCATCGTCCTTTTTGGTTTCAAAACAGCACAGGCACAAAAATGCTGCCATCCAAACAGGTCGGCAACTATTTATATTGCTACACATCCAGTTACACCAGCCATTCTCAACCAGGGTACCATGGTACCCTGGAGTGCCGTGAGCATGTCCCAGGGGTACTACGGCAACACTACCGCTCGCCCCCCCTCATTTTTGTGGTGTCTCCCACCGGCACCAGCAAGGACATGGAGCTGGCCCATGGGGCAGGGCCAGCCACAAGGTCAGCAGCCCCCCCCCCCCCCCCGCTTCCCTTCATCCTGGGAGGGAAAGGTGGGGGGTGTGGCAAGCAGGGGCAATGGGAGGGGAAGGTGGAGGGTGGCGGCAGGGGTACCGTGAGATATGAAGAGTGAGGTCAAGGGTACCCTGACCTCGAAAAGGTTGGGAAACACTGAGTTACACAAATATCTAATGGTAGGATTTTTTAAAAATATAGCATATATTTTAATTGATTTAATTGGACCTGTCTGCTGAGTAGAACAGATGCCAGGACAGGGGAGTAAAGTTCCATCAAATGGTGTGAGAAAGCAGAGGCACGAAAAGCCAATTTTAGCATAATTTATTGTTAGAGAAGAGCACCACGGAGGTCGTTTCCGATTATATCTCTGCCTGGGACTGCTGTTTCTCCAGCACAACTGCTCTAAGCCAGACAAAAGGTTTTTGTTTTTTTTGCAGGGCAAAACTAATAGAGTTGCACCCTTCTAAATCCAGAAGGGTGTAACTCTACAAACGAGTGCACTGTGGTTCTCTAACTCAGCTCCGCACACTCTCCCCTACTGTCCCCTATTGAGAAGAAGAAGAAGAAGAAGAGTTTGGATTTATATCCCCCCTTTCTCTCCTGCAGGAGACTCAAAGGGGCTTACAATCTCCTTGCCCTTCCCCCCTCACAACAAACACCCTGTGAGGTAGGTGGGGCTGAGAGAGCTCAGAAGAACTGTGACTAGCCCAAGGTCACCCAGCTGGTGTGTGTGGGAGTGTACAGGCTAATCTGAATTCCCCAGATAAGCCTCCACAGCTCAGGCGGCAGAGCGGGGAATCAAACCTGGTTCCTCCAGATTAGATACACGAGCTCTTAACCTCCTACGCCACTGCTGCTCCTTGAAAACCCTTGAGCATGAAACACCCTCTATGCATGTGCGACCACTGACTTTTGACATCATTCCTCATGCTCATCTGTAACCAATTTTAAATACACAGCACTGCATTTAGAAACAAATCCCTTGCTGCCCTTTCCTTTCCCACCCTCTCCATTGTTTTCCGCACAATCCATTTTAGAATGTGGCAATGACCTCTCTCTTTTTGCTTCTAAAATGCTGCATGTTCACAGATGGCTTTTCATAAATAATATAGTAATTTTTAAAAATAGTGCTCTGCTGAAGTTGATTTATCCTGCAAAACACAATTATTTTATTCTATTTGTATTCTCTGCCTTAATTTAAATATTCATAGGGATATATAGCTGATCTTCACTGGACTGCAAACTTGCAACTCTGTGGAGATCATTAAACTGGAGTGCCTTTAAATCCTCACTGAAAAACTACTGAATTCTCAACACACTCATAATTAGGAAAAAGGGGTTCGACTTACTAGAAATGAAGAAAAAGAATTGGTATTTATACCCTGCTTTTCTGTAGCAGAAGGAGTCTCAAAGTCACATACAATCTCCTTCTTTTCACGACAGACACCTTGTGAGGTAGGTGGGGCTGAGAAAGTTCTCAGAGAACAGACTAGCTCAAGGTCACCCAGAAACCTTCATGTGGAGGAGTGGGGAATCAAACCCGGTTCTCCAGATCAGACTCTGCCACTCTTAACCACTACACCACACTGGCTTGAACAGTGCCCAGTTCAGCTCCTATGTTTTTTACCAGTCACAAACAGGTAGCAGATTGTTGATGGACTGTTCATCTGTTCATTGGCCCATGCATGACAATTCAACGGGTTTCTTCACCCTGTTCCTTCTTTCCAGAGTGGTATGGTGCAGTTGGCTTTTTGCATATGAGCGTTCTTATGCAAAGGAAATCAGCTACAAATATTGTAAATGCCATGGTGTTTATCTAGGTTGCCCTTAGCAACATCCATGAACGCCGATCTATTTGGCTCAGCAAAACTTTTGCACATGCGCAGTTTTAGAACAAAATGACAAAAACTTGTTTGACGTGTGCTTGAATCATTTGATGTCGAAATTGAACAGACCTGGTAATCTGCGCACATCTGATCATCACAGTTGCACACAGTTAGTCTGACGGCTGAACACACTGCATGCAAACTTTGTGGAATTCCTAGTATTGATAATTTCAAACATTTCAAAAATACTGGCTCCAAATTCTAGTCCCTTGATTGATCAATCAGTTGATCAATCAATCAATCAATCAATCAATCAATGTGAAAAATAACTACCGGTACCTGACTAAAACCTAGATGGAGCTACAATCAGATGGGTTTGGGATGAAAACTGTAGTTTACTGACTTTTTGGACTGCAAAATCAGCAACATGGTAGAAAAGTCTTTTGCTGGTTGGACTGATATTTCCAGGGCAACAACATATTTTCTGGGTAGGCTTAAACTTGCCAGCATGGCCTCAGCAAATGCTAGGAAACACTGAGGGTGGTGCCTGGGAAGTGTGGAGTTTTGGTAGGATGTAAGGGCATTGTCAGGTGCCACTCTAGGAATTTGCCCTGTTCTTTATGGTAAAGATCACAAACACATGCGGAAATCCCTAGGGCATCATTATGCAGGCGAGTTCCCCTTCCTGGTTGTGTTGTGTTTGTATGGCTACATGTTTATTGAATTATTTAAATATTTCATATAAACATTTTAAATGCTGTTTAATATTTTTAAAGTTTTGAATGCTTTAATATGTACTGCCTTGGGAAGGTGGCAGGAAGGTGGCATAGGAATATTGTAAATAACTAAATAAATGTCTGCATTTATTTAATAAATTTTCCATCCTCCTCAGTTTTCAAGGATGAGGGACTGGGGCCGAGAGTGTGGGTTTTCCCTCTACAGCTGGGCAACTGGCAAGCCTATCTGGTCGCCACATCTCAAAAAGGATATTGAAGAGATAGAAAAAGTGCAGAGAAGGGCAACGAGGATGATTGAGGGACTGGAGCACCTTCCTTATGAGGAGAGACTGCAGCGTTTGGGACTCTTTAGTTTGGAGAGGAGACGTCTGAGGGGGGGATATGATTGAAGTCTATAAAATTATGCATGGGGTAGGAAATGTTGACAGAGAGAAATTTAAAATGTTGACAGAGAGAAATTGTTCTCTCTTTCTCACAATACTAGAACCAGGGGGCATCCATTGAAAATGCTGGGGGGAAGAGTTAGGACTAATAAAAGGAAACACTTCTTCACACAACGTGTGATTGGTGTTTGGAATATGCTGCCACAGGAGGTGGTGATGGCCACTAACCTGGGTAGCTTTAAAAGGGGCTTGGACAGATTTATGGAGGAGAAGTCGATTTATGGCTACCAATCTTGATCCTCTTTGATCTGAGATTGCAAATGCCTTAGCAAACCAAGTGCTCAGGAGCAGCAGCAGCAGAAGGGCATTGCTTTCACATCCTGCCTGTGAGCTCCCAAAGGCACCTGGTGGGCCACTGCGAGTAGCAGAGAGCTGGACTAGATGGACTCTGGTCTGATCCAGCTGGCTTGTTCTTATGTTCTTATGTTCTTAACCGCAAGGTCCATTCTACACACTACAGTGCAGTCCTAAAGAAATTACTCCAGTCTAAGCTCACTCATTTCAATGGGCTCGGACGAGAATGACTCTGCACAGGATTGCACTGTTGAGCATCTTCTTCTTCAGTTATGTTATTATGCTTTTCCAACTAGCTGAAACATGTGTCACCTCACCAAGCAAGAGAAAACGTTAGCAGTGGTAAGGCTTGGGAATGCCAGAGATTTTGTTACTCCGGGGGGGGGGGGGGGGGTTTATATCAACTTATTCCAGACATGACTCTGGGCCTTTTGGGCTTTTCTTTGAATGCAGGACAATGAGGTTTGCCTTCAAGGTGTGTGTGAGAGACAGGGCCAGGCACGCGAGATTGTGACCCACTTCAGCATGTGGAGAACAGACCTAGCGTAGGAGCCAGAAAGACGTCCAGATGTAATTCATGTTTCTGGGTCGGAGCGTGGCTGTAACTCCAACTGGAGCCAGGAGATCTCTCATTATCACAACTGGCAGAGTTCCTCTGCAGAAAATGGCAGCTTCGGCAGGTGACCTCTGTGGTATTATACCTGCTGAGCTCCCCTCTCCTCAAAAGCCCCCCTCCCTAGGCTCTGCCCCTCAAATATCCAGGTATTTTCTCACCCAAAGTTGGCAGTCTTGTTGGTTCTCCTTTCCCCACTGGAGTGCAAGCCAGATACAAACAAACAAACCAGCCCTACGTGGTAGTTTAGATCGGGAGGGAGAATGATTGGCTCAAGGTTGCCCAGTAACTCCCAGGACAAATGAGGGTTTAAATCTAGGTCTCCCCTGTTTTGCCAGCTGTAGTTTGTTCAAGTTCCTGAAACTCTTGTGATTCCCTGATTCTTGGGATAAAAGAGAAGAAGAGTTTGGATTGAGTCTCTCTCGTAAGGAGACTCAAATGGGCTTACAAACTCCTTTTCCCTTTCTCTTCCCACAACAAATATCTTGTGAGACTGACAGAGTTCTGAGAGAACTGTGACTAGCCTAAGGTCACCCAACAGGAATGTAGGAGTGGAGAAACAAATCCAATTGATCAGATTAGGATCCTCCGCTCGTGTGGAGAAGAGCAGAATTAAACCCAGTTCTGCAGATCAGAGACCACCGCTCTTAACCACTACACCATGCCAGATTATTTATTTGGTACATTTTTATTGCATCGTTTTTCTAAGGAACTAAAGGTGGCAAACATGGCTCTTAACTTCCAGTTGGGGCCTGGAGATCTCTCAGTGTTACGACTGACAGGACCCAAAGAATTCTCAAGAAGATTGATCAATGTGGCATGCCTGTGCTGCTCAGAAGGGTAGAACAGTCTGCCTTCCACTCCGTGAAGCACAGCCAGAGGCGAAGCTACAAAAAGGTCAGGGAGTGCACGCGCGAGCAAAAATTCAGGTTTGTGTTTTTTGTATTTTTTAGTTTTTTTAGTTTTTGGCCTGCAGAGGGCGCAGTTTTTAGGCTAGCAGCACCGAAATTTCAGAGTATCTTCAGGAGACTCTCCTGATGATACCACCCAGGTTTGGTGAGGTTTGGTTCAGGAGGTCCAAAGTTATGGACTCCCAAAGGGGCTGCCACCATCCCCCATTGTTTCCAATGGGAGCTAATAGGAGATGGGGCTACACCTTTGAGAGCCCATAACTTTGGACCCGCTGAATCAAACTTTCTCAAACCTGGTTGGTATCATCAGGAGGGTCTCCTAAAGATACCCTGAAAATTTGGTGCTGCTAGCCTGAAAACTGCGCCCCCTGCAGGCCAAAAACTGAAAAAAACTAAAAATACAAAAAACACAAACAAACGGGGGGGGGGGGGCACAAAACTCAGATTTTGCACCGGGCTCCATTTTCCCTAGCTACGCTTCTGAGCACAGCACCATGTTTGGGGAAGCTCTCATTCTAGTCTCCTCCCTCCTCCCGAGGCAGTCTATCTAAAGCCCATCCAAGTCAACTCATCCATGGTGTGATCTGTTCCAGCACATCTGGGCACATGGTTTGCAGAAACTGATTCAGGGATGAGAAGGACTCATCATCTCTACTGTCTGGCAGGATGTGGAAAAACTGTGTTGACCTAGTTAGTGGGAAACCATCCGTCTGGCCAACCGGTGACAGCATAATCAAGTCAGACTCGGACATGTCCTATCAATTTCTAGCAAATTGCTCATCATTATGGTGATATGGCATGTTACGGTTGCCAACCTCCAGGCAGGGGGCTGGAGTTCCGGAATTTCAAGTGATCTCTGTACTTCAAAGATCATTTCCTCTTCTGGTTGCCAATTTCCAGGTGGTGGCTGAGGTTCTCCTGCTATTAAAACTGATTCTCCAAGCAACAGAGATCAGTTCACCTGGAGAAATTGGAAGGCGGACTCTTCCCATCCCAGAGCTGGGAACCCTACTTTCTCTGGATAAAAGAGCAGCTTTGAGGAGAGGACTCTCTAGCATTACGTCTCTGCTGAACTCCCTCTTCAAACTCTGTACTTCCCAGGCAACTCCCACAAATTCCCCAAATTTCAGAAGCTGCAGTTGGCAACTCTAAGGTATTTCCAAGATACCTGGGGGTGCTATGCCTACATCTCTGTGGACTCCACTTGCTGTAGGGTAGCTTGCGTAGCCCCTAGAAAACCCAGGAAAAGATTATGAGGCTTTTATTTCATAAGATTTCCTACTGTGCTGTTTAACTGACAGCTTCATTTCTGGTGCTCTTATGATTTTATGTTCCGCTTGTGGGGGGGCGGGGTGGGGAGAGCAAAACTTGATAACATGGATGTAAGCAGTGGTGGGATCCAAAAAATTTAGTAACAGGTTCCCATGGTGGTGGGATTCAAACAGTGGCGTAGTGCCAATGGGGCTGGGCGGGGCATGATGGGGGCGTGGCCGGGCATTCCGGGGGCGGGGCATTAATAATTTCTCTGTTACTGTAAAAAACTCTTACTGTAAAAAAAAAAAGTTCCTAATTTCCAGCTGGTATCTTTCTGTCCATAATTTAAACTCATTATAGCAAGTCCTAGAAACAACTACTTCTCCTCTAATTGACTGCCTGTCAAATACTTAATACTTTCAAATACTTAATTTTGTTTCTAGAAATCAAAAGAAGGATGCTTTCCTTAAACAAGGAACTTTACCATAGTTCTCAAACATGTTTTTAAAACAGCCCAACAGGGAGAATTATCCCGTTTTCTACCTTCGCTAACCAGCCACATAGGAAACAACAGGACTTTATGATTTTTGGACCTAATGGAATTTCTATCGGAAAAGCAGACCCAATTAGTAACCCCCTCTCGGCACACACCAATAGTTAGTAACCCCCTCTCGGGAACTGGTGAGAACCTGCTGTATCCCACCTCTGGATGTAAGGTTACCGACCTCCAGGTGGGGCCTGGAGATCTCCTGAAATTACAACTAATCTTTAGGTGACAAAAAATCCCCCAGAGAAAATGACTGCTTTGGACGGTGCATTCTGTCAGTCAGAAGCAGCTGTCTTTAAAGGTTACTCCACCCCCCATCTAAAGAGACATATCGGATACTTGTCCAACTGAATTCTGTATCAAGTCACTGAGAACCAAACAACATAGTACATTTTTTGGCAAGTCAGACCTTGATTGTTTGGTGGACATGAGAACGTACACGGGAATCTTACTTCAAACAAGGAGAGATTGATGGCCTGTAGATATCACATTGAAGAAAAGATGGCTCCTTGGCACGACAGAGGTGGGATCCAGCAGGTTCTCACCAGTTCCCGAGAGTGGGTTTTAATTATTGGTGTGTGCCGAGAGGGGGTTACTAATTGGGTCTGCTTTTCCGTTAGAAATTCCATTAGGTCCAAAAATCATAAAGTCCTGTTGTTTCCTATGTGGCTGGTTAGCGAAGGTAGAAAACGAGACAATTCTCCCTGTTGGGCTGTTTTAAAAACATGTTTGAGAACTATGGTAAAGTTCCTTGTTTAAGGAAAGCATCCTTCTTTTGATTTCTAGAAACAAAATTAAGTATTTGAAAGTATTAAGTATTTGACAGGCAGTCAATTAGAGGAGAAGTAGTTGTTTCTGCTGGCAGTAGACGATAGGACTTGCTAGAATGAGTTTAAATTATGGACAGAAAGATACCAGCTGGAAATTAGGAACGTTTTTTTTACAGTAAGAGTTTTTTACAGTAACAGAGAAATTATTAATGCCCCGCCCCCGAATACCCGGCCACGCCCCTGTTGAGCCCCGCCCATCCCCATTGGTGCTACGCCACTGTTTGAATCCCACCACCATGGGAATCTGTTACTGAAATTTTTGGATCCCACCACTGGGCACGCATAATATCTAACTGTATTTTTATTGAGAGCTACTACTTAATATAGATGCATATACAAACCTCCTGGCCAAACTAAGACATTTTAGTTGATGAATTTTGAAAGATACTTATGTGTGTGTATTTTATTGACCTTTCGGGTCAAAATGCATCAAGTCTTTTGTGGAACTACATATGCGTAACATTCTTGACTGTTTAAGTGTGAGACACTGGAAGCGCACCTGTTGAGATAACATTTAATTTGGATTTTAGTGTGATTTGTTTTTAATTTTAGTTATTAGGCGCTGTGCAGTAAAAGGTATATTATTTTTTTCTCTCTCAACCTTTTGGCACCTAGCTTGTTTTTACTGGTTGGGTTTTGTTTCCGTTCAGTTTATTGAATCAGATCCTTAGACATAACTTGCTTTCCTTGCGGCCGCAAAGCAGTTGTGAAGAACATCATTTTTAAAATTATCGGCAGCTCTGTTTTGTTCAGAACTGTAGCATTTGGTTTTCCAAGCCAAAATGGCCATGGGATAAAAGTTATCTTTCCCTTTTTGGTGCTGTATGTGCAACAGCTACTGGAAAGGAGTCTGCTGCCCTTAACCACTACACCGTACTATCTGCACTACAAATATAAGCCAGTTCCAAAACCTTGTTAATTCTCATAGCTCCCAACCAAGAAGTCCTAGGAAATGGGAAACTATTGCCCCATAAAAAAGGTAGTGATCTCCAACACAATACCCCCAGGATATTCTACAGTCCCTAAAATTCTTTGAGGTGTATTGTGACAGCCAAAAGAGATTCACCATGATATAACACAAAGAGCACTATGCTTTTATGCAGGGTTTATTTTCAGTAAGTTCTCACAATGTCCTGCAAAGGCATTAAGCAAGATCTCACAAGACCAGATTGGGGGCAGGGGGTGGGGGGGATGACAACGACTTTTCATCCGGAGAGACGGTGGCTTTCATAAGGGCCACCAAGTGTTTTCACGACTGAGGTGAGATTTGACCTACAGATATCCTGGTTCGTCATACCTCATTGGCTTATGTATTGGTATATATTAAAAATGTCAATATACAGCAGCACACATTAAGAAGGGCCCTGCTGAATCAGACAGCAGTTCCATCTAGTCCAGCATCCTGTTTTGCTGACGGTCAGTTTGCCCTGGAGGGCTCACCAATAGGGCACAGAGGCCAAGGTCTTCCCTTTGGAGGAAATACAAATCCTGCTTTATTTTGTTGTTGTTGAAATGAACGCCTGCAGAGTGAAGTTGCATGTATGGGATGTCTTATCCGGACACAAGCCTTGCAGAGGTTTCAATTGGCCGTTCCTCTCTGCCAAGGAATATTGCTTCATAAGGTTGCAAACTCCAGGTTTGGAAATCCCTGGAGATTTGGGGGTGGCCCCTGGGGAGAGCCGGATTTGGGAAGGGATGCTGCCATAGAATCTACTCTCCAACGCTGCCCTTTATCCAGGAAACGTGATCCCTGTGTTCTGAAGAGGTTGTCATTCTAGCAGATTTCCAGATCCCACCTGGAGGTTGGCCAGCCTATTGCTTTAGCCTCTGTATGGTCAGTTGACAGTGCCCAGAAGGGAGGAATGTGACATGACACTGATAAGATGTTACTGCATGTTCCGAACATACCATTTGTATGTCTCTTGCTTTTTGAGCAATTGCAATATCTGTGTATTGAAGAAGAAGAAGAAGAAGAAGAAGAAGAAGAAGAAGAGGAGGAGGAGGAGGAGGAGGAGGAGGAGGAGGAGGAGGAGTTTGGATTCATATCCCCCCTTTCTCTCCTGCAGGAGACTCAAAGGGGCTTACAATCTCCTTGCCCTTCCCCCCTCACAACATACAGGTAGGTGGGGTAGGTGGGGCTGAGAGAGCTCCGAAAAGCTGTGACTAGCCCAAGGTCACCCAGCTGGCGTGTGTGGGAGTGTACAGGCTAATCTGAATTCCCCAGATAAGCCTCCACAGCTCAGGCAGCAGAGCTGGGAATCAAACCCGGTTCCTCCAGATTAGATACGTGAGCTCTTAACCTCCTACGCCACTATTGACTTCATTTATATCCAAACTCCCCCCCCCCCGCCCCCATGCGAATACAAAGCAGCTTGTATTGTTTTCCTCTTATCCTCACAACAGCCCTGTGAGGTACGTTATGCTGAAAGGATGTGACTGGCTCAAGTTCACCTGGTCTGAACCTCCGTCTTCCAGATCCTAGTCCAGTGCTCTGCCCACTACACAACCTGTTCTTAACATCCTACCCCCCCTTTTTTCCTCACAGATCCAGGAGCATTGGTTAAGCATCCGCTCAGAGTCTGTCCTCTCTTCCCTCCCCTCAGTTACAGTCCAGATATTTATCCCACATTGGGAAGAGAAGATGGGCACCACGTCTCCGTGTCCATCTGACAGTTCTAAAAGAGCGATTGCCCGGTGTCCTACTGGGCACTTTACTGCTGACACAGAAAACAGAAATTCAGCAAATTGAGTTTCAGTAATAGGAATGGCTGCATTGCACCTGATGGATTTCTGCCTACTTTGCATCTGATAAGGAGATCCAGGAAGGGGGAGGGAGCCAGGGGGCCCCTAGGCTGTCCGCTTCACATCAGAACGGAGAATCCCTAATGGCAGCAGACAGAAGTGAACAGGAGCTCGGCCAGGGAAAAACCAAGCCTGTAAATATGCTGAGCCACCTTCTCCCCACTTCCCAGACAGCTCACCTGGAACTCCTCTGCCAGTAGCTCTTTCTCCTGTCCGGCTTTGGCTTCGACTTGAGCGAGGAATGCCCTCAGGCTCTCTGCCCAGCGGCTCATCCCTCTGCTGGAGAGAGGGACCGATTGCAGGATTGGAAGTGAGAAGCAAGAAAGGCTAAGAGGAAGTTCAGGTCCCTGCACCACGCCTCCCCCGTGAAGCTGGTGGGATGGGCCCAAACCTGGCTGACGTTTTGCCCTCTCTTAGGAAAGGGAAGGTAGGTTTACTGCACACAACAATCAGGGTGTGAATTCCAGGTATCCAAGGCGCAGCCTGAGCGGTTGTCAGGTGCAGCCCGCACTGCTTTTCTTCTAGCTAGGGACTGTTGACCTGTGTTCAAGATTTCTGCAGTAGTGCCTTGGCTGTAGCTCAGGACGTAGGAAAGGCTTGCAGAACATGCACTAGGAAGCAAGTCCCATCCGATTCAATGAGGGTTACTCCGAAGAAAACAAGCGTAGGATTCCAACCAGGCCGACGAAAGACAGTTTGCTCCCCCAAGTGGCTGTGCTGTGGTGCGCCAAGAGATCCAAGAGGTGGAAACCCGTGAGCTGTTTTCAAGAATGACGTGGCTCCCAAAAGATGATATGCAACCATTGCACATTTGAAGAGGGACCCCCCCCCCCCGGCACCTGCGGCAACGCTGCTAACGTTGCCTGGCGCAGATCACAAACTGCTTCGTGGATTCCTCTAAGTCACTGTTGCCTCCAGCAGGCGCTTACCCTGGGCTTTGGCCTCAGGGTGCCTCCTAATATGCCATTTCCACAAAGCTATTTCCCTGTTCTGGTATACATATATATTTATTTATAAGATTTATATCCTGCCTTTCCTCCCTCCCAAGGCAGCTGACAATTTAAGAACATAAGAACTAGCCTGCTGGATCAGACCAGAGTCCATCTAGTCCAGCTCTCTGCTACTCACAGTGGCCCACCAAGTGCCTTTGGGAGCTCACATGCAGGAGGTGAAAGCAACGGCCTTCTGCGGCTGTTGCTCCCGATCACCTGGTCTGTTAAGGCATTTGCAATCTCAGATCAAAGAGGATTTAAAAACATATATGATAAAGCCACATTTTAAAACCGATGAAAACCAGTATAGAAGAAGAAGAATTGTGGACTGATTCCCCACTTTTCTCTCCTGTAAGGAGGCTCAAGGTGGCCTACACACTCCTTTCCCTTCCTTTCCCCACAACAGACATCTTGTGAGGTAGGTGGGGCTGAGAGAGTTCGGAGTGAACCGTGACTGGCCCAAGGTCACCCAGCAGGCTTCATGTGTAGGATCAGTGAAACAAATCGGTTCACCAGATAGAGACCACCGCTCATGTGAAGGAATGGGGAATCAAATATCCCGGTTCTCCAGATTAGTTTCTACTGCTCTTAACCACTACACCACACCGGCTGTCATACTCCTCCCACAAATGACGGCATGGATTTTTCACAATTGCATTTAAGGCTGCCAATTCCAACATGGGAAATTCCAAGTGATGTGTGTGTGTGTGTGTGTGGGGGGGGGTGCGTCTAGGAAGGGCGAAGTTTGGGGACCAAGCTCAGTGGGGATGTGACATCGCAGAGTCCGCTACCCTGAGGCTGCCATTTCCTCCAGCAGTAGCAGCCAGGTGTCCTGATATAGCTAAACCACAGAATTCCATGTGAATCCTAGAGTGTTCTCCAGGTTTGGCAGAGGAAGTGATGTTATGGTGCTGCTGTGATGTCATTTGTAAGGACTCTATCACCCCTAGTTTTTTCTGGAGGTTACAAGTACAGTGGAACCTCGGTCATCATTGCCTTTGGTTTTCGTCGGTTTCGGTTTTCATTGATTTTTTTCAGGGAAAAATTTGTCTCGGTTTTCATCGATTTGCCTCAGTTTTCATCGAGGTGCAGGGGTTTGTGGAGAAAAATCACACGGACAAAGCTGTTGCAGGCCATGTGTGCAACTTGTTTAATGACAATGTCTTGCCTCATTTCAGACAAATCTTAAACAGGCGTCAGAAACAGACCTCTTTGGTCAGCTTTCTGGTGCAACATTGGTCCTCTGGCTCTGAAGCGGGTCCTCGTGTTATTGTTTGTTACTGTTTTCAGCATTAAACACGATGTTTATTCACCAAAAAAATGTGTTTTTGGTATGTTTTTTGGAGTGCCTAGAATGGATTAATTGGATTGACGTTGATTCCTATGGAAAAGTTTGCCTCGGTTTTCATCGGTTTCAGTTTTCATCGATCCTTTTCAGACAGATTACCAACGAAAACCAAGGTTCCGCTGTACTGAGCTGGCAAACCTTCCTCTGGGGGAAATGATCAGATGTAATTCCAGGAGATGTCTAGGACTCAACTTGAGGTTGGTAACCATAATGGCATTTGCGCACCCCTTTATGCAGCACATCAAAAGCACGAAAGGACCGTCAGGGAACAGTACAAACTGGCCAAGTTCTCAGACGACAGAGCTCTTTGTACAATTTTCACGAAAACTTTCCATGAAGAACGGCTGCAACCTGTGTTGCTTAACCACACTTACCTCCTAGAGACGAGAAAGAAAAGGTAAAGATGTATGTTATATTTTTAAATCTGGAAGCTTCCTTACCACACTCGTCGCATGTACCTTTCGCTTCGGAGACTTAAAAAACCCACAGCCTGTCAAGTTTTAATTTTATTTATATGTTTGATTTCTAAACCGCCCTCCCCCGATGGCCTCAGGGCTGTGTACAACATAAGACTATACATAACACACAGAGTATAGTATAAACTGTATAATACTCATAAAACAATTCAGATTAAAGCCAATTTAAATCAGCAACAATAAATACTAGAAGGAACTATGTTTGTAACAGATGGCCATAAAAGCCCCCCACCCCACCCCACCCCCTAACCGAGCTCACAGGAGGCCAAGATCGCATGGGGTCTCAATCAACCTGGCCGGCCAAATGCCTGGTGGAACAGGTCCGTTTTCCAGGCCCCGCGGAAAGCTTGTAAATCCTGCAGGGCCCTGGTCTCCCTAGGGAGCCTGTTCCGCCAGAGCGGGGCCAAGGCCTTAAAAGCCCTGGCCCTAGCAGAGGCCAACCAAATGTGTTTTGGGCCAGGGACCACCAGCGGGTTCTCCTCTGATGATCAGAGGGACCTAGCAGGGCAATATGGGGAGACATGGTCCCTCAAGTATGAATGAGGAGCTGCTTGGCACAAGAACCTGGAGCGTATCCAATCAAACTTCCTATATAAGATATTTGGCACCCCACATTGTGTCCCTTATGGTGTGCTCTGTCTGGAATCAGGGCAACATTTATTAGAAACTAGGGCATGGGCTGTCACATTTAAGTTTTGACTGCGTCTATGCTTCTGCACAATCCCAAAAGTTTATCTTTGCTAGAAATGAGGGAGCTTCAGCTTTCGAAGTGATGGCTCCATATTGAAAAAAAAATCTTCTCCTTGGGTTTCTCATGGGAGTCTCTTCATATGCTTACCGCCATGGAAATTTACCATCGTCTAAAGATCAGACTGTACGACCAGGAATACCAATGTGAGAGATGGCAAAATGTTGCTTTTACACGAAGAAGGTATTATTAAGGGTTTTCCTAAAATGTAAGCCTATAGTAAGTATTTTTACAGATAAACATATTTTAGTGCTCAAATATAGGCATTATTTAGAAGTCACAAAGAATATAGCCTTCACAGAAAATATAAAGGTTGTTGAACACTAAGTATAATTTAGCTTTATAAAAGTGTATGTAGAGTTCATATAAAGTTCACTTTAAAAATGTTAGAAGTCCAGTTGACTCCAAGGTTATTATGTCTCCTCTTTTGAAGTCCGTTAGTAGGGTTTAAGAGTTTAGTAGGGGAAAGTTCATAATACATTTTTACGTTTAAAATGCTTCTATATTGTAACTAAATAATGAAACTTAAATAATATGTTAATCACTCATGTTCAATTATATGTATCCCTAGTAAATGCTTCATGTGTAATGAATCACCTGCTATAAATGTTATTCTCCTCAGTTTAAAGTGTAAAATAGCTAAAAACAACTTGCTTCTCCTAGATCCTAATCAGTAGGTGCTTATTAAAGGCAGAAATCCTCCATTCAGAAGCTTCTTAAAGGCCTCTAGCTAAAGTCTTTTTCTAAGATGCTTCTGAAGCTTGGTTTCAATAGTCATAAATAATAAGGGAACATGAGTTCTTGTTGCCAAACCAGACTACCTGCTGATAAGAGGGCCCCCCTAATGCAAGCTTGGGATAGTGTGTGTCTTCAAAGCAGGGGAGTGGGTCAAGAAAACCTATAGATTCTTGTGCCAAGAAGTTACCCGCTTATAGGGAGGCTAAGATCCTGTGCCAAGATAAGAAGGAGCCCAGCCTTTTGATGAAGGGTAAAATATGATGGTGTCTTCACAGTAAGATAAGGGAACCAAAGACGTGGCAGGTGCATCCAGAGGGCATCCAGAGGAAGGATATATATATCATGAAGATATATATATCATGAAGACACGGCATGGATATATATCATGGCGAGAGCACCTACGAGAAGGGTTGACAGTTAAAAGGAACCAAATATTAATTACAGGAAATGACCATATAAAGATGTATTAATTGGAAGAGATACCACTTGGTATATGACATAGTATGACTAGATGAATTGTAATAGGCTATGGCCCTCATCTCCTAGCCAATGGAGAAGTGAGGGAGGGATTGGGTAGTCCTGAAAAAGTAATATAAACTGCTGTAGAACAAAGGAAGGGTGTGCCTACTACTGAGTGGACACCCGATCTTGCAAGACCGTAAACCAATAAAAGCTTTGTTATCTGCTTCACCAACTTTGTCCAGATTATTTTGAGGGTCCTTGGACCCACGTTTCTAACACCAATCTCTCCTGAGTGCTGCACAAAGCTCCTGTTCCCCTCTATACTTTGGGATCACACCCCCGAAATCTAGCCCTGCTGTATATTTAGAACAGCTCGTTAATTATAAGTGCAGATGAGTCATGACAAGAGCAAGGTGCAACTCATTCCACTCTGTCTATCTTCAAGGTCGTTTCCTTAACATCCCACAAAGTGAGCATTGTTGTCGGCACTGTCCCAACGCTATGGACTCAATCCCTCATATCCTGCTTTACTGTTCGAGGTGTAATGATATTAGAACCGATCTGGGAGCTTTACTACCTCTAGAATTTATGTTTCTCTCAGACAAACTAAAAATGTCTAAGCTATTAAACAGTCCTAATGTAGAAATTTCTGAAGCAGTTGCTACATTTTTAATCCATGTTCTACGTGATATATAACAATGATCCTGTTTTTGTACTTGGAATGTATGGTACTTCTGGTTTATGCCTAATAAAGGTTTTTGGATTGGATTGGATTGGAATGAGGAGCTGGCCATGCACCATATTGCTTTGTTGCTCCCTCCACTGATGTAGTCAGGATAAAGTTGCCCTCCTCCATGGGGGCCTGATCTAAAGATGGCCAGGATCAGTTGCCTTGGAGTCAAATCCTTATAGCACTGATTCCCAACCAGGGTTCCGTGGTACCCTGGGGTACCCTGAGCATGTCCCAGGGGTACCATGAGAATGCTACCGCCTCCCCCCCCCCACCGGAACCAAATTGATTTTGAAGGGGGGGTTGGAAGCCTCATAGGCTCCCTTTAAACAACATTGAAAAACAGCATTGTTTTATTGCCTAAATTCGGTATGGATTGGGGGATAGATTTAAAGGGAGCTCTCCCTTTAAATCCCCCCAATCCATGCCGAATTTAGGCAAACAAACAACACGGCTGTCAACACTGTTTTCCCTCCCCTCCCCCTGCTTGCCACTCCCCCCACCTACAGGCCAAAAACAGAAAAAAAACCCTAAAAAAATGCAAAAAAAAATCAAACGAACCTCAAGGGTACCCTGAGATATGAAGAGCAAGGTCAAGGGTACCGCGACGTTGAAAAGGTTAGGAAACACTGCCTTATAGGGTCTTAGAGAACGAAACAGTGGATTGATGTGAAGTGAAAGTCACCTTAGCAGATGTTGTTGTCCATATGGTTTTATTTATTGTAAATTATTTCTTGAAACCTTTAATCTAAAGATCATATATAAATAAAATTTAAATTTGTTAAATCCAAACCTGGAATCCCACACTATAATAGTACATTCCTCAGGATTACATAGCACTTTGAATCTTTTTTGAAGCTTGGACACACTACTTTAGGATGAAATAAAAAAAGGTTTTGGAATTAAATTCCTGGTGGCAGTGATATATAGATGTGAAAAGAAAGGAATAAGTAAACATTGTTTTACACCTATCATACATGTATTTGTTTACAAAGGAAAAAGAGAGTGGTCATCACATTTGGAGAAAAGGGTTGCTTTGAACCAGAGGTCTTCAAACTATGGCCCTCCAGATGTTCAGGAACTACAATTCCCATCAGCCTCTGCCAGCATGGCCAAGTAGCAGGGCTGATGGGAATTGCAGTTCCTGAACATCTGGAGGGCCTTAGTTTGAAGACCCCTTGAACGGTGGATTCCATGGAATGAAACCCCGCTAAGGTTCCTTCAAGAGGTGTCAGCTCTGGATTGGAAAATACTTGGGAGATTTTGGAGGTAGAACCTAAAGTGGGCAGGGTGTGGGGAGAGGACAGACATCAGTTGAGTATAATGCCTTAGACTCCACCTTCCAAAACAGCCATTTTCTCCGGGGAACTGAGGTTGGTTGTCTGGAGACCAATTCTAATAGTGGGAGATTTGCATGTGCCCCCTGTTGTAGAGATCCTTCCTTTCAGATAAGCCTTAGGTCTATGCTGACCCCTTCTCAGACTTCACCCCAAAGTCCCTCAGGCACCATTGCCAAGCTTTTCCACACTCCCAGCTTTTTAACTGCTTTGCCTCACAACAATTGGGGTGGTTTGACGCGCGGGACAGGGAGCGATGTGACGGCCTATTTCCACATCTCCTTTGACCTGCACTTGCTCACCACCATTGCCCCACTGCGCCCTGCTTGCTCCTGGGGGGAGGGAGGGGAAATCAGCCAAATGCGCCCCCCCCATGTGATACTTGAATGTGGCCCCTGGGTTGTTTGCCTCCCCTTACCCCCTTAATATGCCATTGCTGAGCTTCTGATATCACCACAGGAGGAGGTGGATAAGAGTCTCCAAGCACTGTCAAAGGCTTTCATGGCCAGAATCACTGGGGTGCTGTGTGGTTTCCGGGCTGCATGGCCGTGTTCTAGCAGCATTATCTCCTGATGTTTTGCCTGCATCTGTGGCTGGCATCTTCAGAGGATCTGATAGTAGGAAAGCAAGTGGAGTATATATACCTGTGAGTAAACAATGAAGATAGCAAGGTCAATAGGTGAGGGCATCTGAATAGAAGTAGCCTGGCATGTGAGTAATAATGAAGTATATAGCATGTGAATAGGTGAGGGCATTGGATAAAAGTAGCCTGGCCTTTGTTTCCTTTGATTGTTTACTGTCTATAGTCATCCTGTTTTTGTGTGGAGCTGATTAGCTGATTAGCTGAAGATGCCAGCCACAGATGCAGGCAAAACGTCAGGAGAGAATGCTGCTAGAACATGGCCATACAGCCCGGAAACCACACAGCAACCCAGTCTCCAAGCACCTCCTTTGATATGCAAGAAGAGCACTGGGAGTTAAGTTGCCATTTCCTGCTTGGGAAATTACTGGAGATTTGGGGACGGGTCCTAAGAACGGCATGGTTTAGGGAGAGAGCTCAGCATGGTATAATGTCTATCCTCCAAAGCAGCCATTTTCTGCAGTGGAATGGCTCTCCACAGTCTGGAGATCAGTTGTAATTCCACAAAATTTCCAGGGCTCACTTGTAAGTTGCCCACCCTACTCAGGAGTCTGTGCCAGTCCTCTCACCATGGGCTGCAGTCCTACCTTCTAACTTGGACCCGGAACCCTCCACCCCAGAGCCCACCGCAGCACCTGAGAATATTCACTGGAGGTGTTTTTTTTTTGCCAAACTCTGATCAATGCATTTCAAAGTTCTGCAATTGTAATTGTGCTGAATGTTATAAGTATGAATGATCTCTCTTGAGTTTTGTATCAGTGCTGGATGGGGGGGCGGGGGGGCGGGGGGAAGCATTACGCCCTGCCATTTGGAGACAGTCATTAAGTTAAAATCACCATGTAAGCAACCAAGCCATACCACCCTGAATGGTAAACTGATCTCAGAAGATAAGCAGGGTTGAATGTGGTTGGAAAGTCAGTGAAATTCTTCAGAAGGAATCAATGGATGCCAGTAATAATTCTCACCTATTCCTTGTAATATATCCAAAATTAAAGCAGCAGTCCTATCAATTTTAGAAACACTGAGTTCACTAAGACTTAATTCTGAACAAAAATTTATAAGATCAAGAAGCTCTACAGTTGCCAGGTATCCCTTGGCAATCATCAGGGGGGAACTTAACTGTGTAGTTGGGCTCTCTTGTCAGCAATGCATTGATGTCATTTCCTGTGTACACTGGAAGTGATGTCAGTGTGTTGCCAGAGATGCTCTGACATGTGGACAAAACTCTGTGGTTTAACCATAGAGGCCTGACAATCTGAGATTGCACACACACAACTTCCTTCCTGATTAAGGAAGCCTAAAACATCATTAATATGTCCAGGAATGGTTAGAGCTCTTTCTTCTTATTCTAAGGAGGTTTACATTACTCCTTGGAGAACAGTCCCCACTTTTGCTTTACCCTTTAATTTTAATGTGTCAGAAATAATAAGAACGAAAGGAAATGTCTTTTGCTGACCTCTGATTCAGCCACGTGTGGGGAATACATGTATTAAGGCTATCTGGAAATTGGGAAGTGTTTTTTTTTTGCTTCTTCATATTATTAAATCATAAGCCAGTGACTATGTATGGAAATTCTCTCTAGCAGCACTGCTAATAATATAATTTAATGGAACCATAAAATGACAAATATCTGCAAATATCAATTTCCAGTGCTTAATTTCTAAAGTGAAACGGTTTAAGGCCAAACTTTCCATCATGAAGAAAGAACACCTCCATTCTCATTCTCATTCTCATCCTCATCCTCATCCTCAACATCATCATCATCATCATCATCATCATCATCATCATCATCATCATCATCATCATCATCATTGATACAAAAACAGTTATACACAGCAAACAAGTTCACTACACTGGATTTTGTATTAAATCACAGGTCGGACACTTCCCAAGCATCTAGGACTGTGTGATGTATCGACGAATAATGCGTGCAGAGCCGAGTAGGGTGGCCTTTTGCAGCTGACATATGGTGGTTTTGTCAGCGCCGATTGTTTTTAAGTGCCGTCCAAGGTCTTTAGGCACTTCACCCAGTGTGCCGATCACCACTGGAACCACCTTTACTGGTTTGTGCCGGAGTCTTTGTAGTTCAATCCTTAAATCCTCGTATCGTGTAAGTTTTTCCAGTTGCTTCTCATCAATTCTGCTGTCATCAGGTATTGCAACATCGACTATCCACACTTTCTCCCCCCCTCTCAATTGTGAGGTCAGGAGTATTGTGTTTCAAAACTTTGTCAGTCTGAATTTGGAAGTCCCGGAGTAGTTTTACGTGTTCATTTTCAGTGGCCTTTTCAGGTTTGTGATTCCACCAGTTCTTTGTCACAGGCAGATGGTAGTTGTGGCACAAGTTCCAGTGAATCATCTGAGCAACAGTGGACGATTTCCCACTCAGGATTAGATGCGTGTTCGTCACTCCAAACATCGAGGTTTCTTGCAGAACTCCACACTTCACCAGCGCCGAACGTGCAATCCCATTTCTGGCGCTCTCCCCTCCCCCGCCCCCCCGCATGTATTATTTTAGAACCTGGAAGAAGGTAGACCTTTTCGAAAAATGTGTGGGCAATCTGGAGCAGTGGGGAATTTGGGGGGGGGGGTGAATCCAGATTCGAATTACCCACCCTTGCGAGTGACGTGGAGCTTCCCATCCAATCAGGATGCAGTGGGCTGTGCGCGATGCACGCGCAGTCCTTTTTTCCCTTTTTTGCGGACCGGAGATCCACATGGATACAAAGCAACATGGGGCTGGTTTTGACTGGTATTGACTGAGTAGAAGGCAATACAAAGCAGTGTTACACGTCGTATCCACATGAATCCGAGTACATGGAGGTGTGCGGAAACAGAGTTTTGTTTTAAGCCCTAGGAAAGAGCAGCCTAGAGCCCTTCGGGGATGAGGTGGTCTATGAAATCCACCCCCCCCAAAAAACAAATAAACAACAACAACAACAACAACAATAATTCGCCCGTTTCTTCGTCTCCGCGTAGAGTCGTTCTGCGCATGCTCGCACAGACGTGGATCCATCAGTTTGAAAGTAAAAAAAATTCCTGCCCCAGCACAATGCAGCAGCCAATCAGGATAGTCCCTGAGCGGATCATGCATTTGATCTGCTGACAGTGGGGATTCCTGCATGGCTGCTGCAAGGGGGCAGAAGCTGCAGTGGGGATCATGAAACTGTGTTCAAAAGGTCTCGAATCTTACCAAACTGGTTCGTATCTACTTTAATTTTTGAAGTGGGGAATCAACCAGTATTATGCCTCTGCTTGCAGTCCGTCTGTGCGATCTTCTTGCAGCAGCTAAGTATGTGATCTATTGTTTCGTCTGCTTCCTTGCAGAATCTGCCCTTGGGATCTGTAGTCGACTTTTCAATTCTGGCTTTGATGGCGTTTGTTTGAATTGCTTGTTCTTGGGCTGCAAGAATCAAGCTCTCAGTCTCCTTTTTCAAAGTTCCATTTGTGAGCCACAACCAGGTTTTTTCCTTGTCAATTTTGTCCTCATTTTTTTCCAGGAACTGTCCATGGAGAGCCTTCTTTTGTCAGTTTTCTCTTCTGCTTTGCACTGTATTTTTATGGTATTCACTCTTTGTCTTTTGCACTTTGAGCAGTTTTCTGCTATTGACTTCCACCAATGTTGGTTCTTCACTGTTTTTCACATAATCTGCCAGTGCATGTTTCCCTTAAAATGGCTGGCCTTGTTTCTGCAGGACCAGGGACAGCATGTGACAGATGTGGGGGAGGGGAATGTCCCAGAAGCATCCACTTGTCTTGGGGTGCTGCAAAGGGCTATCTTCTCCTCGATGTTGTTCAACTTCTACATGCAGCCCCCAGTGTTGAGTTGTCACCAATATGCTGAGGATACTCAACTGGTTCTGTTGATGGATGGCCAGCTGGCTGCCTCCCCAGATATTTTGGCACAGTGTGTACAGGCCATAGCTGGTTGGTGGGTCTTCAGTCTGGTCTGTGGAGAGGTGTATGGGAATGGCACTTTTGATGAGTCCATTTGGACTAAACTATGATTAAGACTCTGAATGGTTGTTGTATCTATCTGTCTTTTATGGACAATTGTTTTACTGTATTTTGGAATGCCAATAAAGGCTTGTCTATCTATCATAGCTGGTTGGTTGGAAAAGAGCAGCCTCAGGCTAAATCCATCGATGACAGAGGTCCTGTGACTGGCCCAGGGAAGTCCAGTGGAGGGTTTCCAACTGCCGAGATTTGGTGGTGGCACTACAACCAGCCAGATCTGTAATGAGCCTGGGTGTGACTTTGGAGTCAGCCCTTTCTATGGAGGCCCAAGTCACCAATATGGCAAGGATCACAGGGTAGGCAGCTGCCCCCCTACTTATCCCATCCTGACTTAGACGCAGTGATCCATGCGATGGCTAGACTACTGTAACTGGCTCTATGCTGGTCTGCCCTTGAGGCTGACTCAGAAACGAACACTGGTCCAGAATGCAGTTGCTAGACTTCTCACTGGTTCATTGGTGAGAAAGCATATAGCATTTGTGCTCCAGCAGCTGCACTAGTTGCCTGTGGAATTCTAAATCGGGTTCAAGGTTTTAATTATAACCTTCAGGGCCCTGAGTGGTCTGAGACCCTTATGTTGGCAGAACTGCCTTATTCCATATTGCCCATGGAGGATGCTCAGATGCTCCAATAAAAACCTTCTGGTAATCCCTGGCCCCAGGGACCAGAGGGCTTTTTCTGTCCTGGCTTCCGCCTGGTGGAACTCCCAGTCAGCTGACACCAGGGTCCTGTGGGATGTTAACCAGTTCTGCAGGGCCTGTAAGAGAGATGTTCCATCAAATGGGATATGGAAGGCGGTATGGTATACCTTGAGCTTGTCAGATCTTGAAAGCTAAGTGGGGTTGGAAGGGAGACCTTCAAGGAAGACTCAGCTGAGCAAAGCATTGGCAAACCACCTCTGCTTCTCACTTGCCTTGAATGCCCCCTGCTGCAGTGACCATGTTACATACACACTCCCAAATGGCATTCATGTTTTTAAGGGTAGAGTCACCAGAGTCTGGGGTATCACCTGGAGATCTACTGCTATTGTAGATAATCTCCAGACAACAAAGATCAGTTCTTCTGGAGGAAACGACTGCTTTGGATGGTGGACTCTACAACATTACACCCTGCTGAAATCCTTCTTGTCCCACCTCTCGCTAGGCGTCACCTCCAAAATTCCCAGGTATTTCTGAATCGAGAGCTGGCAACCCTATTTGGGGATCTGCTCTGTTTGAGTGTAATCAAGGGTTGTGGTTTGAATTGAGAATAAAGTACTGAGATCCGACTTTTGTACCAAGTGGCTGCTGCAGTTTATCTGCCTCTCCCCTGAATCCAAAGCTGGCTGGTGTTTATGGGTGAAGGGAAAACTCCCATCCGTTTGAATTTTATCCTATGTGTGGCTGCACTTCTTTTATGCTGGGCACCTAGCCACAACATGACACATGCTGCAGCAACAATGCAGCATGCTGTTGTTGAGATCCCATATTGCAGAAGGAAGCAAAATTGTGTGTGTTTGCATATACACATACAGATACATTATATATATATATACACACACGCACATACATACGTACACACACACACATATAAGATGTATTTATTATTTATATAGACATTTATATTTATATACAAATAGTGCGTGAACATGTATATATATATTTACATATAATTGTGTGTGTGCTCATACATATGCATACATATATGACATCTCAAGACATACAAAGATAGAATGGAACCAAAGAACCAGGAAGCTCGGTAGTTCCTATTCGAACTATTATTCGACCCACGACACTAACTATGACACTCGCATGCGCACCCGACACTGTGTCAAAGCAGATGACGTCATTCTAATTTAATTTTTTTGGACCAGCCAGACGTCATGCCTATAGATTCACACCTGTTGGCTCCCAGAAGCCATTCGTATCCTCTGATTGGTAGTCAGCGAAGAAAAGCCTTTTTCCGATTGGCTGGCATTCCGAATCATCCCGCCCTTCTCATTGATTGATGAGGAATGGATTCAGCCGAGGCTCATAGTCCCGCCTCTTGCATTCTGATTCGCCCAACCCTCTGTCCCTCTCCCCCGGCTTTTCCTTTCCTTCCTCTTTTTTTAATTCACGTTACGACTCAACAAGTACCGCTATTGGCTGTCGGCCCCAACGCTCGATCTGCGCGCGCCGCGATTCGCCTGCCGCGCTTCCCAAACCACGCCTCCCTCGTTCTGTGATTGGGTAAAGAGCTTGCCCATATTGCTTTGGGGCACGCCCCCTGCCTCTTGGGTCAGGAAGTGTGGCTGGAATAGTCGGTGCTGCGATGCGGAGGCGGGTCGCTCCCGCGCCGAAGGTGGGAGCGGACTGCGAGGGTCTTTGGAGGGAGGACTGGGTGGAGGCATCGGGGATCCCCCAGGGAAAGAGGGTGCGGCTAGCCCGGTGGGGGACCCTCCCTTTCTACGTGGCCACACAGGGATTTTCCTCGGGCTGGATCCACAAGGGACTAGGAAGAACGTGTGAATTGCCCAACGCGTGTCTATCTCATCCCGCATCTCTGTTTCCGGCAGCGGCTAGGCAGGCGCTTTCCCGGGCACAGCCTTCCTCTTGTTTGCCTAAGTTTGTATTTCCTGGGCTCGTGAAAGCGGAATTTAGCCATCGTGGCCAAAGCAGCCCATAAGTCTTCCAGGTGGGTAGCTCTGCTTAGTCTGCAGCAGCCAGGAATCCAGGGACGCCTTCCAAGATTAGCAGCGCAGCAGAGCGCCAGAGGCTGAAGATGTCCTTAAACTGCCAGTGGGTATCCTGTGTTATTTAACTGCAGACAAAATGCCTCTTAGGAATTGGGCTACTGAGAAAGTGAAAGGCTGTTTTGCTGCATCCTGGAATGGGGCATTCTGTAAGCTTTCTCCTCTTTGCTTGCTTAGATGTTGACCCTGCCTTTCTGTTGACTAATACATGGCTATCGGGTGCAAACTCTTAGCAAACTTGTGCATCACAAAGTTTGCACTCAAATAAAACGTCGGTGGATAAGATTTTATAAGGTTCGTGTTATTTTTGTGTGCAGTGGACCAACACAGCTACTAACAAAGGTTGCTTTTGGTAAAAGAGTTGAGAGCTGGGGGTTTCGTTGCTGTTGTCAATCAAACAATTTTTTAATTGAATGGCGACAATGGGATGATGAGTGCGTTGAGTGAAGAAATGCTTCGCTTTTAACAGTCCTGAAACCTTATGCTAAATCATGTCTGTAAGTGATCCTGTCACAGTTATGACAAGGACTGGCTTGTTTTTGGAAGTAAAAACCGGCCAGTTATTGGAAGATAAATGATAGCTGGATTTGCTGTTCAGTGCTTTGTGCGCTTCCACGTTGGGTCAGCTCAGGGTCTTCCATTTGTGCCCTCTGATTGGAAGCAGTCAAGCAAAGACCTTTTCCCATTCTAGACCCAGTACCCGCCATTATCCTCAGTTGTCAGTGAAAGACTCACTGAGTTGTGGACATGTGACAGGAAGTAGCATAACATTGCAAGTGACATCAGAGCTATGTGACAAGAACAAGAGGAGCCCTAAGTTTACTAAAAAGGCATCGTCTGCATCCTTGAGTGATGCATACAAAGAGAAGCTGCTATGTTGCCTTGGATTGCTACACATGTTCAACAGTATTGGTAGAAGGGCCAATATAGTGTCTCCACCCAGCAGGTGGGGCACTGTGACTCACTTGAGCACTCTGGTCTATGTGCTGAAGACGATTGTATTACTTCTAAGAGATGTAATGTAAATGTCGTGTGTTAGTCAACAAAAGTATTGTGTGAATTGGGAATGGCTGTGTTGAGTTGGCCTTTTTGTGTTGTGGAAGGGAGTGTCTGATGTTGACACACGGCGTGTATTGGCATGGGAAAATACTACACTGGCTTGGCCACTTCTGTGTTATGGGACATCTGTGGCCCCTTGTATCAGAATGGACCCATATGTTCAAAAAGTAAGTTATATGGTATACTGCAGTGGTGGCGAACCTATGGCACGGGTGCCAGAGGTGGCACTCAGAGCCCTCTCTGTGGGCAGGCACAGAGTCTCTCCCCCCCCACACATCTAGGCTGACCTGGGCCGCTGGGCTCGATTATTAGCATTAAATCTAAGACCAAGTTTTGGGGAAGCAGTGTAGGTAACCCTGTTAAGCGCTGTTAAACCCCACTGATTTTCATGCGAAGAACAAAAGTGCAACCCTTTACCTGGGAGTAAGCTCGATTGCTGGCAATGGGGCTTGCTTCTGAGTAAACCTTCCTAGAATCGTGATTCACCCGTTGCAAGAGCTGCACGGTTGCTTCAAAGCAAAGCCACCGACTACCACCAAGCTTACTCCTGAGTAACACACTCCTCGGAGCCAACTGTTTTTTCTAAACTAAAACCTCAGTATTCAGGTTAAATTGCCATGTTGGCACCTTGCAATAAATAAGTGGGTTTTGGGTTGCAGTTTGGGCACTCGGTCTCGAAAAGGTTCGCCATCACTGGTATACTGTATGCTAGTCCACTGTGCCATCAGTCACAGAGTAATAGAGAAAGCTGCTTGCCTGCTGTTGAATTATTCTTCATGCCACTCAAGAGAACTTTGGATAGTCTTCTCCAAAACCCGTGAGTACCAAATGGCACCAGCTTCTGGAAGGAAGTCTCGCTTAAGATTTTTGCCTGACCCTATACAAGCTTGCTGAAAAGGTGGTGAGAGTTTTTCTTCAGGCATCTCGTTTTGCTTGACTCCTCTCGCTTAGCAGTTGCTTGTCAGGAAATGGGTTTTGGCTGAACCTGTCCTTCTTGGAATTGGTGCCCAGGATGACAAAATGTTGCCTGGTAAATCTGTGGGAGTTGTTGCTTACCACGATGAGGGGTAGCTATGTTTTCCATTGGGCTAAAAGGTTTAAAAGTATTGCTAATCATTTTTGGGTGCTGCATCTGTGTGCTCCTGGCAAGAATGAACTACAGTGTTAAAAAGACACTATAAAAAACTTCCATGCTTTGAATAAACAAGTTCTTAAATATTTCTTTGCTCATCCCGAAGGGCAAGAAGAGCGATGTGAAAGCAATCTTCTTCTCACCCTGCTACTTGACTTCAAGTAGTTTTGTGGTGACCAGAAAATCTGAGCCACAGATAGTCTTCTAGTACCATTTGGGGAAGGGGGTGTGTACTTTTCTTTGGGATGTTAAGGCAGATAGTTGCTAGATGCAAGAGACAGCTTGCAAAATGATCTCGGATGTAATTGGTAGCCTGTAGAATATACTTCTAGCTTGAGGAGCGCAGTCTTCAAAGATGGCTTCAGCAATTCTAAAACGCTGTGTTTTGTTACTGTTGTTCTATGTATGCCAATAAAGGCTTTGCTTTGCTAAAATTCTAAAACACAGCCCTGCTCACAGAGATAGAAGCATTTTAGGCAGCTGCTTGGCTTGCATCATGGGGGCGAGAGGGGGGGGGGATTAAAAGGACTGAGGCGTTTTTTGTTTTGTTGTCCAGTTGCAGCCATCTCATGGCAACCTTGGTGGGTTTTCAAGGGAAGAGAGTAGCAGAGGTGGCTTGCCATTGCTTGCCCCTGCATAGTGACCCCAGATACTTGAGGGCTAGCAGTTTTTTTCAGTCTTATTTGTAAAGCCGATCGACAGGGTCCAGGTTCACTCGATCCAGACTAGCCTGATTTCATCTAATCGTGGAACCAACACAGGGTTGTCTCTGGTTAGTATTTAGATGGGAGACAATTCCACTGCTGAACTACTTTTTCTATTGAAAAAATTATCTAGTTACCAGGCAGTACCTTTTCATACAAACCCATTATTGTGAATTCCTGCTGCCAACAGGAAGAATTCCCTGCACTCCTCTAAACGATAGCCTTTCAAATACTTAGAGAGCAATCATATCACCCTTCAGTTTCCTCTTTTCTAGACTGGACATTCCCATGTCGCTCAGCATTTCTTTGTAGGGCTTGATCTTCTGGCCCCTGGTCATCCTCATTGCTCTCAGTTCAGCTCACTTGCTTAAAAAAAAAGGAAACTGTTTGTTCTAGGCATGGCATATGTGTGATTTGCTGGTGGCTGCATGGGTGCTAGCCAATCGCTGCTGCTTCTGTGGCAGACTTGGAGAACAGGGTCTTCCAGAGTTTGGCCTTAGGGAGAGAAGCTGCACTTGGACTGATGGAGGTATCAGTGCGTCTGAATTGTCCCTGCTATTCCAACGGTGTTGCATCTGTTATCTCTCTTCCCCTCATAAACAGTTGTCAGCCTTTTCAAAAATGAATTACACTTTTAACTTGGCCTGCAATATGGGGCTCACTTTAACTTTAAAAGCGAGAGCCAGCGTGGTGTAATGGTTAAGAGTTGTGGATAACCTGGTGAACTAGATTTGTTTCTTCCTACACGTGAAGCCTGCTGGACCAGGCGCAGTTCTCTCAGAACTCTCTCACCTGCCCCACACAATGTCTGTTGTGGAAAGGGGAGAGGAAGGAAAGGAGTTACTACTACTTCCTCTTCTTAATTTAATACCCCTCTCTCCCACTGAACCAGATTCGGAGCAGCTGACAACATATTATATAATACAGTTTCATAAAATAATCTGAAAACAATATATAAATGATGTTAAAAACTTAACTCATGGTGAAACATACCACTGCCCCTCCTGATTTGATAAAAAAGAAGGGGAAGATGGGAGGCCATCTAACAACAACCACAACCTTTATTAGGCATATAAAATAAGCTCAAATGTTACCAGATATTTGTAATGTACAAAGCAAGAATATGATCAAAACGCAGAGAAACTGTATCTAGCATTAGACATTACTTAGAAAGTTCGGTCACTTGTGAAATAAATTTTGCTACTTTTTCCAAGAGCACTACGTCTGCATTGTTTAACAGACGCCCCACAACAGAATTGTCAGAATCTCTTTCAGATTTGTCTAGGCGGGCCAGCCAAGGAGAGAAATTCCTAATACCCACGTATCTTGGACAGTCAAGTATATTGTGAGCAAGAGTCTCCACTTGATTTTTACAGTGTGGACAAACCCGATTCTGGAGACGAATAGATAAATAGCGACCCTTTGTAACGGCAGATGGGAAAATATTGCATCTGGGGGAGGCCATCCAATATTAAACTGTTACACCCCATTGTGGTTCTCAATGGGACCCTCATACCTTCGGGACCGCGTTACCCCATATGTCCCCACTAGACCTCTGCGCTCAGCAGAGGCCAATTTACTGGTAGTCCCTGGCCCCTCAATGATGCGGCTGGCCTCCACTTTGGAACCAGGACCTTGTATAGCCCTTGGCCCCTGCCTCAGGTGGAACACTCCTTCCTCTCAAGCTGTCCGGGTCTCCAAGTGGGATCTTGGTGGTGATTTCCGCAGGGCCTGTAAGACGGAGTTGTTCCGCCGGGCCTTTGGAGTGTCCAGCCGCTGAAAGTGCCCCCCCTCTCTTTCATCCCCATGGAAATTTGGGTTCATTATCATCTACAGAACCCACCCTTTCTTCTCTCCTCTTGGGAGGGTTTAAGAAGGATTTTAACGGGCATTGTTACATATTAATTGCTGCATCTTAATTTATATTATTGAGAGATTATTGTATTTGATTTTATGTTTATTTGTATTTGAATGTTATGTTGTTCGCCGCCCAGAGCCCTTCGGGGATTGGGCGGTATATAAGTTTGAAAAATAAATAAATAAAATAAATAAGTATAGGCCTGGTAGAATTGAGATCTCGCGGGGTGCTGATCTCATTTGACAGAGCATTCTACCAGGCTGGGGACAGCTTTGGGCCAGGGACCACCAGCAGGCTGTTATTGAGGGGGCATAAAGCTTTGAGGGAGCATAAAGCTTTCTGGGGGACATATCAGGAGTGGTGGTCTCACAGATAAGTTGCTTTGTGGTTCATGTAAAGGTAGAGAAAAGCGGGGTATAAAAACCAACTCCGTCTTTTTTTTAATTACGTCCATCTGCCTTGTTCCTTCGCTCCACTATAGTTGTAACCAGATGCCAAGGGAAGGCACAGTTGCTGTGCCTGAACATCTGTGCAGAAGAAAGAGTTTTGGGAAGTGCCGCTTTCCTGGCCACTGGCTGAGGCACTTCGGCCTGCTGACAACTGTTAAAACAGCCCATCCTCCATTGTGTCTGATCATAGAGCCCCATCCCATATGGTTTCTGTCTTTCTGTTAAAAAATATGCACACGCAAGAAAAGTATGCTGGGTTGCTTCTTGTATGTCCCAACTTAAAGCGCTGCGTATACTGCTTTAAACCTTATCCTCAAGGATCTAAGTGACCTGGCGAAACAGGCTTGCTTTTGGCTGGCAGGCCCTATTTCGCACTCTGCACACCCCCAGGAGTTACCGACCTTTCCTGGAGAGGGCTAACTTTCTCTTTGGGTATGCTGCCACCACCTGATCATTTGAGGACTGCCTGCTGGGGAAGATCAGGATTTCCCAGCTTCCTTTCCAACTGCCCGAGGCCCCTGCCTCAGTTTTCCCTTGGTTCCCCTCTCCTGGGTTCCACAGGGTAGACTGGAGATCCTGGAGGAAAAGCTGCTCAGCCTTCCTCTACCTCCTGTTTAAATAGCGTGTCCAAGACAGTAGGGCATAAGTGGTACAGAGAACTTTCCTCCACAGCTAAGGTTTTTAAAAGTATTTATTAAAAAGAAAATGATTACCATATGTTTTAGCACACACCAGATTTAGCAAGGGTTACAAAATAAAAGGAGATCGGCACATTTTTCTGATTTCACCCTTCTGGGGTTAAGCTTTGTGTGTGTGTGTGTGTATAAGAGAGTGTGATAGTGATTAGTAACCAGGCCATTTCCTGCTGTCTCCTTTGAGGCATCCCTGCCTGGGCATGTGACAGAGATTAAAACTCAGAGGATGGGCGAGTCTGACCAGATTGACTCTTGCATTTTGTAAAAGCTTTTCCCCCAGAGCCTACTAGGAACCAGCTGGGCCCCTTCTCTCTCTCTCTCTCCCCTCTCTCTCTCTCCCCTCTCTCTCTCCCCCTCTCTCCCCTACCCCACCATAGCATTTTCAGCATTTATAATGAAACAGCAGATGTACATTGGCCCCCACTTTGTTCAATATATTCCTTAGTGATCTAGTGCCAACCCTCCAGAAGGCCAATGGGCATGTTCCCAAACTAAGCACTAAACACGTGCCCGTGTTACTGTATGCTGACGACACCGTTCTTCTTTCCCACACTAAAGTTGGTCTCACTCGTCTCTTAAATTGCTGTGCTGAATATTGTAAGAGGAACGAACTGGTAATTAACTATAGAAAAAACTAAAAAATAATGGTCTTGCATGCTTAGAAGACCTCCCTAGTCATACATGCTGGACCATCAATAACAGACCCATAGAACAAGTTAACTTCAGTTCAAATATTTGGGCATAACTCTTCTTACTAGCAACCTATTAATTGGGCAGTACATAGGAAATTAGCACTTTCGCTGCAGCTAACAACAACAGTGTGCCCTCTAGGCAATTCCAGCCGTTTCTTTTCACTGTGGGCCACCAGTATGTTATGTACTCAATCCGCATTGAAGAAGGTGTTCAATGCTAAATCGCGGCTCTCGAAGCTCCTCTATGGAGCACCTATTTGGATCCGGAGCTATATAGAAGCAAAATATATAAACACAATGCCCAGTCCTGGGTTTCTTCCACAAAAATTATGGGCTTACCAAATTGTGCTTCATATGCGTAGCCCTATGTTTAGAACTTCGGGCAAATATCATATGCCACGGATGGCCTGTGCTGAGAACTGTCAGATACTGGCTCACGTATCCACTATTTGCAGGATCACTCCAGTTTGTTACACCTCATGCTTCCCGACTATGCAAATTCTAGGTGGCTGAAACTAGTTGAGGGAAAAATCAACACTCTTGGCTTTTCATTAGAGTCGTTAGTCCCTCTTTCCCTATCAGAAGCATATAGCTGCTTGAAAACTAAGCTATTAGAACAAGAGTATCGGGATATGATAACAGCTGCGAGGAAAACGTGTTCCCCTGACCCTGCTTATTCCAATTGAACAAGGACACATGGCCAATTATTTACAGTGGATCACCAACCCTAAATTAAGAAGAGCTTTAACACTGGCCAGATTCAATCTAATGCCTTCTATGCTGCTCTATGGCAGATATCAACAAATTGATAAACAGAGGAGGCTATGTCCATGCATATGGGTCAGGTGGAGACACTCGATCATACCCTCTTTCATTGTGTAAGGTTTGCAAAAATTAGAATGTCACAATCTGCACTTATCCCATTTCTGTATAACAATCTAACTGATGCTCTTAAGATACCTATGCTTTTGAACAACATGGATCCCACAGTGTGTGAGAATGTAGCAAAATTTCTGCTAACAATAATAGACGTAAGTCTAGATGAATACCAACCAATGTCTATGTATTATGACCGCATATAGCCAGCAGTGATTTTGCTGGCTTCTGTCAGTGTCCGATGACGTTTGGGTGGGTTAACTTAGCTGAAGGAATGTCCTGTAGTTACAGAAGGACCATGTATATATTTTAGTATTTAGTATTTTAGTACCAGTGTCTATAATTGTGAGCAATAATGGGCAAATTTTGTATGCTGATTTTGTATGTTTATTTTATGCCAATAAAGGCTTGTGACTGGAATGAAACAGCAGATTATTTCTTCTGCTTATCTTTGAGCGGGAGGGTTTTAAGGTGCGCTGGAATCAGTATGCAGAATCAGTGTGAATTCTGGTCTCTGATTTGAAAACTGGCTTCTGGTGAGTGGGAGGCATAGGACTTGCATCTTTTTTTTAAAAAAAAGAAACCTCAATTTTCTCATGCTTGCTTTTTGCCTTTACAGGTTCCATCCGAGATGTAGAGATGGAGGCAGAAGACCCTGGGTTACTCCCCAAGGGAGAGATGGATCTCCCAAAGGATGGGGTAGATCTTTGTGAACCAAAGGTTAGCCCGGGCTCTACTGATACAGGTGAGTGGCTTGAAGTGTTTCTGATTCTGGTTCACTTCCTTTTTGGTTTTTTGATGCTTTGGTAGCCTTAAGAAGATGTGGGAGTGTCACTTGGCCCTTTTAGTTGTGTGGTCTCTTTCTTAGAAAAAAAAAAGAACAGCAAGCATGTTATTTATGACCTTAACAGACAGCCATTAGGTATGACGCTTTCCAGACTGAAATGAAAAAGGCCTTGCTCCAAACATTTGGTCTAAATTTCAATTCAAGGGAGAGGCAAGCAGGCAACGATAATGAGTTGTATGTCGTTTGAACAACAACAACAACAACAACAAAACCTTTATTAGGCATAAGTTAAAATCTCTACAAACAATAATTCTGTACATAAGTACAAAAATAGTCTAATATCCAGGTTGTAATAAAATATTATGTACAAAACATCGGATATATGATATATTGTTTGGCGTCAAACCATTAAAATCCATTATATTCAGGAACGGCTCACCGTTATCTTTTCATAAAATCACATATAAGCCCGTGTTTTTATAACTTATATAACTACCTAAGCTCAGGTTTTTGGTAGCATTTGTTGTTTATTACTTTTGCTAAGAAAGTTGCAACCTTAAAAGTTATTTCAGGGGACCGATCATTTAATAAATAAAATACTATGTGTGTTGCAGGTAGGCTAAGTTTTGTTTTAAGAAGCGGAGTAATATAAATACTCACGATGCTCGCAAAAGAGTAGAACTGACAGTTTAAAAGAATATGCTGGATTGAATCCACTTCATTTAATGGGCATGGACACCTTCTCTCTGAGATTGAGTGCATGCCTTGATATCGTCCTTCCATTACTTTAGAGGGGAAGGAGTTAAGCTCTAGCCAGCATAAATGCTCTATGCTGAGATGGATTGTCAAGACTATGAGAAAAAATATTGGGCCATCTTGCCATGCAAAAAGGTTAGTTTTAATGATTCAGGAGAGCAAACGGCTGGTTGTGAGGGTTGAAACTTTTGCTGTTCCACATCAAGGATTCTTTGTCTAAGGAGCCTAAAGATATATTCATCATTTAAAGATTCAAAAAATTCCAATGAGAAACCCAAAGTTTTTATTTTAATTTCTAAGTTTGTTAGCCAGGTTGTACTCAGTGGGTCAGATTTAAAATAGGATAGGAGCGAACTTTCTTTAGCCTTTGAACAAGAGTTGTGTATGTGTGGGCTTTATTTCAGTGGACATAGGGGTGTGTGCCCCATTCTTCACAAAAAAAGTTACTTTTTTAAGGAGCAGGTTGAAAAAGAGGTCGCCTTCCACAGCTGTTCTGGGAAGGAGCTGCAAGCATCAGAGAATATTGTGCTGTTGCCTTTCACACAGCAGCAGGATTGGAATGTCTTTGGAGTTAGCAAGGGACACTCTGAGAGTTGATCACTAAAGATGCTTACATACTCATGGAATAACACTCTTCCTATCCAGTTTTTTCAAATGGGTTTTACTGCCTGAAACAGCAAAAACCACTTGCAAGCAATGGCTGAAGTAGAAGAAGAAGAGTTTGGATTTATATCCCCCCTTTCTCTCCTGCAGGAGACTCAAAGGGGCTTACAATCTCCTTGCCCTTCCCCCCTCACAGCAAACACCCTGTGAGAGGTGGGTGGGGCTGAGAGAGCTCCGAGAAGCTGTGACTAGCCCAAGGTCACCCAGCTGGCGTGTGTGGGAGTGCACAGGCTAATCTGAATTCCCCAGATAAGCCTCCACAGCTCAGGCGGCAGAGCGGGGAATCAAACCCGGTTCCTCCCGATTAGATACACGAGCTCTTAACCTCCTACGCTACTGCTGCTCCAGATTGAATTGCTTTATTTGGTGTGTGGGATAGTAGCTTCTAAGTAAAGTTTCAGAGGGTAATCATGTCAGCCAGTGTAGTGGTTAAGAGTGATGGACTCTAATCTGGAGAACTGGGTTTGAGTCCCTACTCCTCCACATGAGAGGCGAACTCTTGTCTGATGAACTGGATTTGTTTCCCCACTCTTTCACATGAAACCTGCTCGGTGACCTTGGGATTGTCACAGTTCTTCAGAACTCTCCCAGCCCCACCTACCTGACAAGTTGTCTGTTATGGGCAGAGGAAGGGAAAATGAGTTTATAAGCTGCCTTGAGTCTTGTTACAAGGGAGAAAAGTGGGGTATAAATCCAAACTCCTCTTCCTCCTTCTGCAATTGAGAAAATATTGTTGGTCTATAGGTGCTAGCAGACTTGAATCTAACTAAGTAATCAAAGCTAGATTTCTCAAAGAGGTAAGGACAATGGAGAAACTTATTTAAGTGATGTATTTCCTTGTGGCCAATGTGGTGGTAAGTGATGAATTAAGAATATAAGAACAAGCCAGCTGGATCAGACCAGAGTCCATCTAGTCCAGCTCTCTGCTACTCGCAGTGGCCCACCAGGTGCCTTTGGGAGCTCACATGCAGGATGTGAAAGCAAGGGCCTTCTGCGGCTGTTGCTCCCGAGCACCTGGACTGTTAAGGCATTTGCAGTCTCAGATCAAGGAGGATCAAGATTGGTAGCCATAGATTTGTCAGGCTCTCGAACGTGGAAATACCAGAGACCGTAGGAAAGTCCTAAAGCAGTTTATTTCTACAACGGCCAGTGGAAGTAAGCCGAGAGAGAAAGCTGAGATCTAAGCTCTCCGCTTTAGATCCAGCCGATGATATCCCTTCAATTCCCATTTCCGATTCTTCCACCAAATGAAATGTTCTCACAAAGTGTATAACATTTGCACTACAGAGCTTCAAGAAACCTGGGAACGTTCGCACCTTCCCGCAGGAGGGCTGGCGCCAGGGAATTGCCAGGGAGGGGAGAGGGAAACAGGAAAGCATTTACAGGAAACATTTGCAATTCCCACACAGCAAGACATCTAAGCACTGACAGGCATGGACCTGACAAGATTGACTTCTCCATAAATCTGTCCAAGCCCCTTTTAAAGCTATCCAGGTTAGTGGCCACCACCACCTCCTGTGGCTGCATATTCCAAACGCCAATCGCACGTTGCGTGAAGAAGTGTTTCCTTTTATTAGTCCTAATTCTTCCCCCCAGCATTTTCAATGAATGCCCCCTGGTTCTAGTATTGTGAGAAAGAGAGAAAAATTTCTGACTCACTTGGCACCCTTTGTGTTTGTTAATGTATATATATTTCTTTCAGGAGACGATGAGCCCAGTGCTGCCTTGGATGAACAAGCAGAGTTAACTGGTGCCCAAAATAATGGGCCCTTGAGTGTGGCAGATGGCAAAGCTGACATGCAGGAGGAATTCAGTGAAGCTCGGGAAGAATCTAGTGAGAAGGACCTGTCGGATTCGGCCTCCACGGACAACACTTTGGAAGACTCCAGCGAGTTCAGTCGGCCCATGATGATGGGCAGTGGTCCTGCCGGGGAGGAGGAAGTGGTGGTCCAGCCACGTCCTCCCACGCATCGAGATGAGGATGTGACTGCTGAGAGTTGGCGGGCGCACAGGAAGCACGTCTTTGTCTTGAGCGAAGCCGGCAAGCCCATTTATTCCCGCTACGGCAATGAGGAAGCCCTCAGTTCAACCATGGGTGTCATGATGGCATTGGTGTCGTTCATCCAGAGCGGGGATAATTCCATCCGCTCCATCTATTCGGGTAGGATGAAAGATTGGAGAATTGGGAGAGGGGCCGAAAGTATGGTGGTGCCTTCAAGCATTATTTCTTTTGTTTTCATTGATGGCTTTTTCTTGACTGCCCTCTGAACAGGGCTAATCCTCAAAACCAGGGGTCTTCAAACTATGCCCCTCCAGATGTTCATGGACTACAATTCCCATCAGCCCTGCCACTTGGCCATGCTGGCAGGGCTGATGGGAATTGTAGTCCTTGAACATCTGGAGGGCCATAGTTTGAAGACCCCTGCTGAAAACCATGAATGATGCCTAATCGTCTTAGACAGTTTAATTTTCCAGTGATAATTAGCAATGTAGTCTGTGTAAATGTGTTGGGATTCTTGGGCTGCAGAGGAAGATTGTGTTGTTTATGGTGACCTGTCAGGACTTTGTGTGTGTGGAGGTGTGGGGTGTCCTTGGTTCTTTCTGCCCGCTCGGGTCGCCCAGCTCTGAGTTATGTTGCTATCTCTTTGGGAAATTTGTCTGTGTGAAAGTTGCTTTGTTTTCTTTACAGAGGTGGAAAGGAGGGAATTGATACTTTTTAAACTGTTGCAAGAGTCCTGGGCACCAGAACTCGCATGTCTTGCTTTCTGAACTGTCTGCCAGTACAATAAAGAACTATCATGAGTTACTTTTGACTGGACTTTCCCAAGTTCGTTACAGACCACTGATGTGCGATAGATGAAGATATGAGGTGGGATTTACCGAGGACTGTATCAGGGGTCTGCAACCTGCGGATCTCCAGGTGTTCATGGACTACAAATCCCATCAGCCCCTTCCAGCATGGCCAATTGGCCATGGTGACGGGCTGATGGGAATTGTAGTTCATGAACATCTGGAGAGCCGCAGGTTGCAGACCCCTGGTATATATGTTGTGATTTTCATACCATAGTAGAAAAGTGCAAGTGGTATTAGCTGCAAAATCCAGGGTATGGGGAATCCCTTTCTTCATTTGAAGCAAACTGCTAGAACTTGTGTTTGTGAAGATATGCTTGAAAGTCTATGGCATGCTAATCAACTATCTGCAGGTTTAGAGGTTAAATTTCTGAAAATTTTGAACCATCAACAAAAATGTTTACTTGGGTGCGGGGCCGGGTGGTGGTGGAAATATAGGGGAGAATTGAATTACATGCACTAGTTACTTTCCTATCCAATGTAAACTTGTGGACAGCCCCATCCACACTGGAGGCGGTGGACCTGGTGTTCCTGTAGAGGCTTCCTAGTGTTGTGGGAAGACTCACAAAGTGCAGCAGCCTCTTCTTCTGAGAAGCCTCAACAGGCTGTACTGAACTTAAGTCCCATCTGCATCCTGCTGCCATAACACTGGCAAAGGTCAAGAGAGACCCCCAGCCTGCCCTCCACCACCACTGTGCCAGTGGCAGCACTGGGACGCTGCCTCTGTGTTCAGCACCACATTCCAGCACAAGGGGTGGGTGGGGGCAGCAGCGTCCGCATGCCAGTGAGATCACCCCTCGGCTGGGGTAAATGCCCTGGGGAGAGCCAGTCTGCCAGTGCAGCTGATGTACTGCTCTCAGAAGTGGATTTGACCCCCTCCCTTTTGGATGGAGCTCTTAGTGTGTTATCAATTTAAAAAAACATAGTTTATAGCATATATTTATATATGGTTTATCTGAACTATTTATGGGATTTAAAACTACTTAGTTTACTACAAGCAAAACTGCAAATCTTCTCAGTACTTGGGAGGAAGCTCCAAACTTCTGCACCCTGTGGTACCTTAGCACATTTACCTTGACTTTTGTCACTGAAGAAGTAAGGTAATTTTTTTAATTGGAACAATTTACAGCAGCGGTTCTCAACCTGTGGGTCGCGACCCCGGGGGTCGAACAACCCTTTCACAGGGGTCGCCTAAGACTCTCTACATCAGTGTTCTCCATCTGTAAAATGGATAAATGTTAGGGTTGGGGGTCACCACAACATGAGGAACTGTATTAAAGGGTCGCGGCATTAGGAAGGTTGAGAACCACTGATTTACAGTAAACAAAGCAGTGCATTGCTTGGATAGCCAACATTCTTATACAAGACTACCAGAATTTTTGTCTGTTGCATTCAATTTAATAACGATGAAAAGTCTGCAGTCAAATACATTATACCATGTTATTGCCAAAATCATTTGGGCTTAAATGAAACACAACTTATTTTCAAGGATGCTTATGTTTACAATATGCACAGCAATTATCTATTGCTAGAGATGTGTCTTAAATAACGTTTTTGTTGCTATCCATTTGAGTGAGCAAATCCTTGCCTTTAAAAAAATCATCAATTCCAAAAGAGAATTTTGTAGGAGTTTTAAGTGATTTAAAAATTTCCAACTGGAATAATAGAAAAAGTGGCTACAGGCTGGATTTATTGACAACCCCCCCCCCCCAATTTTGCCCCCAGCTCTTCATCTCTCTAGTTGCAAAATCATTTTTCTTGAAGTCCAGAGATAGGTATCACTGCCCTCTAAAGCTCGTTGTCTGTTCCCGTGATTAGCAGAAATAAAACACTGTTAGTCAACACAATAAGGACTACCAATTGTACAAAAAAGGCTATGAACATCTGAGTAACTTAAACTTGCAGCAGTATTTGAATTACTTGAATGCAGCCTTCTGATTAAAAATCTTTAAGCACGCAGTCCTCGAATAATATGTTTTCTCGTATTGATGATATTTTATAGTATCCTGTAGAATATCATACATATCCTAGAGAAAAGCAATTGGATTACCATTCAAAGAGCAACAGGAATTCTTAACAGTTTATAGAAGTGTTAGCATTGAAATCTAAGTCTGCTCAATAGACCTCCTGGTTGTTTTCAGCAGAAGTTCTTCATGTATAACTGTATAAGGAAGGGAAAGGTCTTCAGGCCAGCTGTCTTGAGAAACGGAAAGTCTGAAATCCAAGAGATGAAGGAAATGGTGGGGTTTGAATGTGCTCTCCTCTTGTGCCTTCGGGATGTGCAACAGGGTACTGCAGCAATATAAGATGTAGACTCTCGAGGCATAGCCGTATTAGTCTCTTGCAGCCAAAATAACATAAACTCTTTATGCATGCAGAATTTATCCCACTTGCTCTGCAGTGAGGTTTTCCCACTAATTACGGTACACAGGATTTCTGTTGAGCCAAACCCCCATTTTGCCCGCTTCCCTCCCCAGGTTTCCTTTTCGTTTCTGCAACCTTTAATGGGGGAGGTTGCTTGCTGCCTTTTTGGTGGGGGGAGTGTCTGGCTCATTCCGCACATGCAGAATAATGCACTTTCAAGCTGCTTTCAGTGCTCTTTGAAACTGTGCGGAATAGCAAAATCCACTTGCAAACAGTTGTGAAAGTGGTTTGAAAACGCATTATTTTGCCTGTGCGGAAGGGGCCTCTGTGTTTCAATGGTCTATCATTTCTGTGTATGTCATTTACATTTTTTAAAAAAGAGGCCCTGCTGCTCTTCCTGCAGTGCAAGAGGAGTGGATGGAATTGCTCCTTAGTGTTGCAGGGGGGACACCATAATGAATAAGTGGGGGAGGGGGTGTCAGTGTAAAACAGCAAGGAAGTACACAAAATTTCACTTACAGCAATAGCTGTTGAGCCTTAAAAATAAAGTTATGCCCAAAAGTCAAATGACTCTCAAGTGTGTTGTTGGATGAAGTCAGGAAGTTCACCGTAGTGCTTGACAATTAAATATCATAGTATAAACCATTTAATAAACCGCTGTAGCGTTTGACAATAAAGAATTGCAGAGAATATATACAATCACATTCATCATTAGTCTACTGCTCACTATTGTGAACCGGTCTCGTGATACACGTAAAACCTTTCAGTCATTTTTAAGGTCCATAAACCTTCTAAGTTGTTCCAAATGAAAGCGGAATCAACTCTGTGGAACCGTTCTGAACAGTGGTCTGTGTGAAGGCTTTTCCGGTCGCAAATGGCCTCCAAACATGTGCATAACTGGGAATCTAGCTCAAAAGGAACCTATGCTGAACGCAAAGGGGACCGCAAGTGCATAAATGGCCATAGTCATATGCCTTAGTTAGACTTGAAGGTTTTACAAGACACTCTATTTTCAGGATAAAATGAGAAGCCCGTTTACACTCAGCCTCTTACCAGGGCTTTATATAATCTCAACCTATTTTTGCCAGAGCGATACCATTTGTGTTCTGAGAAATACTTCATTCTGCAACGCTATGCATACAAGAGACAAGTGCATATTTTCATTTCATTGGGATGATGTTTTTTGCTGGTCAAGGCAAATTCAATGCCGGACACTTGCCTTGGCCTTGAATATTTTGCCTAGCAACTTTTTTGGCTTCTGAGATCTAGCAGACATTGCCTTTGTGTTCTCGAAGCATAACTTTGTAACTGGAGGAGTGTCATAACTTGGATCTATGATCCAAATCAGACTCTGTAACTTGATGGTTAAGAAGCCTTTATTGGTAGATACATGGGCAGGAGGGAAAAAGCTGGTTCTGCCAGAACCTTCAAACAACCCCAGTAAATCAAACCCCATTTCTCCTCCCCCCCCCCCCCCAGCTCGTAATACTACAATACTACAAAAGGCAGGAAGAGCAGGAATGTAAGATGAACCCAAGGTCAACAGAATGAGATAAAGTCTTTTAGCTGCTCTGGAAAACAAAAGTAATTGGGGGCGGGGGGGCTGGTCGCTGAGTCCGCCCCTCTCTGTTGCCCTATGTGCCATCTGCTTATTTGAACATCTGCCAGTCCCCTCCTGGGGTTTAGTACCGGACGTCATCTATTTAATTATGGATGGGTTATTGCTGCTACTGTTTTTATTGTATTTATTGTTTTAATTGGAATTGTTCGATTTGTTTTTTCTTAATTGCAATGTATTGTCCTTGTTTCGCTTGTACACCACCCTAACCCCTTCGGGCGTAGGGCGGTCTACCAAATCGAATTATTATTATTATTAGTAGTAGTAGTAGTAGTAGTAGTAGTTTGACCAACTCGATGAAGCTCCCCTCCCCCCTGATGCCTCTCTGCTGAGCTTTTAAAGTAAAAGCTGAGACTCTCTGCAGTGTTGAACCTGTATCATTTTCCATGTACATGCAACATTTTTTCAGAAATGCATCCTTGTTCTTTTTAATCAGAGGGGTCTGTGTAAGTGGAAAAATGTGGTTGCATCATTTGTGGAGATCTTGGTGTGTAGTGCCTCCTGACGGGTCTTTTCCTCGCTGGTTTCTGCTACAGATGACCGCAAGCTAGTTTTTGTGCAGCAGGGCCCGCTGGTGCTGGTATCAGTGTCCAGCACTCTACAGTCGGAGCAGCAGCTGCGACAAGAACTTCTGTACGTCTACTACCAAATCATCAGCATGCTCACGCAAGCCAGCATCACGCGCATCTTTGAACGGAAGAAGAACTACGACCTCCGGCGCCTGTTGACCGGCTCAGAAAAGATCCTCGACCGCCTCTTGAACCTGGTGGAGTCTGACCCTTGTTTCCTGCTTGGTGCTGTGCGCTGCCTGCTCCTCCAGCCCGCTCTGCGAGATTCCCTGGGCTCTCTGCTCCAGAAGGCTATCACTCCTAATTTGGTCTTCTCCATTCTAGTGGCCCGCAGTCAGCTGGTCACTGCCGTGCAGGAGAAAACAGTCATCGATGATTGCCGGCTGGAGCCCACCGACCTGCATTTGCTGCTGAACCTCATAGGGGCAACATCTGCCTTCCAAACGGGGGAGATCTGGACGCCTATTTGCTTGCCGCGCTTCAACCCGGACTGTTACTTTTATGCTTACATTTCCTATTTGGACGCAGACTGCACCGTCTGTCTCATTCTTCTGTCCACTGACAAGGAATCGTTCTACTCTGTTTCGGACTGCAAGAAACGCATAGAGGAGGGCATGAGGACTCAGAACTACCTACAGGCACTCTCAAGCGGCCTCAGGAGCCCGTCCTACAGCGTGGGGATGGTTGGTACACCAGACCTCCGGCACTTTATGTACAAGCCCTTGGATATACCTGATAATTACCGGCAGCTCCCCCAGTTCACCAGGTAAATAGGGTGGTGTGTGTGTGCGTGTGCATGTGTGCGTGCGTGTGTCTGTCTTATGCTTGCATACACTTCTGTCCTGTTTTTCCCTTCTGTTGGCAACTGAAAGCAGCTTACAGGAAACAAATAAATGTAATGTAGACAAACCACAGCAGCAGCAAAATAAGCAGTACAGCTCCAATTCCTGGGCTCATCTTGAATCTATTGGGGCAGCTCATTGGCCATAGATGGGGGTGCCCTTTGGCTCACATCTCTGGCTATGCTGAAGCTTAAATGGTGTGGAAAGTGTGGTCAAGTAGCCTCAGACTTGTAGTGACCTATAGGGTTTTCAGGGCAAGTAGTGAACAGAGGTGGTTTTCAGGGTTGCTATACAGAGGTGGTTTGCCTACCTTTGCATAGCAACCCTCAATTTCCTTGGTTGGCACCCATCCAAGTGCTAATCAGGATTGACCCTACCTGGCTTCTGAGATCCGATAATATTGGGCTAGTCTGAAACATGCAGGTCAAGGCGAGGCTTAACTGATGAGGCTTAGACACCTGTAGCAAGAGGGGTAACAGAAACACAAAGTCCAAGTTGGCAGGCACATTCCCAAGATTCCTCTCCCATGCTAGAAGAGCCTTTGGCCGTCCCTGTAGAGGGAAAGGGAAACAGAAGTCCATCCAGGATCTTTTTTTCAGCTGGCAGTCATGTTCCCAAGATTCCCTCCCCCTCTGAGTTGATTAGCATTTCTTCTATTGCGAGAGTTCTTAGAACAAGGAGGGCTCGATAATACAGGAAGTAGCGTGTGCATTGGCGGCACCAATGAGAAACGATGGCTCTGAAGCTATTTCCTACTGTGACTATCTTCTCTCTTACTGGATGCTTAGTGAAGATTCCACTTGGTTGGATCTCACTTGGATGTTCCGTTGATGCTGACCCCACTGGACGATGTATCTGTTTATGTCTAGCAAATATCGTTTGTTGCTTATAGTATATTGCAGTGATGGTGAACCTTTTAGAGACCAAGTGCAAGGGGCGGAGCAAGGGGAAACTGCACCCGGGGCACACATGCGCCCCACGCCCCTGCCATGCCCCGTCCACCCCACCCTGCCCTGGAACACCCCGAAACAACACTGCCATGCCCCTGGAATGCCCTTGCCACGCCCCCGCAGGGACACATGCCCAGCATCGTGCACCCCTCATCCCCTTGGTGCTACGCCACTGTCGAGTGCCCAAACTGGGGCGACGGCACGTGTGCCCACAAAGAGGAGTCTGAGTGCCACCTCTGGCACGCGTGCCATAGGTTCGCCACCACTGGTATATTGCTTGACCTCTCCCCATGACAGGTGTCTTGAACCTTGGAATTAATCTTGAATGGGAAAAAAATCCTTTGGAAATGAGATCTCAAAAAATCTCCTTTGGAAATGAGATCTCAAAACATGGAGATGCTGGTCTTTTTTCAGGGAATGTAGAGGTTTCATCCTTGCAATGTGATCTGCCTTCAGTTGCTTCCTATCAAATGTCACTGTGCTCCTTTGTTTACCAGTGCTTCAATATAATTTTTGTCCTTAAAGCACAGAAGCCTGTGAATTATCTGGGCTACGTGAGGGAGGAGCGAATACTGCTTGGCACTGCCACATGTACTATGTCCAGAAAAAGATGTTAGTACGGTCAGTTGAGATGCAGCAGTTGAGAAAATTGTATGCTTCCACATTAGAAGAGAGTTCTGAACTAATATGAGAATTACTGTGCACTTTTACGCACTGCTATTTGTGAAAAGCATTATTTTTGTGTTTTGTTAAACATGGTACTTTGATAGAAGAGCATTTATAGGGGTGCTGTCTGGTTTCCGGGCTGTATGGCCGTGTTCTAGCAGCATTCTCTCCTGACATTTTGTCTGCATATGTGGCTGGCATCTGTGGCTGGCATCTGATCCTCTGAAGATGCCAGCCACAGATGCAGGCAAAACGTCAGGAGAGAATGCTGCTAGAACACGGCCATACAGCCCAGAAACCACACAGCACCCCAGTGATTCCGGCCGTGAAAGCCTTTGACAATACATAGAGCATTTATAGTTGATCGAACAGCTTTCCAACAGATGGGGGAAGTAGGGTGAGGTAGGTACTAGGACCCAGGCAGAGCATTCTACAACAGAGAAAGTCCAACATGTTGAATTCTGTGGCGGAGGAATATATAATCTACTAACATCTTTTTGTGAGACAAGAATATAGTGCAGTTCATCTCGCACCACAATGGAGTCTGCCTTCATGTGTGTTATGCATGGGGTGTTATATCACTATTGGTAACACCACGCCAGCGGAATTTAAAGAGGGTTGCGGTAGGGATACATGAACCTGTCACCGCTGCCGGGTCATTTTGCATGGCTGGTCGCGTCCATGGACAGCTAGCAGCACGATGGCGAGGGCCGCGCCCTTTGCACGCGAGGTATCTTTTTTTAAACTTACCTCCCACCAATGCACAGCTACGCAGGCAGGCACACATGAACCCTCAGAGCCTTGCTGATGCTTCATGTCCTCATAAGTCCCTGTGGCTCCACAAGTGGGAGCCGGGAGTTAAACAAAAAGAGGAAAGTGCTGCTGCATAAGGCACCTCCTTCCCTGCCATTTGCTTGGCTGTGGCTGCAAGTCGCATTAAAACAAAAGAATCGCACAAATCATGATTCTTGAAAACCTGAGCAGAGGATGGAAGGCCCGGACTTAAGCGTTAGAAGAGATCTGTGCAATGGAAAGTTCCTCCTAACCCAGGTTTTATCCTCCGCTCTTAATCTTTTGTTTTGGGTCTGCATGGAATTAGGCTTCCAGTGTCTCATTCGGACTTGTTTGTTAACGTGCGCTCAATACAGACACACTTCAAAGAGTCAGGGTAGGCTGCCACTCCTTATTCAGAGTGTGTTTGGTGGAAAGTGCAGATTTACTGCCACGGAAAGGCCGTCGTGATGCAGTGGTAGTCAGGTGATCCAGCAGAACGCTATCGCTCGCCCAATTGTTCACTCACTACACATTCCTACTCCTACATCCCTACTTTGGGTGAATTATTCCATTCAGTTTAATTTTCTTTTCATTATGTTGCCGCTGGACTCGGCTATTGAGACAGGGAGCCTAGAGAGATGGCATGCCAACTCTTTCCCTTCCCACTGTCCATGGTTCTCAGAGGTGATGGAAAGAGCTCAGGCGACCTTATCCAATTACAGTTTTAAATAGAGTGAGTCATGTGGCTTTTTGTCCTTACTGACGTGTATCTGAGTGGAAGTAAAAGCTTTTCAGGGGAGATTCTGGGCCCCAGGAATAAGTGAGCTAATTGTGGACGTTCTGCAGAAGTGTGGAAGGACTGTTGGGAAGTAACGCCAACTGTGAGCTGGGTTCTCCATGTACTCCAAAGAGAGATTTGATGGAAGGACCCAAGCTTCTTTTGGGTAGAGGTGAATTTCGGTATTGCTTATTTCTACATGCATTTGGAAGAGTTTAATACAGGCTCATGTAGGACTGATTTTTAATAGATGTCATTAGCTCATATCTCTCTTGCTTTTATGACATGCCAAGACCTGAAGACCTGTTTATTTTGAACTGTGTTGGGGGGGGGGGGGAAGAGGCAAGCATCCACATACTAGCCCCCAGCTATGGCCAGCCTGTTGAGCACAAATATGAGGATTCGCTTTTTTAATGTCCCAGCAAATGCTTGAAAATTAATCTTCACTGTTCCAAAATGTGTCTTGTTCATGACCTAGGATCTGTGGACTAGGAGCAGGCCTTGGACATGGTCCCTTGCATTCTGGAGCATCAGTGGCGTAGGAGGCTAAGAGCTTGTGTATCTAATCTGGAGGAACCGGGTTTGATTCCCAGCTCTGCCTCCTGAGCTGTGGAGGCTTATCTGGGGAATTCAGATTAGCCTGTACACTCCCACACACGCCAGCTGCAGTGGACCTTTAAGGGCGAAGTCTGGGCTACAGCCTCGGAGAGCCTTCCTCTCAGTCCCCACCTACCCCACAGGGCAGGTGTTTGTTTGGACAGAGGCAGGAAGGGCAAGGAGCTTGTAAGCCCCTTTGAGTCTCCTGCAGGAGAGAAAGGGGGGATATAAATCCAAACTACTACTACTACTCCTCCTCTTCTTCTTCTTCTTTCCACAACTGTCGCTGGTCTAATGGAAATAAGCCATGAACTCTTTCCAGAACATTGTATCTGCCTCCTCATCCACAGCAAGATGTCACAGAGGTAAACAGCTTTTACTCCCTGATATGTCTTTTTTTTTCCTGCTGCAGCCCAGAACTGGAGGGGCCCTATTGCAGCCAGAGCGAACGCCACCGGCTCTTCGACCTCTATCACTACCTTCACAGCCGCATCCACAGTACCTCACGCCCTCTGCGTCTCATCTACCACGTAGCTGAAAAGGAGACTCTCTTGGCTTGGGTAAGGAATGGATCCGAGGTCATTTTGTACACATTGTTAGGCAGAGAGTACTTTGTTCTAATCCCATGTTTGTTTTATAAGACAACTGTCTGCCAGGGAAAGGAGGTAATAGGTGGATAGCAGTGGCTTCTTCACATTTGCTCTGCCTGTTCTCCAATCTAAACCTTCCCCAATTGCATTTTTTAATCTCTTATGCCTCAGTGGGTTCCAAAATGGTGGGGGGGGGGGGAGGTCCTCATTAGAGGCAAAAAGTGAATGGATTTTGTCGAAGGCTTTCACGGCCAGATTCAACTGGTTGTTGAAGGTTTTCTGGGCTGTGTGTTTAGACATAGTGTGTAACAGGCTTCTCTCTGTGATACACCTCTGAAGATGCCAGCCACAGATGCAGGCGAAACATTAGGAACAAGACCTACCAGACCACGACCACACAGCCCGGAAAACCCACAACAACCAGTTTAATGGATTTTGTTTGTTTTTAAAAAATGCAATCACTGGGGGAAGGTGAGGGATTTTCTTTAAAAGATGGGTTGTTTTAGAGAGGAGTTCTCAAATTCTGTCATCCTCTCAAGAACATCAGTAGGAACGGCAAGAGCGGAGATGTTTATGATGAGGTTTTAGATCAGAGGAGGGGAGAAACTGCATTTGCCAGGCAGCCCTTGCTGTTGCTACGCTAGAAGACAGGCATTTTGGACAGGCATTGTGTAGGGGTTAAGAGTGGCAGACTCTAATCCAGAGGTTTGGGTTTGATTCCCTTCTCCTCCAATACGAGTGGTGGCTCTAACCTAGTAACTTATTGGGTTTTTATTGTATTGTGAACCGCCTAGAGCCCTAATTAATTAATTAATTAATATAATCTAAAGAACCAGATATGATTCCCCACTCCTTCACATGAAGCCTGCTGGGTGACCTTGGGCTAGTCATGGTTTTCTCTGAATTTCCTCAGTCCCACCTACCTCACAAGGTGCTTGCTGTGAGGGGGAAAGGGAAAGTGATTATAAGCTGCTTTTGGACTCCTTTTGGCAGGGAAAGATTCTCCTCTTCTGCTTCTATTCATTCCTGGGCAGAGAACCTCGCACTTCTGATGAGTTTTGAGGCTGGCTTTGTGTTTATCTTAAATTCTCCCCTCCCCCAAAATCAAGGCGTCCAACATTATGTATTTAACCTCTTTGACTGCAATGGTAACTTCCCCCTGTAGGAATTAAATGTTATACAAACTGAATAAATTGGGGAAGGGTAATGCATCAGGCACATGCTGTCTGCTGTCTTGCAACAAGTGGAAAACATCCTCAGTATTTATAAAGTAGCCCATGTTGTCCCAAGGCTCGTATAGCGCCCATTTCCTTGGATTGCTAAGGGAAGCATCTCATTTAGCCGAGTTTGGTTTTGCAAAGCAGGAGTGTTCGAATACCATGCATGGTCTTCAATGTTACACTTCTGCCAACCCTTTGATACATATTTTACTCAAGAAATAAATGAATGAAGTCAGTGAATATAAAACTTGAATGCTGTAGAGATTCTCTTCATTCCAGAGCAGAGTGCCTTTTCTTCAATAACATGGTGGCTGATTACCCACTGGTGCTTTGGCGCGGTGGAACTGGAAGCATGTCAGGGCAAAAAAATTTGTCCCGACTTGCTTCATCTTTGTAGCATGCTGATGGAGGAGGCCCGTCGGGGCAAGATTTCTGGCTCAGCGCACTTCATAAGAACATAAGAACTAGCCTGCTGGATCAGACCAGAGTCCATCTAGTCCAGCACTCTGCTACTCGCAGTGGCCCACCAGGTGCCTTTGGGAGCTCACATTTAGGAGGTGAAAGCAATGGCTCCTTCTTCTTGGCTTGCTTGCTTTTTTTTTTCTTTTTCTGCTCCCTTGAGCACCCCTTGGTCATGCATAAAGGCATTTGCAATCTGAGATCAAAAAAGGAGGATCAAGATTGGTAGCCATAGAATTGATCTCTCTCTCTCCATAAATCTGTCCAAGCCTCCCCTTTAAAGCTGTATCCAGGTTAGTGGCCATCACCACCTCCTGTGGCAGCATATTCCAAACACCAATCACACGTTGCGTGTAGAAGTGTTTCCTTTTATTAGTCCTAATTCTTCCCCCCAGCATTTTCAAGGTATGCCCCCTGGTTCTAGTATTGTGAGAAAGAGAGAAAAATTTCTCTCTGTCAACATTTTCTACCCCATGCATAATTTTATAGACTTCAATCATATCCCCCCTCAGATGTCTCCTCTCCAAACTAAAGAGTCCCAAACGCTGCAGCCTCTCCTCATTGCCCTCACTTCCTCTTGCCCTGTGTGTGATTCTCGCTTTCCTCGGCAAAAGTGAGAGCACTTGTGGCACAACTTTTTGCACCTGAGCAGGGCGAGGGCGGGGAACAGCTGACAGTGGGTAATTTGCTGGTGAGAAAGTACGACGCCAAAGAGTGATAGTGCAGAGGGGATGAATTCTTCAGCTTTGTCCGAAGGACTGGAGTCTATTAAATTATTTTGGAAGGCGGAGCTGTGGACCTATTGAAGGCATGGTGGTATTTGCCAGTGGATTTTTCTCTTATTGAGAAGATTCCTTTTTCAAATAGGTAAATATATTTAAAAACGTGAAATGCGTCTCCACGTATTTTAAGTGAGAAGGCAGGGCTCTTTTCTGTGGTGATACACACCAGTACTTTTTTCGGAGCGGGGCAGTTTCTCCAAAGTCTTGGGCAGGGAATTGGTAGACCTCACTTTAACTTTATATATGACTAATGGTACATTTTTAAAACAACAACAACAACAACAAGAAAGCACTGAGGGAAGATAAAGATGGATGTGTTTTGGCTGAAGGGCAGTTTCTCAGTTGAGTCATTTGGCTGACCTTTGTGATGGTTGCAGACAGATTATGAAATGCTGCTTGAATCTTCACAAATCATTTACTTTTTCGTATGGCCCGACTTACAAATTGGAGGAACTAGAGTTAACAACTTGAGTGAGCCACAGAAACTAGATGAACTTGGTTGTTGTATTGTTGACGTTTGATGTTGACATCTCTCACAAGTTTTAGGAACAGACTTCTTACTGTGATCCTACTTCTTGGGTTGGTAATTAAATGAGGTTGGAATACTCCCTGTCTCATACCCCCCAGATTTCAAAGATGGGTGAAATCTAGAACCTTAGGAAGTCACTTTCTATGTCGCTATATAATAATGATGTCCTGTTTTCTTGACTGGGAAGCCAAAATCTCCAGCTCCTTTTCCAAGAATCTCTTTATCTCTTTAATTCATTTATACCCCACCTTCCTCTCCTGTGGGAACAGACTTGCATTATTTTCTTCTCCTCCATTTTTCTCTTATAACAATCCTAAGAGGTGGGTTAGGTGTTGGACCTGAAGCAAGTCCCTGACCTAGTGCCTGAATGGGACTAAATATTTTTTCCCCTCCTCCTTCTAGGTCACTAGCAAGTTTGAATTATACACCTGCTTCAGTCCCTTGGTGACCAAAGCTGGTGCCATCAATGTCCTGACAAAGCTGCTGCGCTGGATAAAGAAAGAAGAAGACCGGCTCTTCATTCGCTACCCACCCAAGTACTCCACCACTCCCAACCCTGGTAAAGGAAGCAAGGGGGCCCGAACTGATGGTACTGAGAACGGTTTCTTTGGAGGCCTCTAGGCCGAGGACTGTTATCATCTTGAACTAATGTCCTGCGTGCTGCTCCTTCTTAAAGAAAGCTCTTGACTGAAGAACTTCTTGGTGAGGGGCGTTTTGTCCTTCACAAGTTGAAACTAATCTGCCATTGTGAGGGGAGAGCCAGCTTTCCAGGCCAAGCTCTGCATTCGCTGACAAATCCAGCAAAATTTGGTCTGCCTTTTTTTTTAAAAAAATAAGGGTCTTAAATGCTTTACAAGTAAGGAGGCATTGACCTAAAGAGAGGCCCTCAGGTAGATTGTGGAGCTGGCTAGCAAAACGGTGGCTCTTTTGGCTTGTGGAAGTGACATATAATTGGCAGGTGGGGGACTCTAAGTACGGACTCTATTTAAGTATGGTTTACGCTGATGCCTGTTTCCGACTCCAACAGGTTAGCATTTTCAGGTAATGAATACTTGCATCCTTGATATTATTGGGAGGCGGGTACATAATCTTTTCACATTCTTCCTCTTCAACAATTTTTATCTTTGGCGCTGAAATTGGAGGAAAGAAGCCTTGTCTACTTCATTTCTCGGTATTAAATAAACAACGGGACCCAAATAGGGATACCTCAGAGGTGATTTGGGATAACTTGCCTGAAAATACTTGACTGTTGATAAGCATGCAATAGTCCATTGTGATTGAAGGTGGTTTCTAAAATGGCTGCTGGGTAGTGTGTCACTCTAGTAGCTATTGTGGGGTGTTTTTTTTTTTTTTTAAAGAGAGTGTAGCTTTCAAGCAACACAGTTGACCTGGGATAATCTTGGTATTGTCAGAAGAGTCTTGTCCCTTGATAAACATGTAATATTAGTCCACAGTATATTGGAGGGTGGCTTCTGAAATGGCAGTCTAGTCTGCTTTTGCAGGTTTACCATGAATAGTGCTTTTGAGCAGTGAGTGATCAACCTAGGATGGGCTGAATATATACTTCAGAGGAGCTGACTTGGATCAGCTTCATGCCATCTTTAGAGCAAAATAAAGAGGCCCAGTTCCAAAAAAAATCCCACGTCCTGGGACCATCGATATTGTCGATTGAGACCTGACTTCTACTCTCTTTGGACTTTTAATTTCCTTTTGAATCGGGGGAAGCTGTTTCAGCCATTAGTTCTGAAACCATGAGAGGTCAAATGTGTGATGGTTATTTGCAATTTGCAAAATCTGGTGTTGAACTACTGTCTTAGATTGTATAATGGCTCAGTTTGTATTTATGGAACCATGATGGAATTTTTGACATTTGTTTAAATGTTGTCCATTGGAACCTAAATGGCTTTGAAAAATACTGTCTTGCTGTTTTCCATCCCTTCTCATGTTGTCCTCTTTCCCAATTCCCTTTTGGTGGTTTTTTTTCCTAAGGAAGACCCATCTTTAGCTGAAACAGAGGCTTACAAAAATTAAGAGGCAAGCCTTTGTTTCTAGCTGCTTCACTGCTCCTGTGAGCAGTGACATTTTCCCTTTGTTGGGACACCCCCATTCTTTTAAAATCAAGCAGCAGCATGTCTCTTTGTACACCTGCATCCAGGAAAGTGTGGAAAGGTCCACGTTAAACTGCCTCTTTGGTCAATAAATCTCCATTTTTCTTATCTCCAGATTTTGTTTGGTTGTACCATCGGTTGGGACAGCTGCTCTTCTCGGGTAGACTGGAGAAAAAAAATATCATTTCAAGCACTTAATAGTTGCATCCTTTGCCTTTCTGGCTAAGTGCTGCTCTGCTGTGCAAATATGCACCCTGTATCAATTTGCTGCTGCTCGACAGGTATGTTCCCTGTCTTTCCTGTTCCTTGAAAAGGTCTTTTTTTTTGTCCACTACTCAGCAGGAGAGCCCTTGTTCTCCACCAGCAAGGTTTTCCCTCCTACCCTGAGCTTGGCTTATGAGTATTGTGGAAAGGGAGCTGGATTTAACCTGGAATGCTTATGTAAATGTACCAACTTACTGTTGCCAGTTTTGAAGGGGACTGAGCACCGAACTGGATTTTCCCCTCGTTGGCAATGCCACAGCGATTAGAAGAATGAGGCTACTATGCAGGATTTATCTGTTGCAGCTGGATTCCTCCTGGCGCTTGCTGCTTTCTAAGCTTGCTTTTGGCTGGCATTTCTTCTGCCCTGGCAAAGAGAACAGCAGTGATTCCATGCATCATGTGGCTGACTGACAACAAAGGTTTTATATTTCTGGCTAAACTGTTGTACTGAGAACTGGAAGCATCTTATTAAACACACACACAACCCCTTTCAGAATCGGCTCCATCTTGGCACGTGTCTTTTTTTCTCTGTCTGCTGTGTGGTTACCTAAGAATCTTCTATTTTAACTTGTCAAGGCCAATTGCAACCATGTTTCCAGGAATAATCATGGGGATTGGGCAAACAAGTTCCAAATACTACTTGCTCACAATTTATTTTATTTTTTTTAAAAAAACCTGTCCCTCCATTGTCCACACATACTTTGGCCAGTGCCTTAATGCCTAAAATGACTACATTTTACTCCTCACAGGTGATCAAGAGAAGGGCTTACACGGGACTTGTCTACATTGCATTTTCTTGGGATCCATGCTGAGCCGAGATTGGTAACATGAAAACCTGACCTGGGTCGTCTGCCCTGGAAAAAATTGATAGTTACTATGAATACCACGGCAGACATATTTGCACAATCCAGATTGGGCTGTTTTCGAGAGAGGCCAGTGCTCTTAGTGCTGGTTTTGGAAATCTTTAGCAAGGTGCTTTCCAGCAGGCTTTTTCCCAGGCATGGCTGTGACATTACGTGGTTAAGGAGCAGACAAGGAAATAGTGGCTGCTGCTCTCTGTCTCCATAGGACAGTGATGGCGAACCTTTGGCACTCTAGATGTTATGGACTAAAATTCCCATCAGCCCCTGCCAGCGTGGCCAATTGACCATGCTGGAAGGGGCTGATGGGAATTGTAGTCCATAACATCTGGAGTGCCAAAAGTTCGCCACCACGGCCATAGGATCTTGGTCCCCTGTCCAAACAAATGAATAGTCATTGTTCCTGTGAGGGGCAGTGGCCATTTGCCTGCCTGTCTCTCCCCATTCTGATTGGCTGTAGCTCTGGAGAAATACTAAGGTTTTATAACATGTCAACAAAAGGCCATGTGAGAAAGTGTGTGCGCGTTCATTTTCACATGCCCCCTTTCTCTAACTTCATGAACTGGGCCAGTTGCTAGTTTTATAGCTCGTCAACAAAAGGCCATGTGGAAAAAGTATATCTGTTCATTTTTACATGTCCCCTTTCTCTAGTTCCATGAACTTGGGCCGGTTGCAGCGTCTCAGGCTTGTTGTGAGGAAACAGTAGGGAAGGGGACTGTCAAAGGTGCTCGGGAGAAGAAAAGCAGGATAAAAACTGAATTAAGCATATTGTGGATAATCAATGGAATAGCCCAGTGGTGGCGAACCTATGGCACGGGTGCCAGAGGTGGCACTCAGAACCCTCTCTGTGGGCACATGCAAACAGAGACACACACCCCCCCCCCCATCTAGGCTGGCCTGGGCCCCTGGGCTTGATTATTAGCATTAAACCTAAGACCTAGTTTTGAGGAAGCAGTGTAGGTAACCCTGTTAAGCGCTGTTAAACCCCAGTGATTTTCATGCGAAGAACTAAAGCGCAATCCTTTACCAGGGAGTAAGCTCGGTTGCTGGCAATGGGGCTTGCTTCTGAGTAAACCCTCCTAGGGTCGTGATTCACCCGTTGGAAGAGTTGCACGGTTGCTTCAAAGCAGAGCCACCAACTACCACCAAGCTTATTCCCAAGTAACGCACACCTCGGAGCCAACTGTTTTTTCTAAACTGAAACCTCAGAATTCAGGTTAAATTGTTATGTTGGCATTTTGCGATAAATAAGTGGGTTTTGGGTTGCAATTTGGGCACTCGGTCTCGAAAAGGTTCGCCATCACTGGAATAGCCCATTAGCTCCTCCTCAGCACGAATTCCCTGTGGCCAGATACTTCTCAAAAGGGAGGAAAGAGAAGGCATCGTGACAGTTGAGAAAAGGCGGGAAACGGTCGCATGATGATGGGAGGGGCACCAAATAGGAACCAAGTTTGAAATGGGGGCCGTTGGCTGAGGGTGTGCTAGATTTCCATTCCCTCACGAAGCCATGGAGGGAGGTAATGGGGATGAGAGGCTGGTTTCTTTATGGGTCACAAACCCAAATTCTCGATGAGTTGGATAATCTGAACACATGGAAGATACACTGGAGAGAGAAAACTACTAATTTTTAATGGATCTTACTAAGGAGAGAGAGAGGCAAATAAAGGAGGAATAGCAACTGATTTGAAGTACCGCTGAAGTCTCATGATATGATGATGTATCTTGCTCTCCGGTTTTATCGTGCTTTCTCCAGAGCAGCAGTGGCGTAGGAGGTTAAGAGCTCGTGTATCTAATCTGGAGGAACCGGGTTTGATTCCCAGCTCTGCCGCCTGAGCTGTGGAGGCTTATCTGGGGAATTCAGATTAGCCTGTACACTCCCACACACGCCAGCTGGGTGACCTTGGGTTAGTCACAGCTTCTCGGAGCTCTCTCGGCCCCACCTACCTCACAGGGTGTTTGTTGTGAGGGGGGAAGGGCAAGGAGATTGTCAGCCCCTTTTGAGTCTCCTAGAGGAGAGAAAGGGGGGATATAAATCCAAATTCCTCCTCCTCCTCCTCCTCCTCCTCCTCCTCCTCCTCCTCCTCTCCTGAAGTAGCACTTCCAATTTTTTAATTCGAGTCTCTATATTGAGCTAGGACAAATGAGTTAACAGATGCAAATAAGCAAGAGTATTTGGCCCTCTTCCCTCTCCCATGGTTTCCAAGGACTTTTTCAGATGGAAAAATGCACGCGCGCACCCCTCCACCCCCATCCCACCCCCAGAACCAGTGAAATACTTTTTAAGACAAGAGAAATCTGAGGGCTTTCCCCTATTTTTTCCGGCAACAAGTTTGAGGGTCCATTGGAAAAGAAAACTTTATTACAAAATTGGTTTTCTAATTTCTACTTTTTTCCATACATTTTAGGTAGCAAAATTAAGATAGCTTGCTGGTAGCATATCATGTAGCAATTTGCAGCTCTCAAACATATTTATAACTTTGCTTGTAGAAAGTAAAGGCATCGATCGTTTCATATTCCATAAATATGCCAACTAATACAATTTTATATGATAACCAAAGGTAAAATTAGATGATAACTGAGAAAATTGTGCATTTTTATTTTAGCATCAAAATAAGGTTGGTTTTGATTGGAAATGATGCATTGAATATATTTAATGTTTACCCAAAATTTCGGGGGAGGGGGGCGGATGTGGAAACAGGAAAACAACTTTTTGGAAGTTTCATGTCTCTATTTTACCCTACTGTGAAAAGGGAATAGGCTTGGTATGGTGGTGGTAAGTGGGTAATAAAAGACAGGGAAATAAAAATGAACATCTTTCTGCCTGGTTTAATTGGACTTTTATCTTGTTTTCTGCTCTATATAAACATTTCCCTTTCTGAAACAAAATTCCCTTCTGATTTATTTTGAAGGAACCCCCCCCCCCCAAAAAAGCTAAGGAACTAAATATACCGAAATGAATGTGAGAAAAAATTGTGTAATATACCTGTCACTTCAAGTCATGAGTTCAGGTGGAGAGTACTTGATATATACAAATGTGTGGAATGAAGCCCAGACATTGTATCTATGAAGCAGCTTCCAGAAGGGATTTTGAAAGCAGAATTAGGAGCTCTTATTGCTGTGGTTCATCTAGTCCAGTGTTTCCCAACATTTTTGAGGTCAGGGTACCCTTGACCTCACTCTTCATATCTCACGGTACCCCTGCCGCCACCCTCCACCTTCCCCTCCCATTGCCCCTGCTTGCCACACCCCCCACCTTCCCCTCCCAGGGTGAAAGGTAGCACTAAGGGGGGGGGGGGTGGCTGCTGACCTTGTGGCAGGCCCTGCCCCATGGGCCAGCTTCATGTCCATGCTGGCGCTGGTGGGAGACACCACAAAAATGAGGGGGAGAGGCGGTAGTGTTGCTGCGGTACCCCTGGGACATGCTCACGGCACCCCAGGGTACCAGGGAACCCTGGTTGAGAATGGCTGGTCTAGTCCAAGGGCACCTGACTTTTTATGAGGCTTCTGGTATCTTTGGCATTTTGAGAGGGAGTGGCAAGCACCAAACCCAAAATGGTTAGCACGGGATCCTGATCTAGTCCATTACGTTTCACACACCAGCAGACCAGCTGGCTGGAGAGCCAACAGATTGGATCAAGACCAAGGTCTTCCTCTGATGTTGCTTTCTAGAAAGTGGCATTTGCAGGTAGCCTGTGGTTTCAGTCATCATAGCAGCCACTGATGAACCTCTGTCTAATATTTTAAAGCAATCTATGCCCAACATCTGGCAATGAATTCAACCGCTGCTTCAATCATTGACTAAAAAAGTACTTCCACTTGTCAGGCTAGACTGATTTCATCAGATCTCAGAAGCTAAGCAGATTAGGTCCTCACTAGTACTTGGATGGGAGACCACCAAGGAAGTCCAGGGTTGCTAAATGGAGGCAGCCAATGCCAAGCCACCTCTGTTTGTCTCTTGCCTTGAACCCCCTACTTGATTGCCATAAGTTGGCTGTGACTTGACAGCCCTTTACACACACAATTCATGGCCCATCAACCTCTTGGGATTGCTCCCAAATTCTAGCAAAATGGGAGAGGAAGGACAAAGTTAATTTTAGCCAGCCTTTTCTGTGGGTTCTAGTGAACAGAGTATCTTCATTTTTAAAAACAAACTTTGAAACACACACTTCCTAACAACCCAGAAAGCATATTCTCATGCTTGGATGTTATAAACTGTACAAATCAATCATCCGCAGCGGATGCAAATACTCAGAAAAAGACAAAATTGGAAATGTAATAGTAACCTGCCCCTCTTGCTATTTCTGAATATTTACTGTTGTTATGTTGCAATCTTGCAGGGAGGGGTTCTCCTTGTGCCCCTGAATTGGGGAAAAGATGGACTTAAAATAACATGGATGAATGACACGCATGTGGAACAACTTGCAATTATTCCAGTTTTATAAATGAAAAGCTGATGCTCAGATAATTATCTGACTGAACAATTTACACAGTGGGTGCCAACATCTGACAATGTGCAAACAATTCCTTGGTTGTTTTGTTGTCTTTCCAGCTTCCTGGGACTTTGCATCAAAGATGGAGGAGATCATGTCACTCGTGAAACAAATGCAGAATGGTATTTAGAACTTGGGTTTGATGGTTAGAGGTATCTTATTAAGGGAGCGGGAGCCACATAGCAAATACGGTAACTGTGAATGGGGGCATACAAGTATTCGCCCTCTCCCTGGTACTAGAACAGAAGTTTGGACTAATGGGGGTGAAGCAGGACAGCACCTTAGAGTTGGAATGTACAGGTTTTCAACAAACTTGTTAAAATGGAGAGCAAGGTTCATGATGAGGATTCCCAAGTTTGGCTCCCATGTTTGTGATGACCGTATAGGCTAGTATACTATTTCAAAGTACTCTGTAGCTGCTGGGTGATGTAACCAACATCACTCAGCATTATTTGTTGTTTGCCTCTGGCAGGACATATGGAAGCTAATGTATGCAATTATAAACACAGTTTAGATTCCACACATGGCCAGACTTTAGCTAATTACAGTGGAACCTCGGTTTTCGTTGGTAATCTGTCCAAAAAAGAATCGATGAAAACCGAAACAGATGAAAACTAAGGCAAACTTCTCCATAGGGATCAATGTAAATCCAATTAATCCGTTCTAGGCACTCCAAAAAACATACCAAAAACACATTTTGGTGAATAAACATAGTGTTTAATACTGAAAACAGTAACAAACAATAACACTAGGACCAGCTTCAGAGCCAGTGGACCAATGTTGCACCAGAAAGCTGTCCAAAGAGGTCTGTTTCTGACGCCTCTTTAAGATTTGTCTGAAATGGGGCAAGACATTGTCATTAAACAAGTTGAAGACACGGCCTGCAACAGCTTTGTTCGGGTGATTTTTCTCCACAAACCTCTGCACCTTACTGCAAATCGATGAAAACTGAGGCAAATCGATGAAAACCAAGACAAATTTTTCACTGAAAAAATTGATGAAAATCGAAACCAATGAAAACCGAAGGCAATGAAAACTGAGGTTCCACTGTAATTCCTATGTGCCTGTCATATATAAGGCTGCCAACTATCAGGTAGTACATGGAAATCTCCCCCTATGATAATTGATCTTTAGGTGACAAAGAGATCAGTTCCGCATAGTTCATGTGGTTGGGTCCATAAATAAAGATTACTTACTTACTGGCGAAAATGGCTGCTTTGGAGGGTGGATTCTATCAGCAGAGTAGAGCGGAGCTGCCCATAGTGAACATCTAGTAGTCCAACTGCATACACTCAGCAGTCTCCCACCTTCTTGGCCTTAAGACACTTCACACGAGATGTTCTTTCCACAGGAAGGCTTTGCTTGGTAGTTGCAGCATAACTCTATACAATACACTGTGCAAAGTTCTCAAGCTACACAGGATTAAGCACTAAGATAAGTAAGAAGCCTAAAGAAACATATGGAGTTCTATACACTGCCTTTATAATGTTCAAGCTAGCACTTTGCCCAACAACAATCTTCCATAGGAACAGAGTCACAGTCTCTTGCACCAATCCCATTGAAGGTCGACTATCACAAGTTGCTCCAGACTTTCTGGCTCGGCTCTTTTGCTGACCCAGCTATCTGCGACCTGGGAGATGAACCCTCTTTTTTCACATACCATAACAGATTCTACAGCATTGTATCCTGCTGAGCCTCCTCCTCTCCCCAAACCCTCTGCAGCCTCCACCCCAAAATCTCCAGAGCTGGGTTTCCAACCCAGAGAGCTGGCAACCCCATTCATATGTGGTTCCTGCAGCAGGTGAATAGAAGCCCACACAGTGCATGTGGTTGGGTTCATGAACAATAAGGCAGGCAACATTGATTTGGAATTTGAGATAGGGAAGAATTTGTTCAGGGAAGAAGTAAAAAGTGATGGTAATGGTGGAAAGAATGTCTGGATTGTTTGGAAGAACAGAAAACTGGTTACAGCAGCAACCGACAAAAGATGAAAACTGAAGCATGGCACTGAGGCTTTTAGCTACGTGCACATTTTGGCATGCTGTACGTTGAGTCTTTGGGGTAACACTTCTAGGCTACATAGAAAAGTGTACCCAAGTCTGGTGCTTAAGGTTCTACCAACAGAGCCTGAAGAGTCAAATTTATGTTGCTTTTCACCTCCATTTTGTAGCAGGAAATCTGGATCCAAGAATTGAGAATCTAGTAACAAGGATTAATGAATTGCAGCAAGGTAAGAAGAACACAATGAAGTTAATAGAGTTCAGTGCTCAGCAGCAGGAGGGCTGCAGCCACACATCACTGGAGATTTCACTACTGTCCTACTGTAGCAATAAATCGTAGTGGGATTTTCATGTGTGGACAAGGCAGTTCCGTTGCAAATCACTGCTATGTTATAATGAAGGTACACAATATGTTGATTCAACCCAGGATTTGATTCTTGGCAAGACTAGGTGTAATTCTCAGCAAGACTAGTCAGGTCTGGACTTCTAGAATGATGCCCAAGGAAAAAGACAAGTATTGCAGACAACGATTGAACTCTGACTCCCAAATGAATGGGGAGTGTTGTATATTAGAAAGATTTAATAGGGTTTTGTTTTGTTTTGGGTAGTTTTTGTGCATTTGTTTGTTTTCTCTAGTCTGTGCTGTTCTCCAGCTGAATGACTCTTGATGATGCCATTTATAAATCTCCTAGGGGCAGAGGCTAATTTTGCTGTATTGTCGAAAACTTTCATGGCCAGAATCACTAGGATATTGTGGGTTTTCTGGGTTGCATGGCCATGTTCCAGTAGTATGATAACCATGTGACATGAAGTAATTCCAATGGGAAGATGCCAACCACAGATGCAGGCAAAACGTCAGGAGGAAATAGTACAGGAACACGACCATACAACCTGGAAAATCCACAACTCAGTTTGCTAGTTGATCTCATTTGGATTCCCAATATATATAGTGTACTTTTTCCTTCCCTTCCCATTGGAATTACTTCATGTCACAGTGGTTATCATTTTCTCTGTGGTCTGGCCATGAGACCTCTTCCTGCCCAAACCACAGAGAAAATGATCTCTTTCATTAAAGTTGGAGGAGTCCCAAGATGCTGAGATGTTAAACAGACAGGATTAAATGTGGAAGGTCAACAGTATCTACTATTGATTTTTCCCCCTACTTACAATACCCAAACCTTACTCCCATATGCATGTGATGTGGGATCTCCTCAGGGCTGTCCTATCACGATTTCCTCTCTTGTTCTTATTCCTGTGAGATAACTTTGTTGTTTTTTTTGCAGCCAAGAACATAATGAAAGAGGAGCTCTGTGAGGCAAATGAACATAATGCAGCACTTCAGAAGGAGCTGGAAAAATGTAGGTGGTCTTAGCTATAAGTGATGGAAATGGGGCCAAGTGTAGAAGATGGTATGAAGACCAAAAGGGATGCTTCCTAAGACTGAGTGACATGAATATGATTCTTTTGTACCTGCTGTCCAGTCCTGACTGGGAGATTCAGTTGCAACATGCAGACATCTGCTAACTGGTGGCACAGTAATTGTTATAATCTAATACGATCTAGTAATGATCTAATATGATCAAGTTGCCTGCTTTGGACAGGCTGTCTTCTGGAGATGGCTCCCCAACCCACCCTTCCATCTTGGGGCCACAGGACAAACAGTGGGGGATGATAATTATGCCATGCTATGTGCCAATGCTACATCTGGGCAAAACACCAGTTGTGATAGCAGATGTTGCTCTAAAAACTATGGTAATATCATAGAGCTTCTAGACCAGCGGTTCTCAACCTGTGGGTCGCGACCCCTTTGGGGGTCGAACGACCCTTTCACAGGGGTCACCTAAGACCATTGGAAAACACATATTTCCGATGGTCTTAGGAACCGAGACACAAATAATTTTATGGTGGTGGGTCACCACAATATGAGGAACTGTATTAAAGGGTCGCGGCATTGAGAACCACTGTTCTAGACTGTCAGTCGATGTGCTAATGAGATGAGCGAGGTTTTTGCCTGACTGCGATATTGGCCCATAGTTCAGGGCCACTTTCACTTCTTGTCCCACCCCAAAGGTCCTGCTTGACATCCCTATTATAACCTCTCCATTGCTTAGTAGTACATGTAATCACTGCTACTGTGGCCAATCCTCTGTGAGGAAATAATCTTGAGTTCCGTGAGGGAAGAAAAGTGGGATTTGAGTATAACATATAGGCAGTGGTGGGATCCAAACATTTTAGTAACAGGTTCCCTTGGTGGTGGGATTCAAACTGTGGGGTAGCACCAATGGGGCTGAGCGGGGCATGACGGGGACATGGCTGGGCATTCTGGGGGTGGGGCATTCCTGGGCGGGGCTGTGGCAAAGATGCAGCCGCTGCGCCTGACCTTGCGTGGGAAACAAATGCACGCAGGCGCAGGCTTCCACGCACGCCGGTGCACCTCCTGCTAGACTGCTTCAAGTTCTGTGCGCTACTGCTGAGAGGAGGGGCATAACTAAGGCAAAAATCACGTGGCAAAATCACCCATTAGTAATGCCCTCTCGGCACACACAAATAATTAGTAACCTACTCTCGGGAACCTGTGAGAACCTGCTGGATCCCACCTCTGCATATAGGACAGGCACCTTTCTTGTCCTCCCTAGTTATGTTACTTGATAATCTATACAGATATAAAATGAGATCTGCCTACATTCTTCAGTCAGACATCTTCCAACAAGATCTGCATCAATATTGAAACTATTACTCTAACTTTGATCTTTCTGAAACAAACTGCCATGGTAAAGCTTGAAGAATTACTTATAAAGCATTCCCCTTATGGTTCTTCCCTGAAATCCAAAGTCCCAATAGGCACTGGAAGATATTCTTCTGAGGAATGATTCTGGAAGTTTCTATGATGCATGTCTGTTAAATCACATGGATTGTGGCCACTAATAGTTCTGCCCAAGCTGTGCATGAACACCTTCTGAGCAATTTTCCTTTCCTTGCAGTGAATGAAGAAGAGTTGAAGCTTGAGGAAATATTGAACGAGAAGAAAGGTGACTGTAAGAACTGGAGAGTTTGTAAAAAGAAATGGGATGACCTTACTGTCCGTTATATAACCTGATGTTTATCAAAATTCTGTTACTTCTTTTGCTCTCTCAGCTCATTCTGTTGTTGGAGTGGGGAGTGGCCTCTACCCCTGCAGCTCTACTGCATTGTTTGAAGGCAGTCGCTGACTGGTTGAGTGGGTTAAAACTTAATCCATCGAAGACAGAGATCCTCTGGCTGGGTCGCAGGGAAGGGATTGGGAATTTCCAGCCGCCTGTGTTACAAGGGGTCCCTTTGGCACTGACCTCTTCGGCTCGCAGCCTGGGGGTCCATCTGGATTCATCTCTTTTTATTGAGAACCAGGTGGCCCAGGTCACCCAGTCACTTTTTTCCATCTTAGTCAGGCCCGGTGGTTGGCTCCCTACCTCTCCCAGGCTGTCCTAGCCACAGTGATCCAGCAACGGTCACCTCCAGGCTAGACTATTGTAACTCGCTCTACATGGGCCTTCCCTTGCGGCTGACCCGGAAACTGAAACTGGTCCAGCACGCAGTGGCTCATCTTCTTATGGGTGGCTCTATTAGAGATCACATCTCCCCCAGACTGCGCCACCTGTACGGGCTCCTGGTGGAATTCCGCATCATCTTCAAGGTATCGGTGTTGACCTTTAAGGCCCTTCACTGCCTGGGGCCCTCATACCTTTGAGACAGTCTGACCCCATATGTCCCAAATAGGCCTCTGCGTTTGGCAGAGGCGAATTTTCTGGTAGTCCCCTGCCCCTCAATGATGCGGCCAGCCTCTACCAGGGCTAGGGGTTTTACGGCCCTGTCCCCTGCCTGGTGGAACACTCTTCCTCCATCTGTTAGGGCTCTGCGGGACCTTGGAGAGTTCTGCAGAGCCTGTAAAACCAAGTTGTTCCACCGGGCCTTTGGGGAGGCTGGCCGTGGATTTGCCACCCCTCATGATGCCCTTTGATTCTGTCTGTGTTATTCTTGGCCTTCTGCTGAGTCCCCTCCCGAGCCTGGGATCAGGCGCCGCGAATAAATTTTTACGTGTTGCTGCTGCTGTATTTTAAACAATTTTAATGTTTATATGTCTATTTTATTACTGTATTTTATGTGTTGCCTATTGGCCTTACTGTTCACCGCTCAATGCCCTTCGGGGATTGGGCGGTATAAGAAAACTAATAACTAATAATAATAGTGATAAAATAATGTGGTTTAGACAATGCAACTGTTAGATGAATTTGTAATTGGTTGACTGGCCAAACACAGAAAGATCTCATCAATGACTCATTTTCATCCATGAGAGAAGTGAGCAATGGTACACCACAGGGTTCTGTCCTGGGCCCTGTGCTACTCAATACATTTATCAATGACTTGAATAATGAAATAGAGGGCATGTTAATCAAATTTGCAGATGATACTAAATGAGGAGGGATAGTTAATACCCTGGAGGACAGGGGCAGGATTCAAAATGATCTGGACAGATTAGAGAGCTGGGCCGAAACTAACAACATGAATTTCAACACAGATAAATGTAAGATTCTACACTTAGGCAGAAAAAATGAAATGCGCAGATATAGGGTGGGTTGACACCTGTCTTGACAAAACTACATGTGAAAGGGATCTGGGAGTCTTAGTTGACCACAAATTGAACATGAGTCAGCAGTGTGATATGGCAGCCAAGAAAGCCAATGCGATTCTGGGATGCATCAATAAGAGTACAGTGTCTAGATCGAGGGAAGTAGTTGTACCACTCTACTCTGCATTGGTCAGACCTCACCTAGAGTACTGTGTTCAGTTCTGGGCACCGCAGTTTAAGAAGGACATTGACCAGCTGGAATGTGTCTAGAGGAGGGCAACCAAAATGGTAAAGGGTCTGGAATCCATGCCCTACGAAGAGAGACTTAGGGAGCTGGGAATGTTTAGTCTAGAGAAGTGAAGGTCAAGGGAGGACATGATAGCCATGTTTAGATATTTGAAGGAATGCCATGTCGAAGAGGGAGCAAGCTTGTTTCCTTCTGCCTCAGAGACTAGAACACGGAGTAATGGATTCAAGGTGAAGGAAAAGAGATTCCACCTAAACATTAGGAAGAACTTTCTGACTGTCAGGGCTGTTCAACAGTGGAATTCATTGCCTTCGAGAGTGGTAGAGTCTCCTTCTTTGGAGGTTTTTAAACAGAGGCTGGATGAACACATGCCAGGAGTGGTTTGGTCGTGTGTTCCTGCATGGCAGGGGGTTGGACTTGATGGCCCTTGAGGTCTCTCCCAACTCTATAATTCTAAGTAGCCCCCCCCCCCTTTCTATTGCATTAGCTGAGCTTTCTATAGTTAAGTGCCCTCAAGTCGCAACTGAGTTATGGAGATCCCTCATGGGGTTTTCAAGGCAAGAGTTGAGCAGCAGAGGTTTGCCGTTGCCTTCCTCTGTATAGCAACCGTGGACTTACTTGGTCATCTCTCATCCAAGTACAGTGGAACCTCGGTGTTTGCCGGTAGTGTGTCCAGCGATGCACAGCGAACACTGAAATCGTCATACTCCGAGGTATGCCGTTTGTGCATGCAAATGGCGCACCAGAATTTTGAAAAAGTTGCCTCAGAATCTGACGGAAGCGGAGGCGACTGATGATCACCGAGGCAAGGAAACGGCTGAGGGCGACCGGTGAAGACCGAAACCAGCGAACACCAAGGGCAACATATATCGAGGTTCCACTGTACTAACTGTAGCTGACCCTGCGTAACTTCTTACAAACTCAGGCTAGACTGGACTATCCAGTTTGCTATTTTTTAAAAAAAACGTTCTATGAGTATTACAAATAGTATTGTAAGTTGATTTGGAACATGGTATATGAAGAGGGTTGCAGTTTTTCATCAGTACAGCACTGGCTTTTTTTTAATGACAACTCATAATGATCTCTTTATCTCCTCTTTTATTCAAATCAGCATTTTGATAACCTGCAGTTATGATATCACAAGCCTTTTTGGCATCTAGCAATGCTAAAATCCAAGGTTCCCCATTATTCCCTCAATGTATATGATTCAAAGGTCTTTCTCCTCTTAAAATTTAGGGTTGTTATTGAGAAGAAAACAAAATTGCACAGCAAGACACAACAAGCCCCCCCCCCTCCAGATTATGTTGAGATGGCAAGATACAACTTAGACCTGGATAAGGGCTAGATCAATCCCTTTTATTTTATTGGGGGCAGAAAGAAAGTTATATTTACATGCCTGTTCTTAATGTATTTCCCATATGAAGGACTGGTGCTGAGATGTGGAATGGTATGGTATAGCGAAAAAATCAACCGGGCATACAATACAATACAGTACAATGGAAAGCTACAGGTTTGGCAACAACCCCCCCAAAAAATAGCCCAATGCAAGGAATAGTGCAAATAAATTCGTGATAGCTATATTCTAAGTCACAACTATAAATATCCTTAAAACTCTACAACATACAAATATACAGGTAAGTTAAGGACATTAATCTATATCAGTCGGATATAACTGAACATCTCATTAAATGGAGAATTCGCATCAAGTCTATGTATGGTGAAGCAACGATGAGCTCCCCACACCACTAAGGAACGTTGGAATGGAGTCAAAGTGTCCGCTGCCAGTTCTTTTCACCATGTGGCTTATGAAGGCAACAAATCCAAATATAGATTAATGTCCTTAACTTACCTGTATATTTGTATGTTGTAGAGTTTTAAGGATATTTATAGTTGTGACTTAGAATATAGCTATCACGAATTTATTTACACTATTCCTTGCATTGGGCTATTTTTTTGGGTTGTTGCCAAACCTGTAGCTTTCCATGGTATGGTATAGACCAATTCCATCAGATCTCAGACCACCAAGGAAGGCTCTGCAAAAGAAAGCAACAACAAACCATCTCTGCTTCTCACTAGCCTTGAAAGCCCCTTGCTGGGGCCGCCATATGTCACTTGCAACTTAACAGTACTTATGTATGTACAAAGGACTGACACCGGATTAGCAGTGTAAACAAGGATCTGCAATTAGAGACCCTGCAACTAGGACCAAATTAACTTCCTGATGACCATCTTGCTGGCCTCTCTCTCTCTCTCTCTCTCCCCTTCCCCTCCTTTCCCCGTATTTATTGTTGTATTATTGTTCTTAGGGTTTTTTTCCTATTAGAATTTTTAATTGGTTCTTTCCTTCTCTGGTTAGGTCCCCTTCTTGTATTCTTAGGCACCAATGAGTTTCATTAACTGAGGTTTTAAATGTTTTATACCCACACAAACACACAAAGTTTTAATTGTTGACAACTCATTCTATGTTAGGCCATGTGTAAAATTGCTTCGATGAGGTTTCAGACTAAAGTAAATTGTAGAACTTTGCCTGTTGAATGAATTTCATATATTGTGTCATGGTAACTGATGATGTCAATATTGGCAGAAAACTAAAGGACACATCTGTGATAATAATGTTGTGTGTAAAATAAGAAACCGAAATACTAATAGCCGGGACTTTTCCTTGTAGCAATCAGACAGAATATGGAAAGGCATTCTGAAGAGAGAGAAGCGGAGATGAAGAGGTCAGAATGGTGATGAGTGGAAATACCAGGCTGTCAAAAGAAATGTACCGTATATACTTGTGTATAAGTCGACCCGAATATAAGTCGAGGCACCTAATTTTATCACAAAACACTGGGAAAACTTATTGACTCGAGTATAAGCCTAGGGTGGGAAATGTAGCAGCTACTGGTAAATTTCAAAAATAAAAATACATACGGTCGGGCGCTATTTGGGGGTCTCTGCCACTGACCTCCATCTCACCAATCCCAAGGTCTCTGCCACTGACCTCTTCCATCCTGCAGCTTGTCCAGCTCACCCAGGTCGACTAGCTGTCACCCGCCGAGAGCTAGGGGCTGGCCACTGCCAAGAAGAAGGCAGAGGCAGAGAAAGCAGCTGAAAGGGGGAAGGCAGAGGAGAGCAAAGCAGAGAAGGAGGCTGAGAAAGCGGTTGAAAGGGGGGAGGCAGAGAAGAAGGCAGAGAAGAGCGAAGCAGAGAAGGAGGCTGAAAAAGTGGCTGAAAGGGGAGAGGCAGAGAAGAAGGCAGAGGAAAGTGAAGCAGAGGCAGAGAAAGCAGCTGAAAGGGGGGAGGCAGAGAAGAAGGCTGGAGAAAGCGAAGACGGGAGTGGGGGAACGCCACACAAGAATTAAGTGGGACCCTCACGTATAAGTCGAGGAGGGGCTTTTTCAGCACAAAAAGTGTGCTGAAAAAGTAGACTTATACAGGAGTATAAAAGGTAATGCTGGGGATATGTTGAGTGTCTTTGCCCTTTGGTTGAAACTCTTGAGGATGGTCTGATATTGTAGGCAAAGGTATCAGGGAGCTAGCCAAAGGGCAGCATTTAATAAAGGATAACTTCACCTGCCCTCACGTTGATTAGAAAGCATACATTCATGTTGCAAGTAAGAGGAAAAAATTCTAGACCTAATAAATGATTGTACCTTAGAACAGTGAAGGAAACTTATGAGAATGTATAGATACAAGCATGAGCTGGGTTGAGATACTGAGAAGCAACGGTTGCAATGCAGTGCTACCACATTCAGCATGTATGTGCCAAGTTGACCTGAAAGTCCAGCACAATCGTGTTTAATTTCTGAATGAAGGAACTAGCTGAATGGAAGTTGAAAGGGACACCATCCCAGCATTAAAAACAGCCCTGGATTATCGAAGGAATCACTGGGGTGCTGTGTGGTTTCCGGGCTGTATAGCCGTGTTCTAGCAGCATTCTTTGGTGAGACCAGGCCTGCCCCTGCCCCTCCTCTTTGCCCCTTATGGGTCCCTCATACTATCGGGACCCATTATATATATATATTTCTGGGGAGGGTATATTTCTGGGGAGGGTTTAAGCAAGGGTTTCGTGGGATGCTGTATTAGGAATTAACTGTTGTTTTAATTGTATTTATGGCAATAATTTTGTGACGATTTTATGTATGATGTTTTTATGCTGTACACTGCCCTGAGCCCCTCGGGGATAGGGCGGTATATTAAATTAAACAAATAACAACAACAACAACAACAACAACAACAACAACAACAATAATAATAATAATAATAATAATAATAATTCTCTCCTGACATTTCGCCTGCATCCGTGGCTGGATCCTCTGAAGATGCCAGCCACAGATGCAGGCGAAACGTCAGGAGAGAATGCTGCTAGAACACGGCCATACAGCCCGGAAACCACACAGCACCCCAGCCCTGGATTAACCATTAGGCAAAATAAGCATGTCCCTAGGGCCTCAAGTAAAGAGGGTCCTATAAAGTTTTTTTTCCAGTGCCAGATTTACAATAGACCACATGCAATGTTGCAACTGAACCAGAGTCCATAAAACGGGGGCCCTGCAGTAAATGAAAAAAAATTACTGTTAATATAATTATAAATTCAATGCAACAGAAATTGTAAGGCAAAATGAAGTCACGCTGAATTTTATAAAATAAATGTAGGAGACAAATATTGAGTGTGCCTTCCCAAATGTAGACATTTGCTTCCATACATTTTTAACCTTAATGGTCACAAACTGAACAGCTGAGTGTTTTCTCAGTTGAAGTATATTAAACATCCCAACGGAACAGCCATGCAACAAGACAGGCTGGATGCCTTATCTCTGCTAAGTACTGAAGTAGATTTGTTACAGCAGACTGATTTTGAGGATATGGTCAAAGACGCTGCAATTAAAAATGCAGGCAAAAACTTTTTGTGGCGTGAATAAAATTATAAATAAGAAACAGTAAATATTATTTTGCAGCTTTGATTCATGTAAGTTAAAATGCTATGTATCTTCAAGGCAAGAAAGCAATGGAATAGTAGGTGTTTTGTTTCATACAAATGATTCGCCCCCCACGTGACCCAGGTGAATGGCACGTGGATGATACGCCCCCTCTAGCTCCCCTCCACCCCAGATACTCCAGTGATTTTACGGTTTACTATTGGTTTTGTGTTGTTATATATGCAGTTAGTGGGGGTACCGTAGGCGCTTAGGTCGCCTAAAGGTCTTGATCTGGCCCTGATTAAAAAGAAGTATGATTCTGAGCTTCAGCTTTGTCTTGCTTATCAGACAACAGGAAATGAACCTGGAAAGTAAGGAGAGAATTGACTATCTAGAGGCCAAGATTCAGGAGGAGAAACTGAAGCAAAGGAAGCAGAGGTAATTCCTAGACAAACAGAACCTTACAAATTGAGAGTACTGTGTCGCATACTTGATTTCAGTTCATGAATGCACTTATTTATGAAAAAGTATCCTAACATTCTGCTGATGGTTGCAAAGGGTAGCTGTGTTGGTTTGCAATAGAACAGCTAGATTTGAATCTTGTGTCTGATGGACTTTGACTCTTGAAAGCTTGTACCCCAAAGATCTTGTTGGTTTCTAAGCCACCACTGGACTTGAATCTAGCTGTATAACATTCTGCGGCATCAAATGACATCATAGATATCATAGATTCCCGCCCCCAATCCACCCCAGCACATCTCTTGTTATTTATGTTAAGTTATTTATTCGAGCTGTTCTTGTTACAAAGTCAGTTCTTCTGGGCAGCTTCTCTCTACTGTGATGGGAACAGGAAATAAGATCTGAGCCACATATAATGATCTAGTGAATATGCACTAATCACACGCAAACCGTGATCATGTGGAAAGGTGGCAAAAATGTTTTGAATAAAATATTAAAATTGACTGATCTGCTTGCTTGTTTGCTTGCTTGTCAGGGCACTGTCTGATCAGCAAAATCTAAATGACAGTTGCCTCATGACACAGCCTCATTCTGGGATTAATTGGAAGAGTACTGTGATTGGTTAGTAAACTGTATATAAGGCAGCACTGTACTTAGCAATGTGAGACACTTGTCTTCGCACTGCCTGGCGAAGCACTTTGTCTGTGAGAGCAACATTCTGTGAACTGAATAAAGTAGGACCGCTTCTGTGAAGCTGAATTGCTGTGTGCGTCTACGTTCCTACTGTGTTCCAGTGTGTGTTGCGCAACTCTGCTATCCGGGGATTGAACCCCTGCTTCATACCATACCCCTCAACATTGCTTGCATTCATGCTTCAAGGACATCTCTTTTATGAAAGCAGTTGAGTTCTGCTTTTATGAAAGCAGTTGAGTGGTGCGACCGCACTTGGAGTACTGTGTTCAGTTCTGGTCGCCACATCTCAAAAAGGATATCGAAGAGATAGAAAAAGTGCAGAGAAGGGCAACGAGGATGATTGAAGGATTGGAGCACCTTCCTTATGAGGAGAGGCTGCAGCGTTTGGGACTCTTTAGTTTGGAGAGGAGACGTCTGAGGGGGAATATGATTGAAGTCTATAAAATTATGCATGGGGTAGAAAATGTTGACAGAGAGACATTTTTCTCTCTTTCTCACAATACTAGAACCAGGGGGCATACCTTGAAAATGCTGGGGGGAAGAATTAGGACTAATAAAAGGAAACACTTCTTCACACAACATGTGATTGGGGTTTGGAATATGCTGCCACAGGAGGTGGTGATGGCCACTAACCTGGATAGCTTTAAAAGGGGCTTGGACAGATTTATGGAGGAGAAGTCGATCTATGGCTACCAATCTTGATCCTCCTTGATCTCTGATTGCAAATGCCTTAGCAGACCAGGTGCTCAGGAGCAGCAGCAGCAGAAGGCCATTGCTTTCACATCTCGCATGTGAGCTCCCAAAGGCACCTGGTGGGCCACTGCGAGTAGCAGAGTGCTGGACTAGATGGACTCTGGTCTGATCCAGCAGGCTAGTTCTTATGTTCTTATGTTCCTTTATTCTAAGCCTCCTTAGAATACAGAAATGTATTTGAATCATGCTGGTTACGCAAAGAAATGCCTTGATGGAACTACAAGATCCAAATACGAAAGCGACTTACATTCCATATCTTCTTTTTCTTTTCCTTTCTGGTGCTGTCAAGTCACAGCTGACTTATGGCAACCCCACAGGGTTTTCAAGGGAAGGGACATTTGGTGGTTAACCATCTATTGGTTCCACATCATGCCTCTGGTATTCCTTGGAAGTTGCCCATCCAAATGCTAGCTCAGCACAGCAAGCCTTTATTGGCATAGACAACAATACAACAATAATAAAGAACTGATTAAAAACACATAGATATACAATACAGGAAATAAATGTTAAGTGAAAGGAAATCTACTGGCATTTAGTAATTTCCTGGAGAAAGTCTGCCACTATCATACAGAGAGAAGGATCAGGATTGACATCCAAATACTAACCAGGGCCATCCCTGTTTAGTTTCTGAGATCCAATGAGATCAGGTTAGCCTGGGATATTCCAAGTCAGGAGTGCCTTCCACTTTATTTGTTCACAAATACAGAATGTTAGAAAACAGTGCCGATAGAAAGTGCACCAGAATGTTCATTTTACAGATGGGGAAAGTGATGCCAGAAGAACCTCGCACTTCAGAAAATTGGTTGGGATCTGGGCTGTTACCACATGAACCTTCCATTCTACTTTCCCTCCCAAACTGAAGTGGTCTTTTTTTTTTAAAAAAAAGTATATAAACATTATCATGTAGTTGTCCATCACATGCATTCCCCCTGCCTTACGGAGTATTTCCATAAACTTTTTTTTTACATTTTGAGAGAGTTCTGAGAGAACTGTGAGTGGGCCAAGGTCACCCAGGAGGCTTCATGAGGAGGAGTGTGATGTTAACCACTACATCATGCTAACTCTCCTTTTGTTATCAGCGTTCCTGAAATACCATACTAAAAGTAGATTTGGTGAATGTGGATAGAGAGGTGCAGAGTTTCAGGCTAGCCTTCTGTATTGGTGCCATTCTTTCCCTGTTTTCCCCTGCCACAAGGTAGTAGGTATGTTACTGTAGAATCATAATGCTACAACAGGGTCTTGGGCTGAGGTATTATGCATGCAAAGCAGGTCCTTGTGTCACTTCTGTGTTGGTGTTTCTTTGCTTGTGAGCTTCTTGTGGGTGCCTAAATGATTATCAGTGGAGGCAGTGTGGGCCAAATGGACTCTTGGTATGATCCACCAGGCACAATACTTAGTTTTAGAAGAAGAGGAGGAGTTTGGATTTATACCTCAGTTTTCTCAACTGTAAGGAGTCTCAAAATGGCTTGCAAACTCCTTCCTTCTTCCCCCCATAACAGACACCTTTGTGAGGCTGAGAGAGTTCTGAGAGAACTGTGACTGGCCCAAGGTCGCCTGCCGCAGGCTTCATGTGTAGGAGCAGGGAAACAAACCTGGTTCACCAAATTGGAATCTGCCACTCATATGGAGGAGTGAGAATCAAACCCAGTTCTCCAGATTAGAGTCCACTACACCCTTCCTTGAAGTGTACTGTTATCCACACTGCTGCAGTTGTATCCTGTCCCATTTTATTTTTTTTTGTGCTTTCAGAATGCAATTTGAGCAGCGACTTGAAGAGTTAATGGAGAAGCACAAGAGCCTCTGGGAGTGTCATGTAAGCACCAGGTCCCTGCCTATTATGTGAGCCATCGCAGGTTACTGCCATCGCTATTACTGCATGGCTGATTTCTGGAATGTTAATTTGCATGTGACAATATGTAGTAGAGCAAATACATCAGTGTTATTCAGCAATGGCGAACCTTTTCGAGACCAAGTGCCCAAATTGCAACCCAAAACCCACTTATTTATCGCAAAGTGCCAACATGGTAATTTAACCTGAATACTGGTTGGCTCCGAGGCGTGCGTTACTCAGGAGTAAGCTTGGTGGTAGTTGATGGCTTTGCTTTGAAGCAACCGTGCAACTCTTCCAACGGGTGAATCACGACCCTAGGAGGGTTTACTCAGAAGCAAGCCCCATTGCCAGCAACCAAGCTTACTCCCAGATAAAGGATTGCGCTTTAGTTTAACAGTACTTAACAGGGTTATCTATATTACTTCCCCAAAACTAGGTCTTAGGTTTAATGTTAATAATCGAACCGAGCGGCCCAGGCCAGCCTAGATGTGTGGAGGGGGCATTCTGTTTGCGCGTGCCCAGAGAGAGGGCTCTGAGTGCCACCTCTGGCACCCGTGCCATAGGTTCGCCATCACTGGTGTTATTGAGCTGTATACCCAATTCTGGAAACAGAATGATAAACTAAGTAGAAGCATTTGGGAGGAGGGGGGGAAACAGTTACTGCTTGAGCTCTCTGTCTAGGTCCAAAAGCATACTTGTCAAGTGGTTGAGGAACAAGAATGGCAGCAAAGGATGTGAGCCCCGGTTTTGCTCAGATGAATAAAGAGTAGGAGCGAGGGGATGCGCGGAAGACATAGCCAGTACACTTGGGATAAAAGTAACATTAAAAACTGCAGCTGCAGAACAATACAACTTGAACAATTTTAAAAACCATGCCAATAGAAAATTAGCTGTGCAACCATGTTGTGTTCTATGAAACCCTCCTACCCTGAAGATCTTATTTATTTGTTTGTTGGTTTGCCAGCAAATCATAGCTGGCTTATGAAAACCTTGTAGGGTTTTCAAGGTGAGAGACGCTTGCGATTGCCTGCCTCTGTGTCACTGTTGTCTTACAGCAATGGAGACAGCATGTCGTTTGGCCAATTGAGAGATGCAGGGGGCAACTCTGCCATCCTGTTTCTCCCCAAGCCCTTTTATTGACAGTTTACAAGAGGAAAAACAAACAAGGCAGGCAGGCAGGGGAAACACAATACAATGGACAGGGCAAAGAGCACGGGGGTTTGAGCAGAGGATTTGGTATTTGCACGTACACACATTGGAGCCAGAGGATCTGCAATGTCAGCAGTTTTCTCCGAAACCACATTTGGGAAGGAAAGGTTAGTTGCACGAGGGAGGCCCTTTTCCAAGCAGTGTATTGCCGTACTCAGGCGCCCCCCCTCAGGTGTTGAGGGACACTTTTCCAAGCAGTGTGCTGCTGTACTCGGGAGCCTGCTGTGCCCCCCAACATGTCACACCCCTGGTATTCCTTCAAGGTCTCCCATCCAAATACTAGCCAGGGTCAGGGCTGAGACTGCGTGACTGGCCCAAGTCACCCAGCAAGTTTCCATGGCAGAGTGGGGATTCGAACCTGGGTTTCCCAGGTCCCAGTCTGACACCTTAGCCAGTACACCAAACTGGCTCTCTACCCTGAAGACAGCTAGTCTCTAGCTTTTGAGTCCAGTCCATCAGGACCAAATTGGATGAATCTAAGGCACATCCCCTGATGCCTATTTCCACCTAATAGCCAAATAGCAGCTGATTTGGATTGAGGCTGTGCAGCAGAAGGGGAAAGGGAGTTTTTGCCCAACCTGAAGCAGTTCCTAGAGCAGTGGTGGCAAACCTTTGGCACTCCAGATGTTATGGACTACAATTCTCATCAGCCAAGTGGCCATGCTGGCAGGGGCTGATGGGAATTGTAGTCCATAACATCTGGAGTGCCAAAGGTTCGCCACCACGGCCCTAGAGCATTGACTGGGGTGAGTCAATGGCTAGAGTCCAGGAGTAGGATCTGGAAGACCCAACTTTGAATCCCTGTGTTGCCATGAAAGTTTGCTAAGGGACCTTGGGCCAGTCAGGTTAGGCTGAGAGATATCATCTCACACAGTGGATGTTGTGAGGATAAAATGGAAGAGAGGAGAATAATATTGCAAGTGGCTTTGGATCCCCATTGGGGAGAAAAGCAAGCTGTAAATTTCTACATACAAAGAAAGCCGGCATGGTGTAGTGGTTAAAAGCAGTGCACTCTAATCTGGAGAACCAGGTTTGATTCCCCACTTGTCCTCATGAGCAGCAAACTCCTATCTGGTGAACTGGATTTGTTTTCCACTCCTACATTCCTGCTGAGTCACAGTCACAGTTCTCTCCCAACTCTCTCAGCCCCACCTACCTCACTAGGTGTCTGTTGTGGGGAGAGGAAGGGAAAGGAGTTTGTAAGCCGCCTTGAGTCTCTTTACAGGAAGGAAAAGCAGGATATAAATCCATATACTACTACTTTGTCGTCTTTATCTTCGTCTCCTTTGTCGTCTTCTTCTCCCCCTCCCTTTGGAGGAAATAGATAAGCAACATTCAGGCAACCAGTGAACACACGTCAACACAATTCTTTGTCTTGTTTGTTGTCTTTTTTGTCGCCTTCTTTGTTTTCTCCTTCTCCTTCAGCATTTGTCCCTTTGGAGGAAATATATAGGCAACATTCAGGCAACCTATGAACAAATATCAACATGATCCTTGCCAGTGAATTCTGCTTTACTTCATTTTAGGTAAGAAAGAAGCCAGTGACTGAAGAAGACAAAGAGCTTTTGCTTGCGGAAGGTGACTACAGGTGTTTTGTATCATATCCAAGGCTCATTCCAGGCAAATAATTTTTTAAAAGTCATCTTGTGGTTTTCACCTATTTGTGTGGAATCCATGTCCCTTTTTTCAAGGCTACTCTTGTGGGATATTGAATGTTAAAACTGAGATTCCCATTGTTAGAACAGCTTGATTCTTAGCTTCTATGTGGAATCCCTATCACATTTTAAAAATGTCAGTGTAACGAGTAGCTGGAAGTGCCGTGAAATCATTGGTGATAAGTGACCACAGCTCTTCTGAGCGCAGAACTGAACACTTTTAAAGTGTGGAAATGCTCATCCATTAAAAAAATAAAACCAATCACTGACAAAGCTACTATACCCTTCCGTCCCATGCCAGTAGAATATGATTGTATGAAATATGTCCTTAAAAGAAAAAGCTGTGTTTTTTAGTGAATGGAGGTAGTCTCAGTTTTTGAGATAAGCAGGAACTAATAGTAGATGGGGCTACCCTTTTGAGGGTCCAAAATTATGTCTCCTGCTGATACCAGGTTTGGTGAAATTTGATTCAGGGAGTCCAAAGCTATTGACCCCCAAAGAGGGTGCCCCATTCCCCATCCAATGGGAGCTAATAGTAGATGGGGCTACCCTTTTGAGAGTCTATAACTTTGGAGCTCCGAACCAAAATTCACCAAACCTGGGTGGTATCATCATCTGAAGATAGCCTGAAATGTTGGTAATGCTAGCTTAAAGATTGCTCCCCTGACAGGCACTCTCAATTTTCCCCCAGATTCTCCCTTTAAATCCACCCCCTTTGAAGTGGATTTAAAGGGAGAATCTGGGCTCCCTAGATTAAAAAAAATTGAAAGTATTGTCGAAGGCTTTCTTGGCTGGATTCAACTGGTTGTTGTGAGTTTTACATGCTGTGTGGCTGTTGTCTGGTAGATCTTGTTCCTAACATTTCGCCTGCATCTGTGGCTGGCAACTTCATAGGTGTATCACAGAGAGAAGTCTGTTATAAAAGAAGTCTGGACACAGTTTATAACAGACTTCTCTCTGAGATACACCTATGAAGTTGCCAGCCACAGATGCAGGCGAAACGTTAGGAACAAGATCTCTCTATGCAGACGACACTGTGTTACTGTCTCGGTCCAAGGTGGGCCTGCAAAGACTACTTCAAGCCTTTGCGACGTACTGCATAAACAGTGCCCTGTCGATTAATTATAACAAATCCAAAGTGCTGATCTTTTCGAATTCAAAAAAACTCAGCACGTGGAAAATAAACGGTACACTGATTGAACAGGTCCATTCATACAGATATTTAGGAATCACCTTCCACCATTCCTTAACCTGGACCTCTCATATCCACCAGACTCTCAATACAAGTAAAACCAAAGTGTTGGCAATATCCAGATTTTTTCACACCAGAGGCGGTCAATTTTTTCCTGCCGCAATGGAAGTTTTTCAGTTAAAACTACTGCCACAATTACTTTACAGAGCTCCAATCTGGGGAGCAAAAACTGCTGAGAAATTAGAGAGTGTTCAATCTTTGTTTTTTCGTCGTTTATTGGGTCTTCCAAACTCAGTCACGTATCAAGTTCTTTGTTTAGAAACCGGAGCCAAGACGATTTTTTCCCAGGTTTGGCTTTCTTTGTTTAAATACTGGCTTCGCCTTCATTTTAGAGCCCTCCCGGGCAGTCTGACATATCTTCTGTTAAGAGACCACTTCCACTCCACCTGGCACACTAAAATTATCAATCAAATAAACAACATAGGTGTATCTTTTGACCAACTCCTACTGATGGACGAAAGACAGGCTTTCGGAGTTTTGAAACAACGTACTCTTGACATTGAAGGGCAGCTTCTCACAGCTGGAGCCTGCAGAACTTGTTCTCCCACATTTTATGGCATTTCACCACCATTGCCGGGTTTTATGGCTAAATATCTGAGTAATTTAATCAATCCACATCTCCGTAGATATTTTATGCTTGCTCGGCTTAATGTGCTACCGACTGCCCAAACAAGAGGCAGATATCATGGCATCCCACAGGAGAACAGGACTTGTTCCTGCGCAGCGGGCCTACCTGAAACAACTGAACACGTGCTCCTTCATTGTAAAGATTTGGCAGTCTATCGGTTGCTTTTTCTCGAGGCCATCTTGAAGAAATTTTCAGTGAGATCAGACAAGGAAATAGTTTCATACGTGCTTAGTGACCATCATCCCCACACTACTGAATCAGTTGCCAGGTTTTTAACAAAGGCACTTGGATTAAGGGTGAAACCTTTGTGTAAATTTTAGTCAATTGGTTTTAACCTAATTTGTATTTTACCACTTTTTATATGCCATTAAAGGTATTGTATTTGTATTTGTATTTGTATCTAGGAACAAGATCTACCAGATCACAGCCACACAGCCTGGAAAACCAACAACAACCAACATTGAAACTACCCTGAAACAGGATCATTTTCAATGTTGTTTAAACTAGGGAGCCCAGAGTCTCCCTGTAAGGTAGATTTAAAAGGAGAATCTGGGCTCCCTAGTCTAAACAACATTAAAAGTGATTCCCCCACCCCACCCTGAAACAACATCACTTTCAATGTTGTTTAAACTAGGGAACCCAGAGTCTCTCTTTAAAGTGAATCTGGGTTCCCTAGTTTAATCAATATTGAAAGTGATGCTGTTTTGGGGTGGATTCCCCCCCCCCGCCCCAACAGCATCACTTTCAATGTTGTTTAAACTAGAGAGCCCAGATTCTCCCTTAAAGGTAGATTTAAAAGGAGAATCTGGGCTCTCTAGTCTAAACAACATTGAAAGTGATGCTGTTTCGGGGTGGATCCCCCCCCACAACAGCATCACTTTCAATGTTGTTTAAACTAGGGAGCCCTGGGTGTGCAGATTTGTGAGTTGGGGCATGTTCTATAATGTGATGGTGATTTTGAGATGACCTGGTGTAAAAAAACCCCGTTCTTCTGTTGTGGAGGGATGGTGGCCACCCATACGGAGCGGAGGGGGGGTGGAATACTCAGATTTTGTCCTGGGATCCATTTTCCCCAGCTACGCCTCTGGGAAAGAGCCATGTATGTTTTGCTGGAAGGGGGGTGATTTGTGAGAGATGCTGTTGACATTTGTTTGGTAAATGTTTTGCTGGGGGTGATTTGTGAGAGATTTACATGCTTAATACTTGCACTGGCTTGGAGCTGTTTCTCAAGCTAACCTACCTCATAGGGTTGGTGTGAGGACAAAATTAGGAAATAGAGTTAGTGAGGAGAGAGCCATGTATGTTTTGCTGGGGGTGGGAGGTGTTTTGTGAACTGGTGCAAAAAATCATTGTTTAGTTGTGGTGGGGGAGGGTGGCCACCCATGTGGGGGTGGGGAACACCAAACTCAGGTTTTGTCCCCGGGCTCCAGTTTGCCTAGATTCGCCTCTGAGTGAGATCAAACTAGCCCAGCCTATCCAGGTCAGGTTTGGCAGGAATAAGACAAGCCCTAAAAATCTTTTTTATTTGCTCTACTTCCTCAGAAAAACGGATCCAAGAGAAACTAGCTTATCTTCAGGATGAATTAGATTTGCTGAGGTGCTTTCCCTTCAGTGAAGAGAGAAGGTTTCTCAAGAGTCCTGAGGCATCGTGTGCCATGTGAGTGCATACGAGCTTGCACTCTACTTTCGATATGATGCTGTTCAGCTGAACTCTGCTACCATTTTTGGAAGATATCCTCTATGATCAATTTGCAAAACTTGCTAAAATCAAAAGGACATTACAGATAAGAACTTTTAGAAAAAGCAGTGACCTTTTATTTATTTTTTTAAAGCATATTTCTAACACTAGGGCCATAAAAACGAGTGTGTGCATGTGCACGCCATCAAATCACAACTGACTTATGGCAACCCCATTGTGGCGGGCAGGTCCTGGTGGAGAGACAAGACTTTGTCCACAAAAAAAAAAAAAAAAAAAAAAAGCCTGCAATAGCCTCACAGCTCATAGCCAATTCACCGTTTTTGTATCCCATTGGTAGGGATGTCAACAACCAATTCACTTTGACTAACTGTCCTGGGTGTGAGCTAGTGGATGCAACACAGGAAGCGAAGAACATTTTCTTTGCCCTTTTGGTTGCCCTCTCATAGACTTTCATAAATGTCCAAGGGGTAGAAAATGTTGACAGAGAGAATTTTTTTTCTCTTTCTCACAATACTAGAACCAGGGGGCATTCATTGAAAATGCTGGGGGGAAGAATTAGGACTAATAAAAGGAAACACTTCTTCACGCATCGTGTGATTGGTGTTTGGAATATGCTGCCACAGGAGGTGGTGATAGCCACTAACCTGGATAGCTTTAAAAGGGGCTTGGACAGATTTATGGAGAAGTCGATTTATGGCTACCAATCTTGATCCTCTTTGATCTGAGATTGCAAATGCCTTAGCAGACCAGGTGATTGGGATCAACAGCCGCAGAAGGCCATTGCTTTCACATCCTGCATGTGAGCTCCCAATGGCACCTGGTGGGCCACTGCGAGTAGCAGAGAGCTGGACTAGATGGACTCTGGTCTGATCCAGCTGGCTTGTTCTTATGTTCTTATGTCCTATAAGATGTTCTTGTGGCTTTGTCACGAGTATACCACCACCTTTGCTCTAGCCATCTAAGCTCCCTCTCCATCACCCGTAGCTCCTCAGTAGATCAGGGGGCTGGGTTTCTGCATACAGGATGTAGAACTTCAAACATTCATAGTCTAGAAACAACTCTCCAGTTTCACTTATAGACCTAAGGCTTGTCTAAAAGGAAAGATCTCTACAACATTTTTGAAAGGTCCAAGTCAATGAAAGAGTTTCACAGATTGGGAGCTGCCATCAAAAAAGCTCAGTGGCCTTTTAGATCAGTTTTACCTCTGGCTGGTTAAGAGCTGTGTGGCGTAGTGGTTAAGTGCTTGCACTGCCACTCACACGGTCAGGAGTTTGAGCCCCCTGTGGGTCAGATATCCTGGCAGCTGGCTCATGATCAACTCAGCCATCCATCCTTTTCTAGGTCGGTAAATACCTAGCTTGTCGCTAGGGGATAAAGAATAGCCGGGGAAAGCAATAGCAAACTACCCCACAAAAGAGGCTTGCCTATAAAATCACTGGGTCAGACATGACTGAAGGGGAAACTTTACCTTTTTTTTTTACCTCTGGCTGAAGAAGCCCCTGCCAAAAACAAAATCTCATAATTAGACTTCAAAGCACACATAGGTGTGTGTGATAGAAGATACTGTTATGCAGGTAGAAGGGTAGGATTATAAATATAGGTATTATAGTTTGGGTTAAAGAAAAACTGCTGTATTTAGCTAATCAATTCTGCATGGGATGAACACTGTGAGATTCTCCTCAGTGCCTCCAATTTCTTTACCAGGGAGCTGTTTCAAGAGGAAAATAAGAAAGCAAAAGAGTATTTGGAAGCAAACTCCAAGAAGAATTCTGACTTGCAGGAGAGATGCAGGAGGTGAGCAGTAAGCTGAGAGGCCACTGTGGGGGTTGAAAGGGTCTAGGCCAGTGGGCTGGGATCCAGGATTCTTGCCTTGATTTTCCTGCCTTTGCAACAAGATGCTTGTCGAATGTCTATTTTATGGAGAAATACTAGATTCTGTACCTCACCACTGGCGTAATGCCCATTGGGCAAGGTGGGCAGCTGCCCAGGGCATCACCTTGTGGGGGGCATCAAAATGCTGGGTTTGTTTTTGGGTATTTTTAGTGGTTTTCCATTTTTTGCCTGCAGGGGGCACTGTTTTTAGGCTAGCCCAGGGGTAGGGAACCTGCGGCTCTCCAGATGTTCAGGAACTACAATTCCCATCAGCCTCTGTCAGCATGGCCAATTGGCCATGCTGGTAGGGGCTGATGGGAATTGTAGTTCCTGAACATCTGGAGAGCCGCAGGTTCCCTACCCCTGGCGCTAGTGGCACCAAAATTTTAGCGTATCATCAGGAGACTGTCCTTATGCTACCCCCCAGGTTTGGTGAGGTTTGGTTCAGGGAGTCCAAAATTATGGACTCCCAAAGGGGGTGCCCCTATTCCCCATTGTTTCCAATGGGAGCTAATATGAGATGAGGGCTACAGTTTTGAGGGTCCATAACTTTGGCCCCCCTGAACCAAACTGCACCAAACTTGGGGGGTATCATTAGGGCAGTCTCCTGATGAGACCCTGAAAGTTTTGAGACTGTGCCTTCAGAAATGTGCCCCCCCCCAGCCTGCAACCCCCATTGACAGCAATGCAGAAAACTCAATGCAGAACAAAGATTCTTGGGCAAATTTCGGGATGTTCTTGCAGGGAGGGCATTCTTGGACGTATCATCACCAAAATTTCAGGGTATCATCTGGAGACTGTCATGATGGCACCCCCAAGGTTTGGTGCAGTTTGGTTTAGGGAGTCCAAAGTTATGGACCCTCAAAGGGGGTACCCCGTCCCACATTCTTTGCTAAGGAGAAGGGAGATACCCTTTTGAGGGTCCACTTATGTCTAATATGCTGATATGTTTTTAGCTGATATGTCTAAAAATGCACCCCCTGCTGGCACCAATGTCCTGGTGCAAAAAAAATTTGGTCGTGGTGGAGTGGCTGCCCATGGGGTGGGGGGTGGGGTGGGGGGCATCCAACTCAGGTTTTGCCCAGGGCTACAGTTTGCCCAGGGCTGCCTCGTTACGCCCCTGTACCTCACTGGTTGTAAGGATTTGGGATCTTAAATGAATGAGGGGTTGGCTCAAAATGCAGTGTATTTCCTTTGTTTTGATAGTTCTGTCATTCTAGACAGCTGTGAGCTGCTCCCAAGATAATGTTTTGCAGCTTCCACCTTGGGGAAGTGACAGCAAGACCATTGTCATGCTGTGCCATTCTGCCCAGGTGGAGGTTTCTCCATGAAGCTTAAACGGACTGCAGTGGGAAGTTTTGACGTTTTACAATAAGGTTTCAGGAGATCCAAAATAGTTCCCAAAGGACTGCTGTTTTTTGTATTGTCGAAGGCTTTCACGGTCGGAATCACTAGGGTGTTGTGGGTTTTCCGGGTTGTATGGCCATGTTCCAGTAGCATTTTCTCCTGATGTTTCACCTGCATCTGAGGCTGGCAATTTCAGATGATCTGATGGTAGACTGCTGTTTTGATTATGACAGTGGTGCTGGGAGAATTCACCCTTTGCTATTTCCCTCATTTTAGATCCCCCACCCCTTTTGGTATAAGGATTGCTAGGAAAAAATACCAGGAAGATACACACTGGATTGGTAGCTGGTGCAGAGGGAAAGCCTTAAGTACACATACTTCCACGGTGCTACTTTCTTGATCAGATGGACAGCTTCATGTGGCTGTTTTGAAATGAGGCTCAAAGGATAACTAAGTGTGTGTATCCTGTATCTAGACTCTCACCTTTCTAGTGAAATGCAGGAATTAATCCCATCCATAATGTCTTCAGAATGACTATAAGGCAAGGCAAAGCCCTGCTATCACCATTCCCCTCAAGGACAGGGTTCACACAGTAGCATATTCATGCACTTGTGTCTGTGGCTGATAAAATAAAATAACAGAAGCACTAGGAAAGATTCCCTGTTTCTGCAGAAGAATATATGAAATCTCAACTGAATGGGGGATAAGCCCTGAAGACTGATACCATAGAACCACCATATGGCTTTGAAAAGCAGAGTTCTGAATTTCACTCATGCCAAAGTTCCTGTCTGTGTACAAATGCATGCACTCTCTCAGCTGGAGGTTGTGCTTCACTGCTACCACGAAGTTTCCTTTTCAGACTAAAAGCAGAGCTGGAAAACTTAGGGGTGCTGGTTGGAGGAAGGAAGACTAACCGGTTGGAGGAAGGAAGACTAACCGGTCCCCAAGGAAGACTAACCGGTTTCTGGGCATCATAGGTGAGGATGGAGTGGGATGGGTTGTAGGGGAGAATGTGTGTGGGCATCCCTTCCTAGATGCTCTGCACCTGGGTTGCCTCCCATGTGGCCTCTGGAGGGGAAGAGGGATGGGGTTTGAGAGCAACTGGCCCAGCCTGAAGAAGAAAGAGGGAGCTCCTCGCTAGCCTCCTCCCTTCTGGCAGGTCTATGCCTTTTGCAGTGCCTTCTGGCAGGTCTATGCCTTTTGCAAGAAGAGCAGTCCTCACCAGAGGGCATTGCTCAAGTGCCCCTTCAAACTGCATCAGGACACACAATCAACCAGCTGCAGTGTGAAGTGGAGATTCCTTAAAGAGTAATTCTCCCTAGCCTTGTTGGAGGTGGCTCTCGGTCAGCTTCTCCCTGCCCTCCACTGTAGCTGTATTATTTATGCCATATGCTGCAGGGGGAAAAGGAGGTATGCAGAAGGTATATTTCTTCGTAGAACTCGATCGCAGAGAAAGTGGCAGTTTTTAACTCCAACTTAGTGTATTGACAGCTACAACTTTTCTTTATTTTGCTTCGAATGCTTTAAGAATGCTTCGAATGCTTTAAGAATGAATGCTTTAGGAATGAATGCTTTAAGAATGATTCAAATGCTTTAAGAATGAATGAATGCTTTAAGAATGATTCGAATGCTTTAAGAATGAATGCTTTAGGAATTCTAGAACTAACTTTCATATATTATTACCTTCTAGAGTAGGTTAATGGGATCCGGAGGCAGACTGAACGTTTACTGAATGTTGGCCCAAGTATCGGACATCTATAATATTGGCTGTTAAGAGAAAACATTGTTTTTGATATTCAGATAAATCTTCGTCTGTGGGGAATACTGGGCTTCTTGCTCCATTTTCAGCTTTGACCATTGTTATTAAGAGGAACTTATTATCTCTGTTAATAAAGAAGTTCTACTGACTCTCTCAAATGGGGGCTGATTCTGAGTATTGCTTGGTACAAAGAAGCTCACTTGTGCTTGCTATCAAAAGGAACTTCAGCAGTGATGGCGAACCTATGACACGGGTGCCAGAGATGGCACTTGGAGCCCTCTCTGTGGGCACGTGCACACAGAGTTCATTATGTGGGGGCGGAAAATCACACACACACACACCCCACACACACATAGGCTGGCCTGGGCACTGAGCACGACGTGCACGCACTGCGGTGAGCAGGGAGGACTTGGCTGGTGGGCTTGGTGCCTGTGCTCCGGGTGGTTGTTGCCCGAGGGGGGCGGGTGGTGCAGAGGAGGCAGAGATGCTTGAGTGGCACAGAGCAGTGCGCGAAGGATTTGCTGGAGGCTAGAGCAGGCTGGCCCCAGCTTGAGTGGGTGGGGCGGAGGAAGAGGGAGCCAACCATTTTTTTCTAAACTAAAACCTCAGCATTCAGGTTAAATTGCCGGGTTGGCACTTTGCGATAAATAAGTGAGGCTTGGGTTGCAACTCTGTCTCAAAAAGGTTCGCCATCACTGAACTACAGATTAAAACTGAAATATCATTTGGGAGTTAACACAGTGTTTTACGTGCTTTGTCCACTAGGAGAGCTACGCTCACCTCCTGCTGGGGATCTGTCTGTCCAGATCTTGTGTACAATTCAGATAGTGGAGGTTAATGTGTTTAGGAGCCCTGAGCTTTTAAACTGGCGATTATAGTGCATGTCAAACATTGGACCCCTGCAATATTGAAGAAGCGGTGTTTGGATTTATACCCCACCCTTCTCTCCTCTAAGGAGTATCAAGATGGCTTACAAACTCCTTTCCCTTCCTCTCCCCACAACAGACACCTTGTGGGGTAAGTGGGGCTGAGAGAGTTCTGAGATAAAAATGTGACTGGTCCAAGGTCACCCAGCAGGCTCCATGCGTAGGAGCAGAGAAACAAATCCAGTTCACCAGATAAGAGTCCACCACTCATGTGGAGGAGGGGGGAATCACACCCAGTTCTCCAGATTAGACTGCACTGATTAGACTCCAGATTAGATTAGACTGCACTGCTCTTAACCAACTCACCATACTGGCTTACAGTTCTCACTCAAGTATTGGGTATTTTTGCAATCTGAAAGAGGTCATGCTTCAAATTGGTGTGTGACAAGATTCAGTGGGATCTTTAAAATGCCCCTCTGGAAGTCTACCCTAACTCACTGAATAAAGGCTGGAAACTGTCACGTTGATCCATTTCTTACACAGAGACAAGATCAGACATTTACCCAGGGGACACGTTTTACACCCTACTCTGATTTTATTGATGTGAACTTAAATGACTGTTTCAAACACTGCAAGCTGTTCTGAATGTTTGGAACATTTTTGCTTGCTCAGCGATGATAGCAAGAATGTTGCTGAATTAACAGTTCAATCCATTGCAAAGTCATGTCTGCAGCAGCTTAAACATAAAAAGGAAGGAGAGGTCCCTTTGGATCACCCAAATGCTATGCTGGGGATTATGGAACCTGTGTATACAAAAGCCATGTGGGGCAGGACTTGTAGTTGGGGTAGGATTTGGGTGAGATGGTCTGACAAAGCTGGCCAGATTCAGCCGGATATCGAAGTCTATTTTCTGCAGTTCTTTGCTCTCGTGTCTATTCAAAAGGATCTATTCACGAGAACCTTAACCTCCAATAATCAAAAGCTTGCTCTACATTAAGTCGTGGTCTTCTTTTGCTTACTTTTTAATGGCAACCCGAGTGCATATGCAGTTGTGTTTTTTCAAGAAAATTTGAAAAGAAAGTACTTTTGAGCATGTGCCTTGCCACATTAAAGTTGTCCCTTGATATCACAGTCATAAATTTACCAGCATGGCCATGTCAGCAAGCCTTGAAAGTATAATTCTGGAGAAATGCTTGAATAATAGAACCCCTCTTCTAAAATTAGGGGTGGGGGTGGGGGGCAGGTCCAGCAGGTGGTTTAGAAGGGCATGACTCCGTTTAGCTCTGTAGGGCACCAGTAAGTGCTTCCCCCTCCCCCTTTCACCTTATAAAGCACTCACGCTGTACTTATATAAAACATATAAAATGAAGGCATTTAATACTTTCATGTCCATTTTTCATTCACACAATGTTTCATTCATTAGCAGGTCTTCCTGGGTCACATGAAATTGGCTGCAACACTCGGAAGTCCCCCCTCGTTAAACTGCGTATCGATAAATGTACAGGAAGGGAAGAACACAGATTTTTTAAAAATCATAATATCTCCGCGTTTTACCCTTGCGAGCGTAATATATATCGCATTCATCTGGCTATCGTCTATCCATTCACCCAGACTGTTTTAAATCCGAACCTTTTATCGATAGACATTGGTTCGATTGAGTGAGACTGGCCCTCTCCTCGATTCTGTCCAAAGCGCTCTGGTATAGTCTCGTTGGGGACAACAGCGGCATTTTTGTTACTGGCACGCCGAAGCTCCGATCACGCACGCGGCCGCTCATTCGTCGCGTCGAACAAAAAGCGCCATGTCTTTGGAACGGTAGTGTGAGGCGTCGTCGCTAGTGCGAGAGGCGGCCATCTTTACAAAGGGCACGGAAGAAGTCGAGAAATGGACGGCCTCTCTCGCTTTGTCCGAGCGACAGAGGAAGCGGAAAGCTGCTTGGGGGTGGTGGCAATCGGGCTTCCTGTTGCCAGGTCCCTTGTTGTCTTCGAACAAGGCAACTGGCTACTGTAGAGGAAAACAATCATGGTGAGGGGGGCGGAGGGGGCTGGAGGGGGGGCACCCTGCCTGGTCCCAACTTTGGGCAATGAAAAAGGGAGGGAGGTCTAGTAGACTGGAATTAAGGTTGCGTTTTAGAAATGACAGGTCCAACTTTTTGTCTAGAGGTTTAATTTACTGGATTAGCAGGTGGCAGGTCCAGTTTAGGATCTTTTCGGTTCTGATTCTAACTTTTCAAATAAGTGGACTTTTTAGCTTTTTTAAAAACTTCCCTAGGTGCAGCTTGTTGTATGAATATCCTAATAAGAATTCCCCACGCTTCTCTGCTACTGCTGCTCATTCTTTCCCTTTTTAAACCTCTGCAACCCAGGATGAATTCTCAGATCCGGATCTGCCCACTTTGGGTGAGGAGTCCAAATCAGAGAATGGGGAAAATGCTCCCGTCTACTGCATTTGCCGCAAACCGGATATCAACTGTTTCATGATGTGAGTATGGCTGGAGACAATAGAAAAACAGCTCAGATTTTTTTCTTTTTGAAACATGTGAGTTGTTCATGCACTGTGGGACTCATGGTGGGATGGGGTGAATGTTATAGTTATCTGCCATAGTTCTGAGTTTTGCGAGAAGGCATGGCTGAGCCACCACAGGAAAACTTGGAGGTTGCTTGCATGCTGTGCATGCAGAAAGTTCCATGTTCATTTCTTTGCAACTCCATTTAAGAGAATTAGATAATACGTGATGTGACACCTGAACCTCCAGAGCTACTGCTGCTCTGAGTTGGCAAGACCAACCTTGTAGAACAAGGATTTGCCTCAGAATGAAGGAGTGTTGATGATGGTCCCACCAAGATGCAATCTGGTCATTATGGGTTCTGTTAAAAAGTAATGGTCTGTGTAGAGGCAGCGTGGTGTAGTGGTTAGGAGCAGGTGACCCCTAATCTGGAGAACTGGATTTGATTACCCACGCCTCCATTTGAGTGGCAGAACCAGATTTGTTTCCCCACTCCTACACATCCCCCACTGTGTGACCTTGGGCTAGTCACAGTTCTCTCAGAATGCTCTCAGCCCCATCTACCTCACAGGGTGTCTGTTGTGGGGAGAGGAAAGGAAGGCGTTTGTAAGCCGCCTTGAGTCTCCTTACAGGAGAAAAAAATGGGGCATAAATCCAAATTCTTCTTCCTCTTCTCAATGTAGGATAGAAAATGATGGGTGCCTGTTGTGTTGCCGTAAACTGTTCTTGATAGTGTGCACCGTAATGTGTCCTGGTGTGTGACTGCAAAAGAAGGTCCTCTGATGAAACCTCTCTTTCTTCCGCAGAGGCTGTGATCATTGCAATGAATGGTTTCATGGCCATTGCATTAACATTACTGAGAAGATGGCCAAGGCCATTCGCGAGTGGTATTGCATGCAATGTCGAGGTAAGCTGAGGAAGGAGATGATACTGAAGCAGGAGGCAGATCTTGTACATGTGGGGCCAAGGTTCTGTGAACTATTTCTAGGTATCTTTCTGGCCTCGTTCTGGAAGCTGGGAAATGTGCAAAACAGGGCATTTTTGTTTGAAATTTAAAGGCCGAAAACAGCGGAGGAATAGAAACGGAGATGTACCCGCATAGAAAAGGAGGTTGCAATCTCTGAGTTTACATGGCAGTCTGCTTCTTTTTCAATAAGACTTTGTTTGTTTGATGGGATCTTCTGTATTAAGAATGTAGCTGAATAAGTACAACATGACTATGAACTAACTTTGCAATTCTGGGAATCTAGGGCACCATTTTATTTGTAATTTATGGATTTTAATTTATTTGAATTGTCTTTGTTTTTAAATGTAATTATGGCTACCTGCCCTGAGCCCTGCTGTAGTGGCAGAGGATGGGGTATAAATCGAAAGTGTAAATGAATAAATAAACTTGGTGTTTGCCATATGCACTTTTCAAATGGATAGCTAAAATTGCTCATATAAATCGTATAATCTGCCTGCTGAATATACTTTCTCATTACCCTAGACCCGTGGTGGCGAACCTTTGGCACTCCAGATGTTATAGACTACAATTCCCATCAGCCCCTGCCAATTGGCCATGCTGGCAGGGGCTGATGGAAATTGTAGTCCATAACATCTGGAGTGTCAAAGGTTCGCCATCACTGCTCTAGACACCCCATATTTTATTATTGTGAGGGTCATTTATTTACCTTTTGAACTGTATCCTACTCTGGAGCTTGATGTAAATTTCCTAGGGATCCATCTTATCCACCTTTCACCCTACTTAGCATTGGCGATAGAATTGCATTCAAACAATTCTGTAGGCAGGTACTGAGACATGTGGTTTCTTTAAACTGATTTCTCTCTTTGTCCTGCAGAGAGAGACCCGAGCCTTGAGATCCGATATCGGCACAAAAAGTCTAAAGAGAAAGATCGTGAGGGTGAGCGGGAGCGTGCAGAGAAGGATGAATTGCGTGCAAAGGCCCAAGAACTGGCAATGGAGCAGAGTCGTAGCTCAAAGGTTAGGTTAGCCTTCATATTTGTGCAAGGTGCGACGTTCCAGCTTCAGAATGTTGGGCATGGGGTCCCAGTCGTTTGAATCATCCTGTGGAACTCTGGGGCAACGGCTTAGCTCCAACTGTCAGAGTTGGATTACTTGATGTAGATAGTACAGGTAAAAAACATACCTTGCCCATACCTTCTGCTGCTTCTTGTCCATATGTACCAAGAATGGAGGAAATCATTTTAGCAGAGCATATTGTTTTAAATGGTCTCCTGTTGTATCATTCATGGGAATACAAAACATCCTTCAAGATGTTTCTCTGTATTATTTGTTAGAATAGCCACTTGACAATTCTTTTGGGATGCCACCTCCCCACAGAACATTTAACTTAATAACTAGCCCCATTCTACTATCCTGAGAAAAACCTGTTGCTAAGGAGCTGTGTGTAATCTTCAGAATTTTTTTAAGGTCCTAAGCATATTTTAGCTTTTTAATGATTTTCCCCACCTCCAGCTATATCCTGTAATCAAAGCAAAATTTAATTAGGAATGGTCACAGGGTCCAGCCCAAGAAAGGGCATACACTAGATCAGTAGTGGCGAACCTTTGGCACTCCAGATGTTATGGACTACAATTCCCATCAGCCCCTGCCAGCATGGCCAATTGGCTGGGGCTGATGGGAATTGTAGTCCATAACATCTGGAGTGCCAAAGGTTCGCCAGCACGGCACTAGATCTTCTTTTCTGTATCAGGCAGATTGTGGGTAATCTGGTGAGAGATCTGCTGGGGAATAAACCCTCATCATGGTCATAATGCTGTGAATTGGAAACACTGATGATTCTGCTGCCCTTTTGCTGCATTGGTCTGGTCCCAGTTAGAATGTCTGCCATTGTGGTTAGTGGTTAAGGGTGGCTTACTTTAATCTGGAGAACTGGATTCAATTCCCCACTCCTCTACGTGATGTTTGCTGGGAGACCTTGGGCTAGTCACAGTTTTCTGAGAACTCAGCCCCACCTACCTCATAAGGTGTCTGTTCTGGGTAGAGTAAGAGATTTACTTTATTTGAATTTATATTCTGCCCAACCCCAGCCAAAGGCTGTTCTCAGGTCAGCTTACACAGAATATATAATATACAAAGTTAAGATATAATGCGCATAATACATATAATGCAACCAATATAATACCATAAATCAACCTAAATTAGTTCAAAATCCAAATTGAGCAACTAATTAACACAACAGGGATAACAAATTTAATAAATCCATTATTGAAGGCTTTCACGGCCGGACTCAACTGGTTGTTGTGGGCTTTCCGGGCTGTATGATCATGGTCTGGTAGATCTTGTTCATAATGTTTCACCTACAGCTGTGGCTGGCATCTTCAGAGGTGTATCACAGAGAGAAGTGTGTTACACACTGTGTCCAGTGAGAAGGGAATGTTTAGTTCCACTAAACAATGTTACATACTGTGTCCCGTGAGAAGGGAATGTTTAATCCCACTAAACATTCCCTTCTCATTGGTCACAGTGTGTATCACCCTTCTCTGTGATACACTCTGAAGATGCCGGCCACAGATGCTTGCGAAACGTTAGGAACAAGACCTGCCAGACCACGGCCACACAGCCCGGAAAACCCACCACAACCAAATTTAATAGAACTAGCTGGGTCAGCTCTAGCTCTTCCGCCCTTTAATCCCAGTCTATTTGTTAAAAAGGGCAAGGGAAAGAAGAGGGGGGAAAGACTACAAGGGAAGGGAAAAAAAGGGAAAGAGGGAGGGAAAAGGGAAGAGAAAGGGAAGCAGGAGGGGAGAGGGAAGGGGAGGCCATTTAAGCTGGTAAAACTTCAGCTGCCTCAACCATAGACCTGGCGGAACATCTCTGCCTTGCCGGCCCTGTAAGATTGCGGCTGTAAGCCGCTTTGAGGCTCTTTATGGTAGGCCTCCCCATCATATTTCCCCCCTGGCTTTTCCCTTATGTTTCCCTGGATCTAGAGAGAACACAATGCATCTGTTCTTATGTTTTCTTCTTGGTGCCTCTGATGCTGATGAGATGCTTTGAGGCTCTGCCGCTTGGTGTGTGAAAAAGAAGCCCTCGAATAATTTTACAGCATTCTTGGCTGACCGGCTGTCTGGCTGTGGAAGATGTGCCGTAGATCTGGGCAGGCGGCCAAATGTCAAGTTGTACCCAGACTAAGAATTTTGACGTGCACCCTTTCTGTGGCCTTGGAGCGCTTTCCCCCCAGCCCCATCAAACAACAAAACCTAGTTATTTGTATCTTGTCAATTTTAGGTGTTCATTCCTCCTTATTTTACACGACACGGCCGTCCTTTTGGCAGCCCTGTGAGATAGGTCTCATACGATGCAGGGGAAGGGTGGGGGGGGAGATTAGAACTGATAGGCGAGCGGTCCCCAATCTTTTCAGTCTGCAAGTACATAAGAACATAAGAACAAGCCAGCTGGATCAGACCAAAGTCCATCTAGTCCAGCTCTCTGCTACTCTTTGAAAGTCTACTGCAGGGGGACGGTGGAGCCAAACACAAATGGTCAGGGAGCGAGGTTACATACAACTCTTTTTTTTTGGCTGGTCATCTTTTCACATAGAACACAGGTGTCAAACTCGCGGCCCTCCAGATGTTATGGACTACAGTTCCCATCATCCCCTGCCAGCATCATGCTGGAAGGGATGATGGGAACTGTAGTCCATAACATCTGGAGGGCCGCGAGTTTGACACCTGTGACATAGAATGTCTGCTTAACAGGATGCTATTTGAAACGACCGCGTGGTATAAAAATGTTTTCTTGCGTACTCACAAGCTAGCCAAGAAAAACTCATTGGGCAGGGTCTGTCAGATTATTCATGGCAATCAGAAGTTTCCCCACTCCTCCAGTAGAGCTGTGGAGGCTTATCTGGGCAATTCAGATTAGCCTGTGCACTCCAACACACTCCAGCTGGGTGACCTTGGGCCAGTCACGGTTCTTCTGAGCTCTCTCAGCCCCCACCTACCTCACAGGGTGTTTGTTGTGAGGGGGGAAGGGTAAAGAGTTTGTAAGCCCCTTTGAGTCTCCTGCAGGAGAGAAAGGGGGAAGATAAATTCAAACTCTTCTTCTCCTCCTCCTCCTCCTCAATGCATCTGGCCTCACCCACTTTTTACACTTGGAGGCACGTAGGAAAGGTCTCGGCAAGCACCATGGGGTTCATGGTAGCCACACTAGGGTATTTTTAATTAATTAATTTATTTAACTTAACATACCGCCCCATCCCTGAAGGGCTCTGGGCGGTGTACAACATAAAAACCATACATAAAATCATATAGAGCTTCCATAAATATGATAAAAACAGCAGTTATCCTAAGATGGCATCCCACCTAAACCTAATCCTCCTAAAAAGAAGGAGAGAGAGGCAGTGGGTCCTGATGGTATTAGGACCTATGGTCTCAATAATGGGTCCCGATGATATTAGGGACCCATGAACTGGGGGGGGGGGGGGCACCACTCAGTGGCTGGTATTTCCAAAGGCCCGGTGGAACAACTCAATCACCAAGGTCCCGCAGGGCCCGGACAGCTGGAGGGAGAGTGTTCCACCAGGCAGGGGCCAGAGCAGTAAAGGCCCTGGCCCGAGTGGAGGCCAGACGCATCATTGAGGGGCCAGGGATCTCCAGTATGGGATTAAGACTGCCTTAGGATTGCGCACCAGAGATGAGGCTCAGACTTGAAATTCCTTGATGCTTCCTTTGGTCTGCTAGGCTACACCAGATCCAGTGTGGTGTACTGGTTAAGAAGAGCTTTGGTTTATATCCCCCCTTTCTGTCCTGTAAAAGACTCAAAGGGGCTTACAATCTTCTCCGAACACACGCAAGCTGGGTGACCTTGGGCTAGTCACAGTTCTTCTGAGCTCTCTCAGCCCCACCTACCTCACAGGGTGTTTGTTGTGAGAGGGGAAGGGCAAGGAGATTGTAAACCCCTTTGAGTCTCCTACAGGAGAGAAAGGGGGGATATAAATCTTCTTCTTCTTCTTCTCCCTAGAGCACAATTTTAACTTTTCAGCATCTTAAATCTTAATGCATACCAAGGCAGCAAGCCACCACCAGTGTACCAGGAGGCATCCAATTAACACAAATCAATAAAACTATTTATAAACAGGGATCAACAAATTCCAGATGCCAGGTTACCAGGGTGCCTAGAAATTTTGTTGCTACCTAGCGCTGTCAGCTGTGATTTTATTGTAGTGTCTCTTGGTGATCTCCCCAATAGAGGTCCAAAATTTACCATTTCAATATTTTTATTGTCCCATGACCTAAAAATGCGTGCATAGGAAATTCTTCTGCTTGTTTATGTATGTTAAGTTTACACCACTCCACAGCAGCAGATGAATTCATTTCTTAACCAGCGGTTTCCTATGCTGGCCCCAATATTCGGGGCGGTCTAAAAGCCTCAAAAATAAATAAATAAAAATAAATAAACAGAGCTGTCTAAAGCGATCATGAAATCATAGGAAATGGGGAAATACGATCAAGACTTGAGCAAGGGCCTCCAGCACGTAGCTCATGAGCAACTGGCTCCCGTAAAATAGCTTGTGCATCCCCTGGAAGGCTCAAGTTAAGAAAAGGTCTAGCTTTTGGGGTGCTGTGTGGTTTCTGGGCTGTATGGCTGTGTTCTAGCAGCATTCTCTCCTGACGTTTCGCCTGCATCTGTGGCTGGCATCTTCAGAGGATCATTTATGCTTTTATACTGCCCCATCCCCGAAGGGCTCTGGGCAGTGTACAGCATGAAGGGTGCCCTGCTCAATATGAAACTACCCATCCACTCTTGTCATCTACTTTAAGTGGCCCTGCCATCTGTGGCTGTGTGGGTGATGGCATGAGAAAAGGGTTTCTCAGTTGTGGTGCTGAAACTTTGGAACTCCCTCCCAAGGAGATTCACCCGTCTCTCCCTTCTGTTCCATCAATGGATGAAGACTTTTTTGTTTTGTTTGGTGGTCACTCGTTAACTCTTACTAGCCTTCCTCCCTGTTTGATTTAGGTGCACACACACAAATTATATATGTATGTTTATATACACGCACACAGACGCACACACACACATAGAGCCTTTGTTTAATTACTCTAAATATTATATGCGTCTGTGTATGTGTGTGTGTCTCTCTCTCTCCACGCACGCACGCACGCACGCACACACGCACACACACACACACACACACACACCCTACCTAGATAGTCCCAAGCTAGCCTGATCTTGACAGATCTCACAAACTAAGCAGGGTCAGTCCCAGTTGGAATTTAAATGGGAGACCTCCAAGGAATACCAGAGTTGTGACTTGGAGGCATGCACCAGGAAACCCACTTCCGAACATTTTTTGGCTTGAAAACCCTACAGCACTGATGGCGAACCTATGGCACGGGTGCCAGAGGTGGCACTCAGAGCCCTCTCCGTGGGCACGCGCACACAGAGTTCGTCATTTGGGGGGGCGGAAAATCACACCACCCCCACCCCCACACACATCTAGGCTGGCCTGGGCCACTGAGCACAACGTGTGCGCACCGTGGTAAGCAGGGAGGACTCGGCTGGCGGGCCTGTTGCCTGTGGTCACTGTGGCTGCTGCCCGAGGGGGTGTGTGCAGAGGAGGCAGAGATGCTAGAGAGGCACAGAGCAGTGTGCGTGGGACTTGCTGGAGGCTAGAGCAGGCTGGCCCCTGCTCGAGCAGGTGGGGCGGAGGAAGAGGGAGCCAACCAGTTTTTTCTGAACTAAAACCTCAGCATTCAGGTTAAATTGCCGTGTTGGCACTTTGCGATAAATAAGTGGGGTTTGGGTTGCAATTTGGGCACTCGGTCTCAAAAAGGTTCGCCATCACTGCCCTGCAGGATGGTCATAAGTCAACTGTGACTTGACAGCACAAAAAAAGCGTTCTACCCTTAGGCCTGACCTGGAAACTCCAGCTGCTGCGGAATACAGCTGCTCGGGTCCTTATGGGGATGCCACGGAGAACCTATGTTTGACTGGCACTCTGTCTATCAGCTCCTGGTGGAGTGCTGAATCAGGTTCAAGGTTCTAATATGGACATTTGAAGCCATAAATGGTCTGGGGCTGTTGTACCTGCGGGACAGCTTCTTTCAATATGTCCCCCGCACAGTATTATGCTCCGCTAATAACAATCTACTGGTGGTCCCTGGCTCATAAAGCTTCCGGCAGTCCTCAACTGGAGCCAAAGCCTTTCTAACCCTGGCCTGGTGGAACACGCTGTCCAATCAGAGCAGGGCCCTTCAGGCTCTGTCTCAATTCCACAGGGCCTGTAAGATGGAGCTATTCTGCCTGGCCTATAGCTGAGGGCAGCAACTGAGTGTGATCCATCTTGACCTCCCTCCCTTCCCCTCCCCCTTTGTCCTGCTTGTGTGGTATCGGGGTTGGGAAAATGTTTTAAGTTTAAATTGTTCCACCCTTGATTGGAATTTTTAATAGCATCGTGTTTTGTTATATGTTTTTTATCAACACGTAGGAAGCCGCTCTGATCCTGCTTCTGCAGGGACAGCAGGATATAAATCCAGATAAACGAAAAAAATGAATGTGTGTGTTTGTGTGTGTGTGTGTGTGTGTTTTGAATGCTTGTTAATGTCTCAGTTTTAATGTTTTGCTTTAAAGTTCGCTACATTGGGAATCTTGAACTGGATTGATTTCCCTCCTTCCTCCTTTGCAAGGTGGTCAGATGAAAAGTTAATTGCATTGTCCCCTCCTCTTCTACTCTGAAAGAAAAAGATGACACTTTAAAAAAAATAAAATAAAATTTAGACATTCAGAGAGGGATATATTTTTAAGAGGGCTACAATCTCTTGTAACTACGTTCCCGATTTCCTGTGGTTCTCTTAACTGGAAATGCCCTGAGGGGACCCTAATGCAACCTTTCATAACCTTGGACTTCCTTGGTGGTCTCCCATCCAAGATTTGGTGAGATCAGGTTAACCTAGGCCCGTGGTGGCGAACCTTTGGCACTCCAGATGTTATGGACTGCAATTCCCATCAGCCCCTGCCAGCATGGCAAATTGGCCATGCTGATAGGGGCTGATGTGAATTGTAGTCCATAACATCTGGAGTGCCAAAAGTTCGCCATTACTGGCCTAGCCAGTGGTGGCGAACCTTTGGCACTCCAGAGGTTATGGACTACAATTCCCATCAACCCCTGCCAGCATGGCCAATTGGCAGTTTTGTTATGGATGAAGGCAAAGAAGCTGAAACATAATCCCAACAAAATAGAGGTGCTACTGGTCAGGAGAAGGCCTGACCTGAGATTTAAGTCTGAGCAAGTCTGTAGCTTGTGGAAGTTCCTGGATCTGGGCCTGCTGTTGGACAATGGGTGGCAGTAGAAACCAGGAGAGCTCTTCAGCAGATTCGGCTGGTGAGCAAGCTACAGACCTTCTTGGACAGAAAAGATCTTGCTGCTAGGCAGTGGTGTAGCACCCAGGGGGAAGGGGGTGGGTGCGACACACTGGGCGCGCACCCCTGTAGGGGCAGGACGGAGGTGTGACGGGTAGAGGGCGCATGCGTGCCCTGGGCACAGTTCCCCCTCACTTCGCCCCTGCTGCTAGATCCATTTCTTAGTAACATCTAGATTAGGTTACTGCACTGTTTTTAATGTGGGGTTGCCCTTGAATACTGTCCAGACTGTATAGTTGATACAGAATGCTGTAGCCAGAATGTTGATTGGAGTGGTTCATAGGGACCATATCATTCCAGTCTGGTTCCACCTATACTGTTTTCCAATTTGCTTCTGTGCTCAATTCAGAGTGCCAGTATTGACATTTGAAGCCCCATACCCCCTGGTACCAGCATTCCTTAAATTTCACCCCCTCCTATGAACCCACCCATTCATTCCAGTAATTCTCAGAGGCCATGCTTCCGTTGTCCACTGCCATCTGAGACTAGACGGGTGGTGACCTAAGAAAGAGCGTTCTCTGTTGTGGCACCAACATTTTGGAACTACCTCCCCAAGGAGATTTGTCTGTCTTTCTCTTTCGGTGTCTTTCATTGGCAGGGGAAGACTTTTTTTGTTTAGTTCAGCAGATCCCCATTAACAGCAGTCGGCCCTCCTAGTGTCGTTTGTGTGTTTTTAGTTTAATTTTGTAATTTTAAGCAAGCCTTTATTGGCATAGACAGCAGTAAAACAATAATAAAAACAGATTAAAAAGCATATACAATACAGGATGTACATGTTAGGATGAAGGAAATCTACTGGCATTTAGTAATTTCCAGGGGAAAGTCTGCCACTGTCATACAGAGAGAAGGATCAGGGTTGTCCAACAAGTAGTGTAATCTAAATAAATCGGGGAGATCGGGTAAATGTAAAGGAGTGAGATTCACATACTTGGATCTGATTTCCTTGAATCTGAGACAGTGAAGTAATTGGTGGGCCAGAGATTCAACTGAGCCATCGTTACATGGGCACAATCTTTTAGCCTTTTCTTGCTTATTAAATCTGCCATGTAACAAGGCAGAAGGCATAACATTAAACCTGGTGAGCATTATGGCTCTCCTTTGAACAGGGTTTATTAAGCAAAATTTTATTAAGCAAAATTTATTAAGCAGAGCCCCCAGGGGATAGGGCGGTTTATAAATCGAAACAATAAATAAATAAATAAATAAAAAAAATTGTAATTTAACTTTATCTTTAATTGTTTGAATGTTTTAATTCTTTGGGTGAAAAGCTGGCTTAAACATGTTTTAAATAAACAAATAACTACATTTTTATGTAACGCTTTAAAAATTTTGGTCAAAAAGCAACCCGTCTGTCCATCAAAAGTACGTTCATTAGCTTCTTTCTTGGTTCTTGTGATATCAAAGAACTGTAAGGAAGTGGGTCCCAATTCAGTGGGGCGCAAGGAAGTCTCAGACTCTTTCCCGCCCCCTTCATCTGCAGCAACAGATCAAGCGTTCGGCCCGGATGTGTGGTGAATGCGAAGCCTGTCGGCGCACAGAGGATTGTGGGCAGTGCGACTTTTGCCGCGACATGAAAAAATTTGGGGGGCCGAACAAAATCCGTCAGAAGTGTCGCCTCCGGCAGTGCCAGGTCCGAGCTCGGGTGAGTATAGCTGAGCACCAATTCCGCTTTTTGCACGTTTTCTCTGTGGGTCACTTCCTGGGCTGCTGTACCCCCGAGGGCGGCCGCCATCTTAATTGAAGCCGTTGACGAGTGTGTAGCTCACACGTGATTTTGTTTTTCCCGTTCTTTTTCTTCCTAGGAGTCCTATAAATATTTTCCAGCTTCGGTAAGTTTCCTTTTTCCCTTCAGGTTTTTTTCTTTTGGTTAACTAAAAAGAAAACTAAAAGACTCAGGCTTGAAAGTAGATGAGTGTTAAGTTGGGACTCCTGGTTTTTTTTTTCCCTAGATAGGAGAGGAGGTCGAGGCTTGGTTTTTATATGCAGCTGAGTGAGGCGGTGGAGTGGATTATAAGACTTCAGATTGCCCATCGGGATCCTTAAATGGTCCCCCCTTTCACACAAAAAGGCCCTTTACAGAAGCCACAAACTACTGCAGTTATCCCTTCTGTATCATAACTTTCCCCCTATTGCGGTTTTCATATATTGCAGGTTGGCATGAGAAATTAAATGGGGATTTGGGGGGAGTTTTGCGGAAGCCACAGACAACACGTGGAGATGCCAGCAGATGCCATAGAAAAAGTTTAGAAACTCAGAAATGTATTTATTTATTTTATTTATTGTTTAAACTTATATATCGCCCTCCCCCGGAGGGCTCAATTCATAAAATAAATTCATAAAATATATGTATCGTATCAGCATATCTTATCTTCCAATACCATAAATACACACGACTTCTTTTTTAAAGTTAAAAGCAAAAGAAACGTTTCAGACTTCTTCTCTGATACATTTTTCACGGATTTCCAGATCACAGGGAGGTGGAGTCGTGCCCCTAACCCCCAGCGATATGGAAGGGATAACTGTATAGCTAGAGGGGTAAAGTTGTAGGGAGGGGGGAGGCAGAGTTTCTAGCCCCGTCTGATTTTTGCCATGCTAATTTTCTTCGACGTCTGGTGCTTCTGGAGCAGCAGTGGCGTAGGAGGGTAAGAGCTCGTGTATCTAATCTGGAGAAACCGGGTTTGATTCCCAGCTCTGCCACCTGAGCTGTGGAGGCTTATCTGGGGAATTCAGATTAGCCTGTACACTCCCACACACGCCAGCTGGGTGACCTTGGGCTAGTCACAGCTTCTTGGAGCTCTCTCAGCCCCACCTACCTCACAGGGTGTTTGTTGTGAGGGGGGAAGGGCAAGGAGATAGTAAGCCCCTTTGAGTCTCCTGCAGGAGAGAAAGGGGGATATAAATCCAAACTCTTCTTCTTCTTCTTAATGTAGAGGGATAATCCAACCCCCCCCCCCCTCCACTGGCTTTCTGAAGTTTGGTTCGCTCTGCCATTTCCTTCAGCTGCGTGGTTTAGATCCTACCTGATTTTAAAGAGTTGTAATAGAGAGCCTTCCGAGAGCCAGTTGGGATGTTGGCTAGTCTTCAGAGCTTGTCAGCTTATTTAGACCCTCTTCTTTGAACTGACTCTTAAGCTTGATTTTTTTGGGCGGTGGTGGTGGTGGTTATGGTGATAAACAGGTGCGGATTGCCGGGGGTTCTCTTTGCTTCTCATGCTTCGCTGCTTGGCATTCAGTGAGCCTAGTTTTCTCTGTTGCCTGCTGCCGTGCCTGCAAGCAGCAGGGTGTGTCTGGGTATTTCGACGTCTGGTGCTTCTGGAGCCAGGTGGACGGCTTCTTTAATGCCTTCCTCTCTTTTTCCTCCCCCCACCCCCCTTTCTCTCTCTCATCGCCTTCCCTTCCCTCTTCCCTGAATGCTTAATAGATGTTACGGGGGCGGGAGGATGACCTTCAGATGCTAAAGGAACAGCTAGAGTCGGCTGCCACTCCCGAACCTCTGTCGGATGACGATCTTCACATAGACCCCGATTTGTACCAAGAACTTTGTTCAGGGGCCTTCGATGATCAGAACCTGGTGAGCCCTTTGGGGGATCTGTTCCTCTGGGATTCCTAGGTCAGGTTGACTGGCCTTGGGTACAAAATATTATCCTAAACAGTGTGCATTTTGTGTCCCCCCCCGCCCCTCCCAGAATTATCACCAATTCTACACTCTGAAACTATACAAATACAAAAATGTAGCCGACAGATACAAGAGAGCCCCCTAACTCGTAAACCTCCTGAGTTATCCACCCTCTACTATTCTTGGAGCCCCCTATCAAGTTTATCCTTGGCTCTTATTTCTTGGTGCCCCTCGCCTCCTCACCTAGTCTCATTTCTCTTCTGCCCCTTGACTCTTTGCTTTCATCCAACTCCTTTGTCTTCCTTCCGTCCCTCCCTTGTTTGGGCACCCTCAGATCCCAGCCCTTCACCTTTCTGCTTGCTCCACCTCCCTTTGTCCTGCTCATTGACAGCACACACATCTGTTCCCAGCTGACCTTTCGCTTCTCTCACTTTTGTTGAACTGTTGCAGTGTTCTGTTGCTGACAGCTTTGCCATGAGAAGTTGGAATGTTTCAGTGTTCAGCCATTTGCTAAGTCGAGGTTCACATACAGGGGCATGCAAACAGTTCCATGCAGTTCCTGTTTCATGGGTGAAAATGTATTGCATTAATATAATTAGGCTTTTAAGATAACTTTAGATTTTTTCCAAAAAAATCCTTTGGCGAAGATTAGTGTAGATAATGTAATGGTGAGAGAGCCGGCCTGGTCTAGTGGTTAACTAGGATCTGAGAAACCCAGGTTTGAATTCCTAATCATCCATGGAAACTTTCTGGGTGACTTTGGGCTAGTCACCCACTCTCAGCCCTGATCCTGGCTAGTATTTGAATGGGAGACCTCCAAGGAATACTAGGGGTGTGACATGGACGCAAGTGATGGCAAAGTACTTTTGAATGTCTTTTGCCTTGAAGACCCTATAGATTCACCATAGGTTAGCAATGGATTCATGACAGAGAGAGAGAGAGACAGAGAGAGAGAGACAGAGAGAGACAGAGACACACAGAGACAGATAGAGAGACAGAGAGAGACAGAGAGAGAGAGAAAATATGTGGTTATGGTGTTGGACTAGGACCTGGGAAACCCAGTTTCCAATCCCACACACACTCAGCCACGACTCTGGCTAAAATTTGGATGGGAAACCTGCGAGGAATACCAGGGGTCATGACACGGAGGCAGGCAATGGATAACCTCCTCTGTTCCTCTCTTGCCTTGAAAACCTGTTGGGCTATGGCTTGATGGTCAATAAGAGATAATATGTACCATGCAAAGCTTTGCTCTCCAAAGGCAAGCTTGAACTAGCCCCCCCTCCCCCCCCTTACTGGATATGCCTTACAGTCAGAGGCGTAGCTGGGCCAAACTGCGCCCGGTGCGCAGTCTATATTTTCCGCCCCCCAATGGCCCTCCCAAGGGCCCCACCATGGTTCTCGACTCGGTTTTTTCATTACCTTGGTTTTAGTCCTTTCCTTTTCCTAGAACTTTTTCAGGCTGAAAAAAAACAGCCTATTTGCAGTTCAGGCTTAAAAATGGCCTGATGGGAACTATAATTCCCAGGAGACCTTGTGAGCCCCAAGGTCTCCTGGGAACTGTAGTTCCTTAGATCGTTTTTAGCCTGTACTGTGAACAGGCCTTTTTTTCAGCCTGAAAAAGTTCTAGGAAAAGGAAAGGAACTAAGGTAAGTGTGGGAAGGGGGGTGGGAGGGCGCCACGGGGGAAAGGGGGAGGGCCTGGGGCAATTTTCCGCACCCCCCCAGGCGTGTGCTCTGTGCACGGCACCCCCGCTTCCCCTTGTAGCTCCGCCACTGCTTACAGTGCCTTCCTCCCAGTTACCATCTTGGCAAATAACATCCCAAGCAGAATTAGACCTAAGTTGGTTGAAGACAGTGGACTTAGAAGGGTGTAACTGTCCTCACTCTAACCTCGGTGGCCCCGGGTAGCCTGATCTTATCAGATCCTAGAAACTAAGCCAGATTGACCCTGGTTAAGTACTTGGATGGGAGACCTCCAAGGAAGCCTAGGGTTGCAACAGAGACATAATGGCAAACCACCTTTGCTAGTACCATGCCTTGAAAACCAGACAGGGTCACTGTAAGTTGGTGGCAGCTTAATGGCACTTTGCATCACCAGCTGTGCACGGGATGGCCCTGGTGGTGCTTAAATCTTGTGACGATAATTAACCTTAGCTGCATAGGTGAAATGGTTTTTCCTCTAAACCATTCTTAGGCTGAGGTAGATTGACAGGTAGACGAACTCAAGATCCCTTTAGTGCATCGAGGTTTAATGGGTTCGAGGCCACGGGGTCACCTTTCACTATTCTGGTTCTCCTCTCAGCCATGGCTCAGCGACACGGATGATGCCCCGTTCCTTGATCCTGTCCTGCGGAAGCGTGCTGTGAAGGTCAAGCATGTCAAGCGACGGGAGAAGAAATCGGAGAAGAAGGTATGATTTCAGGACAGCAGGTTGCTTAGATTTTGGGGGCAGGAGGTGTTGGAATAACTCTGTGCCCTGGCTGGCTGGCCAGCGTGGTGTACGGATTAAGAGCGGTGGACACTAACCTGGAGAACCGGGTTTGATTTCTTACTCCTCTACATGAAGCCTTCTGGATGACCTTGGGGCTAGTTACAGTTCTCTCTGAACTCTCTCTGCCCCACCTGTCCACAAAGTGTCCGTTGTGGGGAGAGGAAGGGAAAGGAGTTTGTAGGTCGTCTTGAGTCTCCTTACAGGAGAAATAGCTGGGGTATAACCCCGGATTCTCAGCTTAGACAAGTATAAACTTTAAGACATGTGCCATTTGTTCCCTCCTCCTCTGAGGGTGGTGTTTAAGTTTCTGGGACTGTGGTGATCTTCACCATGTAACCTGTCGGGTTACTCCTACATGCTCCATCTGGGGCTGCCCTTGAAGGTGTATCAGAAAAATCATTTGGTGCAAAACAGGGCAGCCTGCCTTTAGATGGGAGTGTCATGTTGCACGCACATCATGCCAGTGTCAAAACAGTTTCTGAGTGCAATTCATTGAAACATACAGTGAGAAGGAGCCTCAAGGGTCCACTCGTCCAACCCCTGCACAATACAGTAAATTCAGAACTACCTTCCCCGTGACCCCTGCTCTCTGACCAGTCTGGTCTGGATGAAAATTCCTTCTTGTCCCCAAGGGAGCTGTCAGCATTACTCTGGGCATGTAAGAAAGGGCCACAGCAATGTTCCCTGTAAGCTGTGTGCGGCAGTGCAGCCACCATATTGGTGCCCTGTAGATAAGGGGCCACCCAGCAGGGGGAGCATTCCTGGGTTCCTCAGTTCTGTGCAATGTTTTGGAACGTCCGTTCAGCACCAAGGAAGGATTAGAGCAGTGATGGCGAACCTTTTCGAGACCGAGTGCCCAAACTGCAACCCAAAACCCACTTATTTATCGCAAAGTGCCAACATGGCAATTTAACCTGAATACTGAGGTTTTAGTTGCACAGTTTGAAGCAACTGTGCAACTCTTCCAACGGGTGAATCACGACCCTAGGAGGGTTTACTCAGAAGCAAGCCCCAGCAACCGAGCTTACTCCCAGGTAAAGGATCATGCTTTCGTTCTTCCCATGAAAATCAGTAGGGTTTAACAGCGCTTAACAGGGTTACCTACACTGCTTCCCCAAAACTAGGTCTTAGATTTAATGCTAATAATCTCCCTGAAATAATTACACTATTATCACATGACGAACTCTGTGCACGCGTGCCCACAGAGAGGGCTCTGAGTGCCACCTCTGGAACCCGTGCCATAGGTTCACCACCACTGTATTAGAGCAGTGGTTCTCAACCTTCCTAATGCCACGACCCTTTAATACAGTTCTTCATGTTGTGGTGACCCCCAACCATAAAATTATTTGTGTCTCGGTTCCTAAGACCATCGGAAATATGTGTTTTCCGATGGTCTTAGGCGACCCCTGGGAAAGGGTCATTCGACCCCCAAAGGGGTCGCGACCCACAGGTTGAGAACCGCTGGATTAGAGGGTAAGTTGGTCATGAGAACCCAGCGCTGACTCATCCCTTCCTACTCTCCCTCTCACGATCTGCCTAAGTTCACAGAATCAATTTATGATGCTGGCTCTTGTCCTTTGCAGCCTGGGAGATACTCATGTGCGCCCATTCACCTTCTGGAACCCACATTCCTGTTGGTTGTTCCATCACTTTGCAGCTGGCTCCCGAGGAGCGTTCTCTCCTTCACTGGCCTCTTGGGAACAGACTTACAAAGGAAGTCTGAGATATCTCTTCCCATTCTACCATTCTGATGAGCCGGCTTTCATTGGGAAATCTTTTGATATTTAAAAAAAATCACCATCTTGTTTTGATTGAAGATAGTTTCTGTCTTCTGACGGCCATTCTTTTGATTTGTCGGAGCAGGGATTTAAAAAAAATCTGAATCAATTGTATCTTTTTAAAAAACGAGCCATTTAAAGTTCCTTGGGATTCCTTTGAAGAAGCAGGGGGTAAAAATGTCAAATAAACGGAAGGCTGTTCTGCCCTTGTTCATTGTCTAGAAACTTGAGCAGTCAATTAAAGTTACCCCCCCAAAATTATAAAGAGTACGTATTGCTTTCAGTGAGTAGGCAATGTTTCAGTATTCTCTTTGTGAGTCCAGCCATCCACAAACCTTTGGAAGCTTACAAAAAATAGCCCCTCGAAAGCCTGGAGAAAGGCTGTGTATCCCTTATAGATGAAAGGATGAATAACAAAGGGGAAGGAATAGGGGTGTCTTCCAGGGGTGGTCCTGGGGCAGGGGGGCTGGGCAGAAGTCCAGGATGGGGTTCCAGAATTGCTACCAGGTCCAAGCGAGGGGTGACCTTTGCCCCATACAAGCCAAGGAGCCAAGACCACCGCTTGAATCCAGCTGCCTGCTGTTCTTATTTACCTGCCTTCTGGAGGGGGGACAAGACCATTGCCAGTAGGGGGGCCCCCAAGTGCAGCTGCCCATTGGTTAAGACCACCCGTAGTGCCTGCTTTTTAAAGCACTTTGTGAAAACAGGGGGCTCTCCTTGCCCTTGCGGGGAAGGCTTGCTCCAAGTCTCTCTGTAGCTTTTTCGTCCATTTCCCCACAGAAGGAAGAAAAGTACAAGCGGCACAAGCAGAAGCAGAAGCATCGCGACCGGTCGAAGCATGCCGAGCGCATTGACACCAAAGACCCGTCCTCTCTACACCAGTGCCTGGGCCCTGGCTGTATCCAGGCTGCCCGGGCCAATTCCAAGTACTGCTCCGACGAATGTGGCATGAAGCTGGCCGCCAAGTAAGAGTCACCCACCTCGATCCCGCCCCCTCCTCTGCTGTCCCCGAACTTCGCAGTTGCTTTTCCAGCACCATATAGGTGCCCCGGCAAATATGTGTGTGTTTGTGCATGAGACTGTTAAGAACATAAGAACAAGCCAGCTGGATCAGACCAAAGTCCATCTAGTCCAGCTCTCTGCTACTCGCAGTGGCCCACCAGGTGCCTTTGGGAGCTCACATGTAGGATGTGAAAGCAATTGCCTTCTGCGGCTATTGCTCCCGAGCACCTGGACTGTTAAGGCATTTGCAATCTCAGATCAAGGAGGATCAAGATTGGTAGCCATAAATCGACTTCTCCTCCATAAATCTGTCCAAGCCCCTTTTAAAGCTATCCAGGTTAGTGGCCATCACCACCTCCTTTGGCAGCATATTCCAAACACCAATCACACGTTGCGTGAAGAAGCGTTTCCTTTTATTAGTCCTAATTCTTCCCCCCAGCATTTTCAATGACTGCCCCCTGGTTCTAGTATTGTGAGAAAGAGAGAAAAATTTCTCTCTGTCAACATTTTCTACCCTATGCATAATTTTGTAGACTTCAATCATATCCCCCCGCAGCCGCCTCCTCTCCAAACTAAAGAGTCCCAAACGCTGCAGCCTCTCCTCATAGGGAACGTGCTCCAGTCCCTCAATCATCCTTGTTGCCCTTTTCTGCACTTTTTCTATCTCCTCAATATCCTTTTTGAGATGCGGCGACCAGAACTGGACACAGTACTCCAAGTGCGGTCGCACCACTGCTTTATATAAGGGCATGACAATCTTTGCAGTTTTATTATCAATTCCTTTTCTAATGATCCCCAGCATAGAGTTTGCCTTTTTTACAGCTGCCATGCATTGAGTTGACATTCCCATGGAACTATCAACTAAGACGCCTAAATCCCTTTCCTGGTCTGTGACTGATAGCACTGACCCCTGTAGCGTGTATGTGAAGTTTGGATTTTTTGGCCCTATGTGCATCACTTTACATTTTGCTACATTGAACTGCATTTGCCATTTCTGGGCCCACTCACCTAATTTATCAAGGTCCGCTTGGAGCTCTTCGCAATCCTTTGTGGTTCTCACCACCCTACATAATTTGGTATCATCTGCAAACTTGGCCACCATTCTACCCACCCCTACTTCCAGGTCATTTATGAATAGGTTAAAGAGCACTGGTCCCAGAACGGATCCTTGGGGGATCCTTGAACGGGTACCTCGTAGAATGGATTGGTGGGGTGTGGCAGTGAGGATCCCGGCTTTGGACCTGGGAAATGTGACCTGCGGTATATACTTTGTGCAGCTCTCCTTGTGCACAAGACAAATGATGATGCTGGGGTGCTGTGTGGTTTCCGGGCTGCATGGCCATGTTCTAGCAGCATTCTCTCCTGACGTTTCGCCTGCATCTGTGGCTGGCATCCTCAGAGGATCTGATAGTTGGAAAGGAAAGCAAGTGGAGTATATATACTGTGAGGTCAAAAGATGAGGCCATCTGAATAGAGTAGCCTGGCATGTGAGTCACAGAGAAGTCTGTAGCATGGGAGTAACAATGAAGATAGCAAGGTCAATAGGTGAATGGATCTGAATAGAAGTATCCTGGTCTTTGTTCCCTTTGATGATGATGCTGCTGTTGCTTAGAGGAATGCATTAGGGGACAAAAGGCCTTACAGTGCTGGCCCAAAGGGATTTATGCCCTTTTAAGCCTGTTAGAAGTCAGTGGGCTTAGAACAGTGGTGGCAGACCTATGGCACTCCAGATGTTCATGGACTACAATTCCAATCAGCCCCTGCCAGCAGTCCATGAACATCTGGAGTGCCATAGGTTCGCCACCACGGGCTTAGAAGGGTGTATCTCTGCTGGGGATTGCGCAGGAAAGTGGGTGCGTGTGCTCCATAAAGGCCTAAACCAGAGAGCCAGTTGGATTCCTCTTGCATCCGGGAAGCTGGGGATGGGGGTGTTCCTTTGACCTCTGTGTAGTCTGAACATCTTTTTCTTCCCACCACCTCACCCCGCCACATCCGTAGCCCCTGAAATGGCGAGGCAGTTCTCCTTTGGATCTCAAACCATCTGAATGATAAATAATTTCCCCCTGAAGCAATTTAGAACAGTCTGCATAACCCAGACTAGCCTGAGTTCAGTCGGACTTGAAAGGCAAGTAGGGTCAGCTCTGGTTAGTACCTGGATGGGAGACCCCCAAGGAAGTCCAGGGTCGCAACACGGTCAGGCAGCAGCAAACCGTCTCTGTTCATCTCTTTCTCTTAAAATTGTACAGGGTTGTCAGACTTCAGTTGAGACTCGACAGCTTTCTACTACCAGGTTAACCATTCATGAAACTCACTGTGCAAGTGGTCTACCTTGCAGGGGGACTTTCTTCCTAAAAGTTACCTAGGTCCTTGTGGCATTGTTTGGATACCAAAAAAAAAAGCGTAGCAAGCCTTTATTGGCATAGACAACAGTAGAACAATAATAAAAACGGATTAAAAAGCATATACAATACAGGAAATAAATATTAGGTCGAAGGAAATCTACTGGCGTTTAGTAATTTCCAGAAGAAAGTCTTCCACTATCATACTGAGAGAAGGATCAGGATTATCCAACAACTAGTGTAATCTAATTAAATCGGGGAGATTGGGTAAATGTAAAGGAGTAAGATTCACATACTTGGATCTGATTTCCTTGAATCTGAGACAGTGATGTAATTGGTGGGCCAGAGATTCAACTGAGCCATCATTACATGGGCACAATCTTTTAGCCTTTTCTTGCTTATTAAATCTGCCATGTAACAAGGCAGAAGGCATAACATTAAACGTGGCGAGCATCATGGCTCTCCTTTGAACAGGGTTTATTAAGCAATACAGGTAGTGTGCCAAGTGGCCCTGTTCAAATGGGAGAGAAAAATACAGGGGGGAGCACGTTTTCTTGGCTGTGGTGATTAGGGTAGGGATACAAATTGACACTGTGCAGCCCTGAAGTCCTGATGCTGTGGAAATCTCACAGCAGCTGCCTCGTCAGCCGCTCTTCCTTCCTGGTATGTGGTGGGCCTGTGTCAAAATGCTCACGCTCCTCCTCTCTTCCCCCCCGCCCCCCCGCCCTCCGCAGCCGCATCTACGAGATCCTCCCGCAGCGGATTCAACAGTGGCAGCAAAGCCCCTGTGTGGCGGAGGAGCACGGCAAGAAGCTGCTGGAGCGGATCCGGCGCGAGCAGCAGCAGGCCCGTTTCAAGTTGCAGGAAATGGAGCGCAAATTCCACGAGCTGGAAGCCATCATCGTCCGGGCCAAGCAACAAGCCATCAAGGAGGATGAAGAGGTGATTGGAGGGACTGGGGCAGAAGGGGTTAAGTGGCAGCATCCTCTTCTTGGGCAGCTGGGAACAGCCAGTTTCTGGGAAGGTGTCAGGGGATTAAGATAAGAACCCATGATTCCCATCACCTCTGTCTGTAGATGGTTTCAGTCTGTGTTCACATTGATCTGGATGGCCTAGAGCCGTGGTGGTGAACCTTTGGCACTCCAGATGTTATGGACTACATTTCCCATCAGCCCCTGCCAGCATAGCCAATTGGCCATGCTGGCAGGGGCTGATGGGAATTGTAGTCCATAACATCTGGAGTGCCAAAGGTTCACCACCACTGGGCTAGCCTGATCCCATCATATCTTGAAAGCCAAGCAGGACTGGTCAAGCCACAGTTTGTAGTCAACAGGGTGCATTCGGCTCATCGGGTCCACCAGCCGTGCAGACCTCGGGCCTTTGTTGCAACAGATCAGGCTTCTAATCTGCATTTTTCTGCCGGCCTGTTTTCTCTCCCCTGCCTCAGACGAGTGAAGGAGACAGCGATGACACCGACTTGCAGATCTTCTGCGTCTCCTGCGGCCACCCCATCAACCCCAAGGTGGCCTTGCGCCATATGGAGCGGTGCTATGCCAAGGTACGGGGACTCCCTTCTCTTGACTCGCGGGCCTGCCAGATGGTGATGAGCTTGGGAGTCTGTGTTTGAATCGGGGCTCCCAGGGTGGTTCTTAGGCAAGCTGCTTTTTCCTCAACCTTGATTTTCCATCCGTAACATAACTTGTGCCTCGTATGCTGGGGGCAAGCGTGGACAAGATAAAGACACAGGCTGCAGAAGTGACAGGTGAACCCAGTCTGTGGCAAGCAATTTGCTGGCTCGATGTATTGTCGAAGGCTTTCACGGCCAGATTCAACTGGTTCTGGTGGGTTTTCCGGGCTGTGGCCGTGGTTTGGTGGATCTTGTTCCTAACGTTATAACACTGTAAACTAACAGACTTCCCTCTGTGATACACCTCTGAAGATGCCAGTCGCAGATGCAGGCGAAATGTTAGGAACAAGATCCATCAGACCACGGCCACACAGCCCGGAAAACCCACCAGAACCACTTTGTTGGCTCATCTCTGGGTTAGTGAGATGACTTGTCATTTTGTGGATTCACTATGTTTCAAGCCTGCATTGCAGAGAAGAATTATCTCTCCCAGTGAGGAAACTTCAGTTTCCTCTGAAGGATCTAGGCCAGTGATGGCGAACCACTGTGCTTCACATAAGAGGAAACCAAGGATCTTCATGCTTATCAAAATCTATATTTATTTATTTTATTTATTTATGGGATTTTTATACCACCCAACCGCCAGAGAGCTCTGGCAGGCTTAATGTGTAGGAACAGGGAAACAAATCCAGTTCACCAGATTAGAGTCTGCTGCTCATGTGGAGGAGTGGGGAAATCAAACCTCCAAATTAGAGTCCGCCGCTCTTAATCACTACACCATGCTGGCTTTTCCTCACATAAGCATAAGCATTTTATTGTCATTGTGCACGCACAACGAAATTTACAGCAGCATTCCTCAATGCACACAATTTCAGACTCATACCCCATCCTCACTTTCCCCTTCCTCCACCCATCCCTACACAGCCCCAAACACATCAACACGAAGCCACGGAGTTTAGCATAGCCACAGCTCTAGAGTAGAAGCTGTCTCTAAGCCTCTTTGTCCTAGTTTTGATAGACCTGTATTGTCTGCCGGATGGTAACAGTTCAAAAAGAGAGTGTGCTGGATGAGACGGGTCTCTCAGAATATTTTTGGCTTTTTTTAGGCTTCGAGAATTATAGAGTTCTTCCAAGGAGGGGAGAGGGCAGCCGATAATCCTCTGTGCAGTAGTGATCACCCTTTGGAGCGCCTTCCTATCTGCCACTGTGCAACTGGAGAACCATACACAGATGCAGTAGGTTAAGACACTCTCTATAGCACAGCGGTAAAAGGACACCAGGAGTTTTCCATCCAGTTGTTGTTTCCTTAAAAGTCTCAGATAGTACAGTCTTTGCTGGGCCTTCTTAACCACCGCGGCAGTCTGTACGCCCCAGGTCAGGTCCTCTTTAATCATGACGCCCAGAAATTTAAAACTAGCCACCTGCTCTACTTGATCTCCATTTATAGTCAAGGGCTGAATTTCTGAGCTATTCCTTCTATAGTCCACTATAAGCTCCTTTGTCTTGTTAGTATTAAGAACCAGGTTATTTTCCCTTCACCATGAGAGCAGACGGTCCACCTCACTCCGATAGGCAGACTCATCCCCTCCAGAGATGAGCCCCACCACCGTTGTGTCATCGGCGAATTTGATAATGGTGTTACTATGATAGACAGGAGTACAATCATATGTATAAAGGGTGAACAATAAAGGATGCCTCTTGTGCAGAGAGAAAGGCATGGCAATTGTAAGCTGCTTTGTGACTCCTTATGATAGAGAAAAGCAGGGTATAAAAATCAATTCTTTTTATGTGAAAAACTGAATTCAAGAAGAGGCGACTTGTTTAGTTAATGTGGAAAGAAGATCAGCATGGCACAGTGACTGATAGGATCTAGGCCAGTGATGGCGAACCTTTTAGACACCGGGTGCCCAAACTGCAACCCAAAACCCACTTATTTATGGCAAAGTGCCAACACAGCAATTTAACCCGAATACTGAGGTTTTCGTTTAGAAAAAAACAACTCACACATTAACATCTTTTGTCTTAAAAGAAAAACACAATAGCAGAGCTTTCAATGATACAAATAATGTTTTATTGAAAGGTAAAAGTTTGCATTTGGCATGCTTTTGAACAATTAATGTGATTTTTGCTGTTGCATACATGCTGATAATTTGTCTAACCTTGGCTCATACTTTGTAAGTTTGAGAGCAACACATGTAGCACTCAGGTCATCTGTTAGTCTGTTTCTTGTGTCAGATTTGAAGGGGGAGGGGGAGGTGACGGCATGGGTGCCCACAGAGAGGGCTCTGAGTGCCGCCTTGGGCACGCGTGCCATAGGTTTGCCATCATGAATCTGGGAAACCTACGGTTTAGTTCCCGCTTTGCCTTGGAAGCCCACTTGGGCCAATTCCATTCTCTCAGCGTAACCAGCCTCACAGATTTGTTAAGATAAGATGGAGGAGAGGTGAACTTTGTAAGCCACTTGGGGTCCCACAGGGGAGAAAAGCAGAGTATAAATGTCTAAAACAAACGGATAAAGTAAAACTTGTCCTGCTTTGACTTCACAACTTATGTGCTCTTCTCTGCAGTATGAGAGCCAGACATCCTTTGGGTCCATGTACCCGACGCGGATCGAAGGGTAAGTCAACCTTCAACCTTTGTTCCTTCCTGCTTGTGGGTTTCAGACATTATGCTGTTGTTGTTTTGTCTTCTGAAATCTCCTCTTTTTCATTGCATAGCCACCCTGGAGGCAGGGAGAAAGGGGGCAAGTAAATTGCAAAGGAAATGTTCTAGAGCAGGGGTCTGCAACCTGCGGCTCTCCAGATGGCCATGCTGGCAGGGGCTGATGGGATTTGCAGTCCATGAACATCTGGAGAGCCGCAGGTTGCAGACCCCTGGACTAGCCCGAGGTCACCCAGCTGGCGTGTGTTGGAGTGCACAGGCTAATCTGAATTCCCCAGATAAGCCTCCACACCTCAAGTGGCAGAGTGGGGAATCAAACCCAGTTCCTCCAGATTAGGGTACACCTGCTCTTAACCACTACACCACTGCTGCTCTAGAGAAAGTTGGTAAGTGTTAAAAAGCAAATAAGGGGTCCTATATGGCTAGGAGCTGGGTCCTGGATATGAAGGATTGAGGGTGCCTGCATTCGAAAACATTTGATGGAAAAATTCTTGGCTTGATATCCATGTAACAGAATGTGTGAGTGAGTATAGCTTTATCTCTGTAAATAAACTGGAGAAACTGAAGTACCTTGGAACACTTTCTACATTACTTTAATTTTTACTTTATTTTAGATTTACTTTATTTTAGATTTATTCAGGGCAGCAGACAACAATGATATTAGTTACATATAAATATAATCAGTAAAGCCATTTGACAACTAGATATCTCAAATTAAAATCTCAATCGTACAAACATCTGTAGTAAATCATCCTGGCAGTATAAGTCCTTGGGCTTCCCCAGTAATATAAAATATGCAAAACCTCAGCCCTCCCCCCCACCTTCCTAATTTTTTTAATGTATCACAGTGATTCCCAAAGTGGGTGGCACCCCCCCCCCCCCCCCCGGTGAGGCAGCGATCCAGGGGGGCGGTGATGGCCACAGGTAGAAACATTAATACATATATCTTTCTGTTTAATTGCTATTAAAATTTTTAAAAAATTAATTTCCAGGGGGCGCTAAGTAATATTTTTTCTGGAAAGGGGGCGGTAGGCCAAATAAGTTTGGGAACCACTGATGTATCAGATCCTGATTGGCATAAAAGGAGGGTAGGGGGGAACTGGGAGGAGGAATGAAAGGAAGACAAAACATCTCTGAAGACATAAAGAAGAACGGAAGGGGGAAACAGAAAGGAAAAGGTAAAAGGGGGGAGGGGGAGGCCAGACAACATGACAAACCCCGACTGTTCTGGTCACCAGCCTGGCGAAACATCTGTGTTTTCAAGGCCCTGCGGAATTTTACCACGTCCCGCAGGGGCCTAATCTCAGGTGGTAAGATGCTCCATAGTCATAATAACCTGACGCTTAATTTTGCAAAGTCAAAAATAATGGTTTTTGCTTGTTCTTGGAGACCATTTAGTTGGCCAATAAATAATGAACAGCTTGAACAGGTCAAACATTTTAAATACCTGGGTCTCCACTTTAATTATAACTCCTCTTGGGTTACCCAAAGGAAATTGGCCATTGAATCAAGCAAACTTAGTTGCAAGGCCATTAGCCGCTATTTTCGCACCAAAGGTCATGAATTTGTACCTGCAGCCATTAAGGCATTTAATGCTAAAATCACCATGCAATTACTATACGGAATCCCACTGTGGATACAAGCATGGAGCTGCGATATGGAAAGAGTTCAGTCATGCTTTCTCTATAGTATACTCGGCTTACCTCACTCAGTCCCATATGCTGCGGTCTGTTTGGAGGTGGGCCAACATCTACTCCATACAAGAGCATGGTGCATGACCTTCCAATTCTGGATACGATTGTGCTTTAACAACTGTCACAAAAGCTTTACGTACCAGGCTCTTTATTTCATAGCCAAAACCGAGTGGTGGTCCTTTGTTGAGGCGAAAATCCATGAAATGGGTCTACCCTTGGATGCATTGGTTTTAATGAATGCCAATGAACTAAAGCTGAATATCAAAAAGAGATTGTATGATCTCGAGTATAGTCACCTGATGCAGCAGGCTAATAAACGCTGCTCTCCCTTGCACTTGGGTATACCATTAAAACCCTATACCATGGCCAAGTATTTCCATTTGGTCTTAGAACCCAAATTGCGACGAGCCCTGACCCTTGCCAGGTGCAATATTCTCCCTTCAGCTACCACTCAGGGCAGAATACAGAAAGTGCCTTTTAATGAAAGATTTTGTCCCTGCAGTTCAGCTTACGAAGAATCAATCCAACACGTGATATTACACTGCCCGTTACACAGTTTAGCCAGGAATAAATATCTAAACCCGTGGTTAAAACCCCCCATTGATAATATTAATCTATCAATTGTGGTAACGATGTTGGATTGTGGTTCTGTCATCAGCAAACGGTTATAACTGTACTGGAGATTGTATCATTACACTGAGGTCGCCATTTTTCTGGTATATTGTTGCTGTTTTAATTATGCCATTAAAGGTTTATATATAAAAAAAAAAAAGATGCTCCACCAGCTAGGAGGAGCTACTGTCAGCCAACACATTGGAGGGAATTGATTGATTTGGGCAGCATCTACTACAGAGGTTTCCAGTGTGGTGCTCATGGGAGCCCTGATGCCAGCTCACATCTTTTCTGGCACTCGTCAAGTATTTTTAGGAAGTGTCTGGTGTCAGGTGGGCTTTTGCCCGGTAAGACTTCCCAGTAAGTCTTCTGATTGGCCATTGAAGATTTGATTGGTTGTACAATTTTTTTAAAAAAATGTTGCTTTGGCAGTAGCTGCCACACAGCATAGGGATCTTTATTCGGTCAGCTGCTGTGGCCATTTTGTGGCACTCTGGCACTGTGTCAGAATTCCAAAGGTGCCACGATGTATCAGAATGTAAAAGGTTGGGGACCCCTAACTGGCAAGAGAATCATATCGCCTCCTTTCCTTATAAACAGCCCTCTGGCAGCCGAGGTTCCATTCTCACTGAAGTATGGGCTGTACTGCCTGTTGATGGTGTACTGACTGTGTTTTTCTCTTTCTTAATCTGTGTGGTGGTGGTGTGTGTGCACACTTGTGCTTTTCAGGGCAACTCGTCTTTTTTGTGATGTCTACAATCCGCAAAGCAAGACCTACTGCAAACGCTTGCAGGTCCTGTGCCCAGAGCATTCCCGTGATCCTAAGGTAGGGAAAGGGTAATTGTATTGGGTCTGCCTGCTCCCTGTCTCCCAGTTTTGAACTGGCTTGGTCTCCATGTAGAGCTGTAGAGAAAGAACAAGCATTGGTTGGAGTATCTTAGAGCTTTTATAGACCTGTAGAGGAAGAACAAGCATTGGTTGGAGTATCTCACCGCTTTTATAGACCTGTAGAGGAAGAACAAGCATTGGTTGGAGAATCTCACAGCTTTTATAGACTAGTAGAGGAAGAACAAGCATTGGATGGAGAATCTCACAGCTTTTATAGACTAGTAGAGGAAGAACAAGCATTGGTTGGAGTATCTCACAGCTTTTAGAGACCTGTAGAGGAAGAACAAGCATTGCATAAGCATAAGCATTTTTATTGTCATTGTGCACGCACAACGAAATTTACAGCAGCATTCCTCGATGCACACAATTCCAGACTCATACATCATACTCATACAATTTCATACAATACATCATACTCATACAATTTCAGACTCATACATCATCCCCACTTCCCCCTTCCTCCACCCATCCCTACACAGCCCCAAACACATCAACACGAAGCCGCGGAGTTTAGCATAGCCACAGCTCTAGAGTAGAAGCTGTCTCTAAGCCTCTTTGTCCTAGATTTGATAGTCCTGTATCGCCTACCAGATGGTAGCAGTTCAAAAAGAGAGTGTGCTGGATGAGACGGGTCCCTCAGAATATTTTGGGCTTTTTTTAGGCTTCGGGAATTATAGAGTTCTTCCAAGGAGGAGAGAGGGCAGCCGATAATCCTTTGTGCAGTAGTGATCACCCTTTGGAGCGCCTTCCTATCTGCCACTGTGAGGCAAATGTGAGGCAAATGCCTTCCTATCTTCCTATCTGCCACTATCTGCCATTGGTTGGAGTTTCTCACAGCTTTTATAGACCTGTAGAGGAAGAACAAGCATTGGTTGGAGAATCTCACAGCTTTTATAGACTAGTAGAGGAAGAACAAGCATTGGTTGGAGTATCTCACAGCTTTTATAGACCTGTAGAGGAAGAACAAGCATTGGTTGGAGTATCTCACAGCTTTTATAGACCTGTAAAGGAAGAACAAGCATTGGTTGGAGTTTCTCACAGCTTTTATAGACTAGTAGAGGAAGAACAAGCATTGGTTGGAGAATCTCACAGCTTTTATAGACTAGTAGAGGAAGAACAAGCATTGGTTGGAATATCTTACAGCTTTTATGTGTTTTGCTCAAGACACCATGTCTGCTGTGATTCTGCAGGAGCAGAGAAAATATATAGAATGAAATATGGGTTACAGATTCCAGCATTCTGAGAATGTTGTGGACTCTGTTCTTCATTTTAAAAGTTGGGTGGATCCAATCATCCCCCAAGTAGCCTTCCTCCAGCCTAAGCAACTTTCCTCCCACTTAAGTGGCTCTTCCTCCAATGGAAGAACCACTTAATTTGGAAGATAATTTCAGAGGGTAGCTGCATTGGTCTGTGGTACAACATCTAGACTCAAGTCCAGTAGCACCCAACAGGGTTTGGGGGGGCATAAGCTTTCACAAGTCAGAACTTTGACTCTTGAATTCTCATATGCCCAAAATCTTACTAGTTTCTAAGGCGCTTGAGTCTAGCTCTTAATTTGGAGAAATGCTTCTTAGATTGGAGGAAGGCTCCAAATCTGAGCCAAAAAGGAAATGTGAGGCAAATGCCTTAGCAGACCAGATGCTCAGGAGCAGCAGCAGCAGCAGCAGCAGCAGAAGGCCATTGCTTTCACATCCTGCATGTGAACTCCCAAAGGCACCTGGTGGGCCACTGTGAGTAGCAGAGTGCTGGACTAGATGGACTCTGGTCTGATCAGCAGGCTTGTTCTTATGAGGCAGAAATATTTAAAGTGTATATATAAATAAACTTAGCTCAGAGGGGTGGTAGGATGGGATAGTCTAATCCTTACAGCAACCATGTTCAGTGTGAAATTTTTTGAACAATGCCTGTTGTTATCTCAGAAGCCAAAGAGTTCAGTTTCCAGCAGTTGAGGAAAGGATCATTACATAGTTCTTCCCCTCCCCGTAACTAGTTACACCTTTATGCAAGCTGGCAGTTTTACGTAACTTCTCTTCAATGAACTTACATAGGTTACAGAATTCTGTCTTTCCTGGGCAGGAGTATCTGGGCACCATGCAGCAAAGCTTTTGACTGAGTGGGTCATGAAAAGGCTTGGCTGCATTAAAGGAAATAGGTGTGCCACATTATGTCGTGGTTTCGATGTTCAGCCTGTACTCTGGGGAGGAGCTACTGTTAGGGACAGAATATGGAAAAACAGAATGGTTTCCAACTGGCAAAGATATTATACAATGATGTATTTTATCTCTGTCTCTTTGATCTATCTGGAGGACATGTCATAAGGAAAGCTGGCTCAGATTTAAAAGAAGGTGGAGTAAAAACTGGGAGGAAGAACATTAACAGTTTGAGGTATGCTGATGATACCATATTACTGGTAGAAAATAGCAAAGACTTGCAATTGGCTACTGGTGAAAATTAAAGCAGAAAGTGCCAAAGGAGGGCTGCAGCTGAACATCATGAAGACAAAAGTAATAACTCCTAGGGCAGTGGTGGCGAACCTTTGGCACTCCAGATGTTATGGGCTACAATTCCCATCAGCCCCTGCCAGCATGGCCAATTGGCCATGCTGGCAGGGGCTGATGGAATTGTAGCCCATAACATCTGGAGTGCCAAAGGTTCGCCACCACTGCCATAGGGCCAAGGAAGGGCCTGGGGGAAGGACCATCTTTATAACAGAGTGGGGGAGGTGGCTAAGAGGAAGAAGTTGGCTGGCAGTCCTTGCAGCACTGGGGAACTTACCAAGCCAGTGAGTCCTCCCTCACTTCTGAAACCTATGAAACTGGCAAGGAGCTGGAGGGACCAGCTCCAGGGAGCACCCAGCAGGAGTCTCCACCAACAGAGGGCGCCACAGTATGGGTGTGAAAGTTGGACAGTGAAGAAAGCTGACATGGAGAAAGTAAATTCCTTTGAAATGTTATGTTGAAAGGGAGTTTTATGGATAACATGGACTGCCAAGAAGACAAATCAGTACATTCTAGATCAGGGGTAGGGAACCTGCGGCTCTCCAGATGTTCAGGAACTACAATTCCCATCAGCCTCTGTCAGCATGGCCAATTGGCCATGCTAGTAGGGGCTGATGGGAATTGTAGTTCCTGAACATCTGGAGAGCCGCAGGTTCCCTACCCCTGTTCTAGATCAAAGCAAGCTGAAACTTTCTCTAGAAGCTATAATGACTCAACTGAGGCTATCGTACTTTGGTCACATCATGAGAACAGGAGTCACTGGGAAAGACAATATTGCTAGGAAAAGTTGGAGGTAGCAGGAAAAGAGGAAGACCCAACATGTGATGTATTGAATCTGTAATGGAAGCCACGGCCCTCGGTTTACAAGACCTAAGGCTGTAAACGATAAGATGTTTTGGAGCACATTCATCCACAAGGTCACCATGAGTCAAAAGTGACTTGTTGGCAGTTAACACATGCATCAGGCATACCCTGTTTCCCCGAATATAAGACATCCCCGGAAAATAAGACGTAGTAGAGGTTTTGCTGAAGTGCGAAATATAAGGCATCCCCCAAAAGTAAGACGTAGCAAAGTTTTTGTTTGGAAGCATGCCTGATGAACAGAATATAGAAATATAAGACATCCCCTGAAAATAAGACATAGCACATCTTTGGGAGCAAAAATTAATATAAGACACTGTCTTATATTCGGGGAAACACGGTAGTAATAAACTATGTATCCCATCTGTTTTAACCTGACTACACCCAACTAGGGCTTTGCTTTGTTCAGTCTTCCTCTGTTGTGATTTTTCACCAGGTGTCTGTAGATGAGGTGTGTGGCTGTCCGCTTGTAAAAGACGTGTTTGAGCTCACCGGGGACTTCTGCCGCGTGCCCAAGCGGAAATGCAATCGACACTACTGCTGGGAGAAACTGCGCCGGGCTGAAGTGGACCTGGAGCGAGTGCGCGTGGTACGGATCGGCAGCTGTCAATGCCTGGGAATTTGGGAGGAGGGCGTTAAAAGCTGCCTTGGTTACATTATGTAAAATTGGCAGAGAATTTGCACATGCAAAGTTCTTCTGCTGCAGGCGATGGTGTTGCTGTGTGCATATTGGGAATTCATATATCCTAGATCCGTGGTGGCGAATCTTTGGCACTACAATTCCCATCAGTCCCTGCCAGCATGACCTTTGGCACTACAATTCCCATCAGCCCCTGCCAGCATGACTATTTGGCCATTCTGGCAGGGGCTGATGGGAATTGTAGTCCATAACATCTGCCAAAGGTTCACCACCACTGTCCTAGATCATGTGAATGAAATATTCCACCCACTGCCTCTCACTCCCAGGCTAAAGGAGCCGCTGGCTTGAGGGGAGATGCACACCAGAATAGTAATCTGGCAGAGCAACGGGGCTCCTCATACAAATTTGAAAGAAGCACTGCGACCTGAAATAAAGCAAAACCAGCTAGCTTTGTGGAGCAGAACAATTCATCCAGTCACTCAGTCATAATACTGTCAGGCATGTAACAGTGGCTGCCGGTTCCAAAATGCCCACTATGTTCCATATGCCCACACAAGTTGTGTAGTGTGTATTACCCAAGAAGGGGAAGCTAGAGACCACAGAGGTGTAGCCAGAGGGGGCATCAAAGGTTTGTCGCTACCTTTTCTAGCACAGATCCAAATCTTCAGGCAACGCTTCTGGATTGCTGGGCTGGGCACCCAATAGTCTCAAAGGATAAACCTGGGGAAGCGAGGGTGAAATGCAGCAAAGCTGAGCATTGCAAAGTACTGTATTCAGGGTGCACAGCAAGAGCAAGCTATGATTACAGCTTGGGGACAGATTCTGGCTTCGGTCATAGGACAAGAGGCTTGCAGTAAAGAATCTTAACACCCATATGTATCCCCTAAGCTTGGTAGAAAGTGGTGGGGGTTGAGGCAGACAGGTATGCGTCTCGATTGACTGAAGATGAGTATGAGGGAACAGTGGCGGAGCTACAAGGGGACGGGGGGTGCACCGTGCACCGGGAGCACGCCTGGGGGGGGGTAGAAAATTGCCCCCAGGCCCCACCCTCTTTCCCTGCCCCATCCCCCTTCCCACACTTACCTTAGTTCCTTTCCTTTTTCAGAACTTTTTCAGAACTGTTTGCAGTAAAAACGGCCTGAGGAACTACAGTTCCCAGAAGACCTTGGGTCTCTCAAGGTCTCCTGGGAAGTATAGTTCCCACCAGGCTGTTTTTACTGAGAACAGGCCTTTTGCAGCCTGAAAAAGTTCTGGAAAAGGAAAGGAACTAAGGTAAGTGTGAAAAGAGGGGAGGGGGGGCACCACCGGGGGTGGAAGAGTATAGAATGTGCACCGGCGCAGTTTGGCCCAACTACGCCTCTGTGAGGGAGTCCCTGAGTCTATGAAAATTTCCAAATAAGGAAAGAAGGGGAAGTCTCCAGGCAGAGAAAGGAGTGATTGGCGGCTGATGCAATGTTGTTTGAGTGGGTAAGAGAGCCCCTTAGTGGGAAATGATAATGTGGAACTGCTTGTTCTGAGGGCATTTCCTTGTGCTGTTTACAGTCTCCATTAATGATTTAGAAACCTGGGAAGGTCTGGATCCCTGTGCTGCTGCTGTTGTCCTCAGTCAGTTGCAATGGACTGGGACATCATTGTGTGCAATCCTGCTCCTTCTTCAGGCTTTATGTCTTGGGGATGGCGTGAAATTTCCAGCTTCCGCATGATTGGCAGAGAGAAGCCAATCCCAGCCCTGCAGCAGATGGTAAAAGTTCAGGCCCCCCTCCAAAAGGAATGCCCGACGACAACCGCAGAGTGATCACTCTCTTGTTTTTTGGCAGTGGTACAAGTTGGATGAGCTGTTTGAGCAGGAGAGGAATGTACGGATGGCCATGACCAACCGGGCAGGGCTGCTGGCCCTCATGCTGCACCAGACGATCCAGCATGACCCGCTGACAACAGATCTGCGCACCAGTACTGACCGCTGAGTCGGTGAGTTCGGCAGGGGCTAACTTGGATCATGGCTTGTGGGGGAGAAAGTGGGTTCATGCAGAGCTGGCTGCGGGTTCTCAAGGCCTTTGGTCAGCATTACCCGGGGGACCCCCCAAACTGTTAGAGGAGGAGAAGGGAGCTGTCCCTACAAGTGGAAGAACATCTCACAGTCCTCTGTATTGTTGCTGACCAGATTTGGTGTATGGGGGCAAGGGGGTGACTCAATGCCCGTCCAGACACTGCCCTGACATGCATACGCCACTACTAAATAAGAGTCATGATGGTCATTTGTGCTCCTGGTTAGCTGTCCCACAGAGGCAGAGCTACCAGGGAATGGGGGGGAGGTGCACTGGGCACGCGCCTGGGGGCGGGGCGGAAAATCACCCCCACCCCCCGTGGCGCCCCCCCCCCTTACCTCAGTGAAACAGTGCAGGCTGGAGAATTGGCCTGTTCCCTTCAGGCTGAAAACCGCCTGGTGGGAACTACACTTCCCAGGAGACCTTGCGAGCCCCAAGGTCTCATGGGAAGTGTAGTTCCCACCAGGCCGTTTTCAGCCTGAAGGGAACAGGTTGATTCTCCAGCCTGCACTAAGGTAAGTTTGTGGGGGGGGGGGAGGCGGCGGAAAACACTGAGTGTGCCCAGCTATGCTTCTGCTGCCCCACGATAGGTGTGCAAACCTCTGGCACCAACTGGATCCGTGAAATGTGCTCAGCTATCATCTAGGAAGCATCAGCTTTCATCGACAGCTGGGCCTGGGGACGATGGGGTGCACATTTGTCTCTTCTCAGCACTGTGTCCACAAGGAGAGCCAAAATTAGACTGAGGGGAGGAGGCTCTTTTCCTCAAACATTGTCTTGGGTCTGGTCAAGAAATGGAACGTCTTGCCTAAAGGTGAACAAACTTCTGCTGGAGCTTCCAACCCTGTCAGGGAGAAATCCGTCAGCCCTGTATAGTTATCATCATCTTTGAATGTGGGAGGGATCATTTGCCCAGCACTGGTGACTCACCTGCAGCAGTGAGCCTGGTGCATTGGTGTCCACTCTTCCTCCCTGCCCGGTCAGTCAGTGAAGGGACAGGTTATCTGTACTGAGCTGTTGAGTCACGTCTTCCCTGTCCTAATTCCCTCCTCCTCTTTCTTGCAGGGTGTGTTTCCCGATGGCTGGTGATCCCTTTTGTGATTCAGTGCCAAGTGAACCGGAACTTTTTAAGAAATGATTTTTCTTAACACTCTCTTCCATTAAGTAGTAAGCACCAGCGTGGGTTTGGGCTCTGTGCTGCTACCTCTTGATCCAGTAGAATCTTACTCCCATGCCAGTGTCTTCCTTGCTTGTGTATAATTCTTTTTTTATATATATATTCCTGTTCTCAGAGGTGGAGACCTGGCAAGAGTGGTGGGGAGCAGGGAAACAGCGGTCATTCTTTTCTCTCCTTTCCCTCTATTCGCTCCCAACAATAAAGAGAAAAGAAGGAAAAACAGAAGCGTTTTTTACTTTCAAAGAACAAACAAAAACAAATCCTGCTGCACTAAGTAGAAATTTGTCTATACCTGTGATGTACTGCAGCAAATATTTATTTCGGTACAGTTCAGCTGGTGCTGGGTAAGAGAGCTGGAAAAGAGGATACAGGGGCCATCCAGACAGAACAAGGGGGATGGCCTTGCAGAAAGATATTGTCCCATTCTGTGCTGCTCTCTGAAGGCAGAAAAGAAGCTAGTTAAACACCAAACACAACCTTCAGAAAGTCTGAGTGTATGAAGTAAGGGTGATGTCCTCCATTTTGAGGCTGCAGCGTTTGGGACTCTTTAGTTTGGAGAGGAGGCGACTGAGGGGGGATATGATTGAAGTCTATAAAATTATGCGTGGGGTAGAAAATGTTGACAGAGAGAATTTTTTCTCTCTTTCTCACAATACTAGAACCAGGGGGCATTCATTGAAAATGCTGGGGGGAAGAATTAGGACTAATAAAAGGAAACACTTCTTCACACAACGTGTGATTGGTGTTTGGAATATGCTGCCACAGGAGGTGGTGATGACCACTAACCTTTAAAGCTTTAAAAAGGGCCTTTAAGCTTTAAAAAGGGCTTGGACAGATTTATGGAGGAGAAGTCAATCTATGGCTACCAATCTTGATCCTCCTTGATCTCAGATTGCAAATGCCTTAGCAGACCAGGTGCTCAGGAGCAGCAGCAGCAGAAGGCCCTTGCTTTCACCTCCTGCACGTGAGCTCCCAAAGGCACCTGGTGGGCCACTGCGAGTAGCAGAGTGCTGGACTAGATGGACTCTGGTCTGATCCAGCAGGCTAGTTCTTATGTTCTTATGAGATCAGAGTCCCCTAGCACCTAAGAGACCGACAAGATTTTTTGGGTGTATGCAGCCGAGAGTCAAAGCTCAAGCTTATACCCCAAAAATCGTCATCTCTAAGGTGCAGGGAGTCAGTGCGGTGTAGTGGTTAAGAGCGGAGGACTATGATTCGGTGAATGGGGTTTGATTCCCCACTCCTCCGCAGGAAGTTTGCTGGGTGACCTTGGGCCAGAACTGCAAAGCACTCTCTTGCCTTGAAAACCGTACAGGGTTGCCTTAAGTCAACTGTGACTTGAAGGCACACACTCTTGGTACTACCAGGGCCATATGAACCTTGACCAGGCCCCTAAGCTTTCAGGTACTTTGGGTCCCCTCCGGCACTTCAGTCTTTCACCCCACTGCAGCTGACAGCCTGACCCTGGTACAATAGGTGCTAGACCACAGTACACAGCCTTGTACCCATTTTGAGGGTCTCCTGAAGAATGTTTGTTACAGTTTTACTCACATGTGATCAAGGTCACGACTAGGAGCAGCAGTGGCGTAGGAGGTTAAGAGCTTGTGCATCTAATCTGGAGGAACCAGGTTTGATTCCCAGCTCTGCCGCCTGAGCTGTGGAGGCTTACCTGGGGAATTCAGATTAGCCTGTGCACTCCCACACACGCCAGCTGGGTGACCTTGGGCAAGTTTCAGTTTCTCGGAGCTCTCTCAGCCGCACCCACCTCATAGGGTGTTTGTTGTGAGGGGGGAAGGGCAAGGAGATTGTAAGCCCCTTTGAGTCTCCTGCGGGAGAGAAAGGGGGGATATAAATCCAAACTCTTCTTCTTCTTCTTCTAGACTGTATTGCTCATGGAGGTGAACTAAGACAGGAGGCAGCATGCCGTCATAACCCTGATGTTAGCACGTTATTGACCCGCTGTCTTCCCCCTCCACTTATTCAAAACAAAACTCAGCTGACTGCGAGCGTGCCTTGCAACTTGCTCTCAACTGCCTCACACATTCGCTCAGTCAACACCTGACAGAAAGGTTGAAGCCCTAGGATGCTGGTAACAGTGCCTCAACAACAGAAATGACAGCCCCGTATTCCCTGCAGGGTCCCCAAGCTTCAGCCTATTTAGCTGTGTAGATAATACAGCCCTGGGTACTACTGGAATCAAATGTCATTGTTGTACTGCAGACCAACACGGCTTGCTTCTGAAACCAATTTCTCTGCTGCTTTTCTCCAGATAAAGGTTTTCTTTATCTGGAGGAGCAGCAGTGGCGTAGGAGGTTAAGAGCTCGTGTATCTAATCTGGAGGAACTGTAAGGAATCAGAAAGGACCAGAATAGAGTAACCATTGAAGGATCTTTATTCTTTAACTTCCATGATACACAACACACGGAATGCTGAGTCTGACCCGTTCCCGCCAAACCGGCTGCTTTTACGAGCCTGGAATTCCCCCCCTTCCCCCCTTCCCTAGGCAGGTTCTCACGAAAGACAGGAGCTAGCTTCAAACACACACGATAAGGGGTAGCAAGGTTACATCAGCCTCACCGGGCACACAGCCCAGTCCGAGGAATGCTGCCAAGGTCGAAAGAGCTGGGAAAGCAAGAAGCAGAAAGCAACATGAGCAACATCCTTACACTCCGCCTTCCTTAAAACTTTTTCCCCTCTCCCCCCGGCTTATGAGGAAAGGATTTGTGAAAGGCAGAAATTAATGGGGGCGCATTAACATCTTCTGCATATACCCATTGGTTATGCCCTGAGGGATAGCCCACCCAAGAGACTAAATATTGTAAGCCGCTATGCGTAGCAAGTGCGGGAGTCCAACACGGCGTCAATCTCATAATGCTTGTGCCCCTCAATAATCACGTGGCGGGGGTGCCTCCGGAGGGTCGCGTAGCCAAGCATCCGGAAGACTGGAGCCCGTTTGAGCAAGCTGGAATGAAAGACAGGGTGAATGTTACCTCAGGGAGTTAGGAAGTTCCAAACGGCAGTCACATCATTGGATCACTTTTGTAATCCGAAAGGGCCCTATAAATTTCTTGCCTAGCTTGGAATATTTGTGCACATCTCTGAGGTTCTTTGTGGATAAATAGACCCATTCCCCCACTTGCAATGGAAACTCTGATCGATGTTTGTCAGCTTGGGGTTTTTGTGATTCTTGAGCCTGCGCGAGGGAGGTTGGAGACTGATTTCCATCCCTCTGCTAAGGATTGAATCCATTACGATCAAACTCAGGGGGTTGCAACGCTTCTGGGATGGGGAGTTGGGGCAAAGGTAGGGAATCGAGCGTCCCCGACACCACCTCAAAAGGAGTTTTCCTTTGGAAGTACTGCTATGAACGGGCGCTTGTTGTAAGCATATTCCGCGAAAGGTAGGCAAGTCACACCAATTGTCCTGATGGTAATTAGTATAACAACGTAGGTACTTTCGCTTCTAGTGTTCTGTTGGTCATCGTTCTCGACTGACCGCCGCTTTGCAGTAACGGTAGGGCTGGCGAAGCGACGGCTGGGTGGTTCCCAACAGCCCCAAGAAAGCCTTCCAAAACTTAGAAATGAATTGTGTCCGCGGGTCTGAAATCACCCTTATCTGGAGAGGAATGCAAACGATAGACATGTTGTATGAACAACCTAGCTAGTTTGGGAGCAGAAGGAATGGTGGGACATGGTATAAAATGTGCCTGTTTGGAAAAGAGGTCCACCACTCACCCACAGTACCCGGTATTATTCCCATGACTCTCCGGAGATCCGGTGAATAAAATCCATGGAGATGGTTTGCCAAGGTCGAAAGTAGCTGCCTTATCATGGGTTGCAACAAACCATGCCAGGGTTTTCCTGGGATGGACTTAGCCTCCCAAGCACAAACAGGGCAGCCCTTAATGTAACGGCATTCATCGTCTCCTGGGCGCGATGGGAGCGCCACCAGAAACTGGGACAAATCTAAGCAAATGCAGCGCTTTTCAAAACCCGATAATGTCCCCGCTTTGCTTGGCATCGTGGCCAGCCAGAAGGATGAACTTGCCTTCCGTAAAGCGAGGCGGGACGTTACTCAACACCCGCCCGCTTTTCCATACATCCCCCCTTCCGAACGTAAAAGAGGATCGGATTCCTCCTCGCGGAACGCGCCTTTTCCCGTCCCGCCTCCAGTTAATGGCGTAAGAAAACGGGGAAACGCACGTCCGGAACAGTCGATCCAGAAAGAAGGAGAGAGGGGCTGGAGGGTTGGAGCTTGGGATCGGGTAACCGCCAATCCAGCAGCTGATCAGGGAGGAGGATCATGCGAGGGGTGGCTCGCAATGAGGAGTCCATCCCCTTGGGTAGGCGGGACAAGGCATGCGGGCTAATCTGTTATTTCTTCCAGGGAAAAATGGACTGAAAATGTGAACCTGGAGAAGAAATCGCCCACCGCAACTTTGGTTTACGCAGACATTTTCAGGGGGGGTGGAGAGGGCTGCCAAAGTTTTTTTTGTGATCAGACCAGACCTGGAAGGGTTGCTTTGACCCCTCCAACCAGTGGCTTGCCAGAAGTACTCGAGAGCGCCTTTCCTTAATAGCAGCTGTTTCTTTTGTCTCCCACAGTCCAGTTGAGTTCAGGACCAGTAAATTTTTTTGGATAAAGTAAGCACCACGGCACAAGTTAAATGTCATCTCTTTATTTATCTGCAAGAGGGCTGCCCCGAGAGCTTTGTCCTGGCGCATCTACGTGCACCCACGAATTTAACGCACGTCCGGGATCCGGGTGTTTCAACACTGGCTCACCGGGTGGTGAATCGCGCATTTTTAGCTGTTGAAAAGCGACTTCTTGACAAGCAGGGGACGCACTGGAGGGGCGCCCCTGGTTTGGCAGCCGAGGGCCCTTTACCTTTCGTTACCGCCAATAAATCAGTCAGAGGCAGGGCAAGTTTGGCAAAATGGGGAATAAAGTCACGATAGAAATTAGCGAACCCTAAGAACGACTGGAGTTCTTTGCGAGTTGTTGGGGCGGGCCAATTTACAACCACCGCCACTTTTGCTGGGTCCATTTCCAGACCCTCGGGTGAGATCCTATATCCCAAGTAATCTATGGAGGTTTGATGAAAACAACATTTTGACAGCTTTGCATAGAGGGAGTGATCGAGGAGTCGTTGCAGTACTGCCCGAACCAATTGTTCATGCTCCTCTTGGTTTTGTGAGTATATTAGAACGTCGTCTAAATAAACCACCACCCCCTTATATAAAAAGTCTTGTAACACTTCATTGATAAGTGACATGAAAGCTCCAGGAGCTCCAGATAATCCGAAAGGCATTACGTTATATTCATACTGGCCAAATTTAGTATTAAACACTGTCAAATGCTCATAGCCCTCGGCAATACATACTCGATAATATGCTTCACGTAAATCGAGCTTGGTAAAAATGCACCCTTTTCCAAGGGCATCAAGCAGAACCTTGATTAAGGGCAACGGATATTTATTTGACATTGAAACGGCATTGAGACCTCGGTAATCGGTACACAATCTAAGTGTGCCATCCTTCTTCTTAACAAAAAGAACTGGGGCGGCATGGGTTTGCTTTGTAGCCCTCCGGATAAATCCTCGTTTTAGGTTTTTATCCAGAAACGCCCGCAGCTCCCGTTCCTCCGTCGGGCTCATTCTATAAATCCTACCCTTTGGGAGTTGTGCACCCGGAACCAGGAGGATTTTACAGTCCGTTTCTCTATGGGGGTGCAGATGGTCACACTCCTCTTCTTCAAAGACTTTGGACAGATCCCAATAGACTTGGGGAATTCCTGCTAAATCCGAGTTGGGAGACACCTCGAGAGAGGTGGGTTGATGATCAATGGGAACGTCCGAAGGGTCACCAGGTGGTTCCCCTTCAGGCATATGATCCCCGCAAGGGGGTTCAGTGAAACGGACAATGCGTTGTTTCCATAGTATTGTGGGTTCATGTGTCAATAACCAGGGCATACCGAGGACTATGGGATGTTTGGCTACTGGCGCTAAAATGAAACTACGTCTCTCCCAATGTTCTGCGCAACGAAGAAGCACTGGTTGGGTTCTAAAGCGGGCAGGTCCCTCAGTCCCTAATGGACTGCCATCCATCTGGGTGAACGTAATGGGCTTAACCAATGCTATGTGCTCCAGGCCGAGTTGCTCTGCCACCTGAGGTCTCATCAGGCAATTAGAGCAACCAGAGTCAACTAGGGCACGAGCCAAAATGCGCGTGTTCTTCGCAGGATTAGCAAGAGAAGTCATTAAGGTAATGGGGGCACCACTGTCACTCACCGCGTCTGGCGCTGGAATTTCATCCGTCGGGGCCAACGACAGGCTCAATCCCCCATCTGGGTCGGTGATATCATCATCATCCTCGTCCTCGAGCACCGTCTTAGCAGAGCCCTGCTGGTTCTTTGGGCCTGGCTTACGAGGAGACTTCGCGGTTTGGGTGCGAGGAGCCGGAGTAGGAGCTTTCTGCTTCTTTGGGCAGTTGGCAGCCAGATGACCCGGACCTCCGCAATAAAGGCACAGGCCCAAACGGCGACGGCGTTCCGATGTAGTTTCCGCGGGAGGAGCGCTGCCGGCTTTTTTGGCAACAACCGGTATGGGTTTAGCTGGTGCCTTTGCTATTGGTTGTTTCCCAGATTTGGCACGGGTGAGAAGAGTGGTGGGTCACTGTGAGTAGCAGAGTGCTGGACTAGATGGACTCTGGTCTGATCCAGCAGGCTAGTTCTTATGTTCTTAAGGGTACTTGGAGTTACAGCTTTCTGATCCGCTTATTTACATGTTGCTCCTTGATATGTTTCCCCCTCCAAATCTTCCTGTATGTTCATTATTGACAGCCCTTATTCAAGCTGGGGCGTAAAAGTTAATATGCATTAGCTAATTACGCATGCCTCCTTTACACGACCTCCTGCCCTTTGCTTGTGGTTTATGTCTACTCAGCTTTATGACTTTCATTATAACTCATATGTCTGTTTTTGCCTATATACTTCCTCTTTATCATTTGTTCTTATCTTGCGGTATCTCGTGGTTGGAAACTCTTGAACAGTCTGTTAAAAACGTTTTAACCCTTTTAGTTTCCACTCCTCCTATTCTAGTAGTGCTATCTCTGTCCTAGGCGCAGTCACAAAACAGGATCAGACAGCAAACAGGACAACAGTTCCTTGAACAGGAAGTTATTTTATTAATGGAAACTAACAGGCACGTAGCTACGTGGGTGCTGGAGTTCGGGATCCAAAACAATTTATTTATTTATTTATTTATTTATTTATTCAATTTTATAGGCCGCCTCATCCCTGAAGGGCTCTAGGCGGCTCACAACAACCCCAACAACCCCAAACAACCACATAACAATTCATTTAACCCAATAGAGTACATAAGCCATCTAAAAACAGTAATAAATTAAATTAAAATTCAAATGCAGCAAATAACTCCATCACAGCAATACAATTCATGATTGGAGGCACCTGATTTAAAAGGCCGGGAGGGGCTGGCAGCACCAAAAGATGGAACCAGCAGATGCTGCCAAAGATGGTAGATGTGGCGGGCATTATGAGCAGGCAGCTGGTCCGCGGCCAGCCTCATCAAAGGCCCGGTGGAACAGCTCAGTCTTACAGGCCCCGCGGAACTCGCCAAGGTCCCGCAGGGCCCGGACAGCTGGAGGAAGAGTGTCCAGGACACGCACTGGCCTTTTATACTGGTTAACTTGCATACGCAGTTAGCTTTTCATCCTATTGTTTTCCACCACACCTGCTCTCTACCTTATTTGGCAAGCAGTTCCATGGATACAGAAGCCAATTAGCGTTAGCACACTTAGCATAGCAACTATAGGAGCCAAGTAGCTATTGAGAACTTGGAGGTCTCCGTATATGGTATAGCACAGAACAGCAAAGTTGAGCAAAACAACTTTGTCAAAGTTAAGACTTTGCAAGAGGAAGCGGTTTTCAAGAGGAAATGTGGCCCTGGCTTGTCTTAGGCAGGTGGGGAGGATGTGATACTTCGCACCATGTGTTGCCATGGCAGCTGAGCAAAGAGACCAGATTCCTGACCTAGATCCCTAACTTCATGTTAACAGTAGAAAACACATTTCCCCTATTTCACATTTATACACTTGTATAAGGGTGGGATGGAAATAATTTAACAACCAGTTCTGGTGGTGGGATTCAAATACTTTAACAACTGGTTGTTTGCAAGCAACATTTTAACAACCGATTTTGCCGAAGTGGTGTGAACCTGAATTCCACCACTGGGAATGAGTATGCTGTTCCAGTGGCGTAGCGCCAAGGAGGCGGGGGAGTTCGTGATGCACTGGACGCACACCAGTGCAGCGGCATGGCAGGGGCTCAGGGCGCACGTGTGCCCTGGGCGCAGTTCCCCCTTGCTCCAGCCCTGTGCTATTCCATTTAAGGTTACAATGGAACCTCAGTTTTCATCGCCCTCGTTTTTGTTGATTGCCTGGGTGAAAAAGTTGACTCAGTTTTTGTTGAGCGCCTCGGTTTTCGTCAATTTCTGTCGCCTGCTGTCATTCAAAACTGCGTCAATAGAGGGCGACCCAAGACTGCAAGGTAGGTGGCCCTACGGTGCCTCGGTTTTTGTCGGTTCCAGTTTTCACCGGCTCCTGCTGAACAAATTGCCAACAACAACCGAGGTTCCACTGTATTCACAACCGTGTCACAAACTCATTGGTTTTTGTCTCTTGTATACTGTTAACATTACTACATGTCAGAGAATTCTTCACCATGTTGCAATTACCTGTTGCACATATCTGTGTATGTGACAAGTCTCGCTTAACACTTATGGATTCCTAGCAAGCAAAGACTGCAGAAGCCAACTGCTGATTATCCATTAACCCTTATATAAGATCCACACAAATAACATCATTTTTGTTCACACGCACCCCCTTAAAATGATTCCTGGCTGCCATTTTTCTGTTTTTCCCAGTGTGTTGACAAGTCAGTGCTTCTATGCATCACAGCCTCATGCTGCAGTTCTCTGAGTCTTCCATAGTCAATTATGTGAAGACTAAGCCCCGCCCAAATCACAAAAATGCTCCAAAAAGAAGGCAAGGGGCTTCCACAGGCAAGCTCACAAAATGGCACCTTAAAGGGACAGCACAGGCAAATGAAGCCTTTTTAAAAAGATTTCGGCCAGAGAATCATTTTAAAAGGGGATTCATTTAAAGCATTTTGGGGCTGCAAATAAAACGTTTTGGAGTAAAAACAATGCAGAACTCCTCGGAGGAAACATTTTATTTCCTGTGTTGGGAAAAAAGAACAACAATGCAATGGATGCTGGAAGATATAGTTTATTGCCGGCAGAGGAACAGAAGCTCATGCTTAGTGACAAGTGTGCCACACAGAGCACTCTCTTTTATACACACAAGTACACAAGTTCAAGGATGTCTAATATTGTTAGATTTTGTTTAGAATGGATCTGCCCAGTAGCGTGTGTGAGTACAGTTTATAGCAAGAGATAAATGTAAAAGGTAAAACTTCCATTTATTCAAGCATCTCCAGTTCACAGCTTTGTTCCAGGAAAAAGGTAGTTAGAAAGAAACCCCAATCGAAGAAATACTTTCCCTACGAACAAATGGGCACTCTACCGCACCATCACGTGTGTGCAAGTGAAAGAGTGCTACAGTGGGAAAGCTCCACTAAGGCAGGTAGCCATTGAACATGCACTCAGGTCAAAGGCTAGGACAGAAGTGAAACCAGCATGAGGAAGAAAGGAAGTTAGTGGGTGGTCTCTTGGCCCAGACAAGGAGGGCAAACAAGAGAGGCAACATCACAGTTAGAGTGAGCTACACAGCGCCCCCCAGTGTCCAGGCATGCAGAAGTCGCTTATTCCAACAAATATATGATCCGAAACGTATTTCCTTCATTCTGATTGGCTTTGCTTCAATTGCCGATTCTAGTTATTGCGTGGGTCAAAGGTTTTCTTAACTTCCCAGCACATTGGACACTAAAGACTTTCTTAACATTTATTTAGCAATGTTCCTAGCAATGTTTCAACACACAAACAACACACACACTTCCTTTTCTAACGCAACAGTTTCTTTTGCAATGGTTGGGGACTTTCTCAACACACCTAAGCTTGTCTCATGAGCAGACTATAATTATGTTTGAGCCAAGGAATAAAAATGGATATATCTTTGTCTTAAACAAGGATTTCTTTATTTTTTCTTTAATCAAATAAGCTCTCGTAGCCTCATCACCTGCCTCAAAACATTTTAAAGAGTCTGTGTGGAAAGGGCCACAGAGTTGGAGTTCATGGCTAGCTTTGGCCTTTTAGATTGGACTCTTCTTCATTGTCCCTTGCTGCATGAGTGAGATGAAGCCCCTAGGTCAGGGGTCGGCAACCTTTAGCACCCCAAGAGCCAATTGGCCCCGCCTCTTCAAGCCCTGCCCTGCCCCGCCCTCCCCAAGCCCTGCCTTCAGCCAAGTGGGCGGGATAGACAGTGGTGGTGACGGCAACGACGGCAAGTTGCACTTGGGACGCGGCGAGTACTCCTCCTTCCCCGCCCCCTCCTCCTTTCCTCCTTCCAGCATCCTTTCCTCTACTTCCGAGGGAAGGAGGGGAAAGGACGCAGGAGGGAGGGAGGGAGGGAGGAAGAAGGGACAGGGAAGGAGGTGCGCTCACCGCATCCCAAGTGCAACTTACTGTCGTTGGCGTCACCGCTGGGGAGCCTCAGTATGAGGACGAAAGAGCCACATGAGGCTCTGGAGCCGCGAGTTGCCAACCCCTGCCCTAAGTAAATGCTTACTCCTTCATGGTTTGTGCTCCTCAAGATCAGGATGCAGTTGCAGAAAAGATTATTTCTTGTGTCTTGAGAATTTATAATCTACTTTAGGGAGTCTATCCTGTTGGGTGTGTGTGTTTCATATGGATCTTTCTGCCTTAAAAGGAAGAGTCTACTTTCTTGCCATTCAGCTTTTAAGAGTCTCTATTCCTTTTGAGTGCGACCCATTAGCAATAACATGATGTAGGGTTGATTAGTCACTGTCTTGACTCTAGTAATCAGCTCCACACCAACACAGGATGACTATAGACAATAAACAATCAAAGGAAACAAAGGCCAGGCTACTTCTATTTAGATGCCCTCACCATTTAGACGCCCAGCACAATTATTTCGTATTATTCGGTCACTCACCTCATTGTCCGAGGGCCCTACAAATTACCAATTGGCTATCAGCTGTGAGGCATTTATGAGCTTTTTTGCAGATAAAGTCACGTTGCTCCGCCAGGACCTTCCTGCCACCTTAGAGGCAATATGTGATCTGGAGGCTCCCTTGCTGTTTTCTGGCCCTTGTTTGGCCCAGTTTTCCCTGCTCTCCGAAGCTGCTGTCGACAGGGTTCTGGCTGCTGTTAGACCTACTACTTGTCCTCTGGATCCTTGCCCCTCCTGGCTTATTAAAGCATGCCGGGTGGAGTTATGGCCCCACCTGTTGAACATCATCAATAGCTCCCTTGAGCAAGGAGCTTTTCCAGGTGGGTTTAAGGAGGCAGTGGTCCGCCCACTCTTAAAAAGACCATCGTTAGATCCTGGAGATCTGGCCAATTACCGCCCTGTTTCGAATCTTTTGTTCCTGGGGAAGGTAATTGAGAGAGTGGTGCTGGAGCAGCTTCAGGGGTTCCTGGAGGACACATCGGCTTTTGATTCCTTCCAGTCCGGCTTCCGTGCTGGGCATGGGACGAAGACTGTTCTCGTCGCCGTCACAGATATGCTCCGTATGCAACTAGACCGAGGCGGATCAGCGCTGCTGGTGTTGTTAGATCTTACTGCAGCATTTGATGTGGTCAACCACGATCTTTTGACCCACCGCCTGGCTGCTTCCGGGGTGTGAGGCACCGTCCTTCAGTGGATTGCCTCGTTTCTCCGGGACCGGACTCAGCAAGTGTGGTGTGGGGACCAAGCCTCTCGGAGATGCCCACTTTAGTGTGGTGTGCCTCAGGGAGCGCTGTTGTACCCGCTATTATTTAATATCTATATGCGACCCTTTGCTCAGTTGGTACGGAGCTTTGGGCTGACTTGTCATCAATATGCTGATGACACTCAGCTCATTCTGTTGATTGAGGAGGGAGCGGTTGTCGCCCCTGCGGCTCTCCAGCATTGTTTGGAGGCGGTTGATGGTTGGTTGCAACAGAGCAGGTTAAAACTGAATCCATCGAAGACGGAGATCCTCTGACTGGGGCATGAGGGGGAGGTTGGGGATTTTCAGCCGCCTGTGTGGGAGGGGGCTACATTGGCACCGGCCTCCTCTGTTCACAGCCTGGGGGTCCACCTGGATTCATCTCTTTCAATGGAGACCCAGGTGGCCCATGTAACCCGGGTTGCGTTTTTCCATCTTCGTCAAGCCCGGCGGCTGGCCCCTTTCCTCTCCCAAGCGGACCTGGCTACTGTGATCCATGCAACGGTCACCTCCAGGCTAGACTAGACACCTCCAGGCTAGACTAGACACCTCCAGGCTCTACGCGGGCCTTCCCTTGTGTCTGATCCGGAAATTAAAACTGGTCCAGAATGCGGCGGCCCGTTTGCTCACAGGGGGGTGCCGCCAGAGACCACATCTCACCTGTGTTGCGCCATCTGCATTGGTTACCAGTCGAATTCCGAATCATTTTCAAGGTGTTGGGGTTAACCTTTAAGGCCTTGCGCGGCCTGGGACCTCCGTACCTGCGGGACTGTCTTGCCCCATATGTCCCGAATTGGCCTCTGAGTTCAGCAGAGGCCAATCTGCTGATGATCCCTGGCCCCTCAATGATGCAGCTAGCCTCCACCCCGGCCCAGAGCTTTTACAGCTCTGGCCCCTGCCTGGTGGAACGCTCTCCCTCCAGCTGTGCTGGCCCTTCGGGATCTCAATGAGTTCTGTAGGGCCTGCAAGACTGAGCTGTTCCACCCGGCCTTTGGGGAGGCCGGCCGCTGATGGTTCCCCCTCCCCCCTTTTTAACATCTGTGGATCCTGCCGTCCCTCCCCTCTTTTAGGGGAGTAGTTAGTAGGTCGCCATCTGTTGTACTTCGGTATTAGTCCGCTGCTTTTAATGGGGTTTGGTTTTAATGTGTATAGAGCCATTTCTTTAATGATTTATTTAATTAATTCTGAGATTTATTGATTTTATTTTGTGCTCTATTTATATGTTCACCGCCCTGAGCTCCCCGGGGGAGGGCGGTATACAAGTATAATAAATAAAATAAAAAATAAAAAATATTGACCTTGCTATCTTCATTGTTACTCACATACTACATACTTCTCTGTGACTCACATGCCAGGCTACTTCTATTCAGATGCCCCTTGACTATTGACTCATTCTTACTCACAGGTACGGTATATATACTCCACTTGCTTTCCTTTCCTACCATCAGATCCTCTGAAGATGCCAGCCACAGATGCAGGCAAAATGTCAGGAGAGAATGCTGCTAGAACACGGTCATACAGCCCGGAAACCACACAGACCCCACTCCAAATCTGCTACAAAGGGTGCCTTTTGGGGACCTCCCCCCTTGGGATCTCCAATTGTTTACTGATGCAATCCTGCAAGGTTGGGGGGCTCATTGTGGGGGGTCACCATGCTCCAGGATTATGGTCCCCTTCTGAATGCTCTTTAAATATCAATGTTTTGGAGCTTCATGCAGGAAGATAAGCTCTGCTTTCCTTTGCAGCCATTGTTGAGGGAAAGTGAGTTCAGATTGCCACAGACATACAACAGCAAAGTCAGCCAGCAGGGCAATGTCATCGGCAAAGTCCAGGTCAGCAAGCTAAGATTGATTTTTCCCCTGAATGTCAACATTCATTCCATTCATCATTTTCTTCATGACAAAGTCTACAACTAGAAGGAACAAAAATGGTGAGAGGGTGCAACCTTGTCTTACTCCAGTCTCAATGTTTTTTAACAAAATCAGTGGTGCCATTGTCAGTCCTCACATAACAGCTGAAGTTGAGGTATAGGTTTTGGAAAATGTTGATGTAGCGTTGGGGGATGCCATACCTTCTTGCGATGTTTCACAGCGATTCCCAGTGCACACTGTCAAATGCCTTCTTGAAATCAATTGTTAATAGACAGTGATTGTTGAAATTCAAGGCTGTTTAATTATGTTGTGCAGGGTGAAGATTTGCTCATGGCAAGAGCATCCATGACAGAATCCAGCTTGCCCTTCTCACAGAATCTTACATACTGCATCTAGCAGGCACCTGAGGAGGACAAGGCAAAGCACTTTTCCAGGGACTGAGAGGAGGGTGATTCTCCACAAGTTTTTGCAGTTGGTGAGGTTGCCTTACTTGGGTCATTTGTTTTAACTGTTGCTCCATGGAAGTCAATCACATGTTCCACTGCGAAACAGGACTGGGCTTTAAATCCATCTTATCTAAGGCCTGTGGTTGGTGGGGAAATCCTGAAGTCGACTTGTTTGCTTTGCCCCTGAATGCCCAGTGTCACCTATTCTTGTCCAGGGTGGGGGTGGGCCACAACTCGATGGGGGACACCTTTTCGTTTGTATGGAGCAAAAGGTTTCTTTCCATATTTCCCTCTTTCAACCTTCTAAACAGAGTTGTGGCAAAGATGCTGTCGGACAAGACCTCGGAGATAGTTATCGCTCCCCATTGGCCAAGATGGCCCTGGTTCCCTGTCCTCAAGTGATTAGTCAAAGGCAACATCATGTTTTTCCCACCGGAGGATGACCTCCTATCCAGAGATCTCATTCGGCACCACGATATTCTTTCCCTTAGCAGCCTCATTGGTCGTGCAACAGAATTATGGCCTGACCAAGTTCAGCTGGTGCTCCTGCCATCTCGTAAGCCAGATGCTGTTAGGAATCCACGTGGTGCTGATTTACTCAATGGGTTTGGGATCGAGCCATCAACCTTACCTTTTGTCAGTTGCCTTTTGTTTTTGATTACCTCCTATCCTTAAAGGACTCTGACCTTTCCAACTTCTCTGTTAAAGTTCATCTGGTTGCTATTTCTTCTTTCTATCTGGGTTTTGACAATCGTTCTCTTTTTTCCAACTCTTTTTGTAAACATTTCTTGAAAGGGTTAGTGATCCTCTATTCACTGGTTCAGTCCCCTGTTCCACAGTGGAGTCTCTCCCTGGTCCTGTCCCACAAAATGGGCAAGCCATTTGAGCCACTAGCCACCTGGTGTATGACTTGATGGCTTTCCTTGTAGCCATCACCTCTGCCAGGAGGCTTGGTGACCTATGGGCTCTTCAAAGTGACCCACCTTCCCCAAAATACAAGGAGATAAAGTGGTCCTCAGACATAGTCTGGGGCAGCTCTCAAAAGTGGTGTCTCCTTTCCACCTAGGGCAAGACATAGTTCTTTCAGTGTTCTTCCCTAACCCCTCCTCGGATTTGGGCAGGTTATTACATATGCTGAACATGTGTAGGGATTTGCTGTTCTATCTTGAATGAATTTTTGACATAATTGTAATCATTATATTAAACTATTTTACATCTTTAAATTGTTAATTGGTTAATTTTAAATCTGGATTTATGTTTAATATCGATGGATTGTTGAATTATGTTGTAACCCATCTAGAGCCCTTCGGGGATAGGGCAGGATGTAAACAAACAAACAAATAAAACATTGACTGCACAGCACCTTTCTACAAAGACAGTTACTTGTTTGTATATTTTAGCGGCCCTGCACAAGGATCAAGTTTCTACCCAAATGTTGTCTGGATGGGTTTCTCAAGCCATTGTTCATGCTTATGATGTTGCAAAGGTGGAGTGCCCCCTCCCGGTTCATGCTCATTCCACTCACTACCAGTCTGCTTCATCTGCCTTCCATTCCTGTCAGAATTCTGAACATGTGTAAAGCACCGATGTGGTTCTTGGTCTCTACTTTTATTTGCCATTAAGTTGTGGACATTGACCTGCATTGCAATGCTGATGTGGGGAAGGCAGTTCTGCATTTATTATTTAAATAACTAGTTTAATTTTTGAAAAGCATATATTGCTTTGTTTGTTGTGGTGGTCAGTGCTTCAGTCACAGAACCTGTTTGACCCCTTTCTTAAAGGGGTTGGGTCGGAAACCCCTGAAAAGGGGTTGCTTTCACATCCTGCATGTGAGCTCCCAAAGGCCCCTGGTGGGCCACTGCGAGTAGCAGAGTGCTGGACTAGATGGACTCTGGTCTGATCCAGCTGGCTTGTTCTTATGTTTTTATGAAAGTGGACCTCACTACCGGTTCTAACAATAGTGTCAGAATAAAGCTTCCTCAAAAGCCTGAATAACCTATCAATGTTGGTTTTAACTAATTTGTACCATAGAGTGATCAGTAGATTCAAAGGCTGAGGAAAGGTGTACAAATGTGGCAAACAGTCGATCATTCAATTTTTTTTCGTATACTTCACAACCAAGGCCATCAAGGGCAAGCAGTGGTCGATTGTACCATGCTGCTTTCAGAAGCCAGCCTCTTCAGGACAGAAAAGATTAATAGTGTTTGCCCAATCTTCTAGTTGATTAAGCAGGTAAAGTGTGCTTTCACGGCCGGAATCACTGGGGTGCTGTGTGGTTTCCGGGCTGTATGGCCGTGTTCTAGCAGCATTCTCTCCTGACGTTTCGCCTGCATCTATGGCTGGCATCTTCAGAGGATCTGAAGTGTGTTTAATTTGGAAGAAACATCTAGAAGGCTTATAGGGCTGTAATTGGCTGGGTTGTTACTATCACTTTGTTTCCAGTTGGAAGGTACTGTATAGGAGCAGTCCATTTCAGTGGACAGTATACCTAGAAAGGAGGACTTCCAATGTGCATTCAATTTATATACCTTCGGTGGGACCTAGGGCCTTTCCCCACTTACCTTAAGCCCCACGCTACTTGAGGAGAGGCTAGGCGCCCAGGGTCCCCCGGCACTCCCCACGAGAGGGGCGGCGACAGCGCAGCCGCCCCAACGCTGCCGCTGTCGTGCCCCCTCAGCATGCGGCATCCCAGGCGCTCTTCTTAACGGTGCCCTTTGATGACCCCGCACAGAGCGCGGGGTTGTGGGGACGCCCAGGCGCGCGCTGCTAGGGCGGGATTAGGGTGAGTGGGGAAACGCCCCTAGGTCTTCCTGGGAGTTTTGCCTCTAATTAGCAAATCAATCAGCAGAGTATATTCCATGGATGAAACTGGAACTGCAAAATGGGAGAGGCTCTGAATCCATAACAGTATATTCAGGTACGGCCTCAGTAGAAGTGAGATTGTACAGAATTGAGAAGTTATTATTCCAATATTTTGCAGAAACTGGAGTAACTATTCTATGATAAACCGTTTGAGTTCACTGAGTAATCAGTTGCTGGAACCTCTTGTCTTTTTTGGGTGATGGCAAAAGCCAATTCTTCCTATTGGGGTTAAATAAAGAAAAAATTATTTCTCATCTGTAACTGTTAATAAAAACAGGATTATGTCAGTAATCGGACAGACTTTATGGCATTATACCCCACTCCAGTCCCTTCCCAACCCTGCTGCACCCAACCTCCCTCCCCAAAATCTCCAGGTCATTTCCTAACCCAAGGTACACAGCCCTAGCTTGATGGCTTTTCTCTTCAACCCTATCCTTTCTGCTGGCTACTAGCCTACTGCTGGATCTGCGGTGCATGGACGGAGAGCAATCACATAGATTGAAACATTGCTGTTAATTCTCAAATGGAGGCCATCTCTCCACATACTCAACTTTTAAAATTAAATACGTGCATGTTGCTATTTTGGAAAACAACACTGATCATAGAAAAGAGCTTAGGAAACTTAGTGATGACACTAAATGTAAAGTTGTAAAATTATATACAAGGGAAAAGATACAGTCACACCTTTGTAGCTGTAAAAGTGTGTGTGCGTGTGCGTGCGTACTTTGGGTATTGCCAAGCAGCTTGTGAAAACAGAAATTGCAAGTTCTGGATCAATACAGTGATGCACCTCCTCCCTCAATCACTTTTTACCTCTCCCGGATAGTCAGATCTCCCCTGGCCATCCCTGCTGAGGGATGGAGGGATAAGGAGTTGCAGATCCAGGTGGGGAAACTCCTGGAGATTTGGGGATTATTGGGTATGGTTGTAGTTAATATATTTCGTTATTAATATAGCACTCTGAGGCGTAGCTATGGAAAACGGATCCCGGTGCAAAATCTGAGTTTTGCTGCCCACCCCCTATGTTCATTTGTGTTTTTTTGTATTTTTAGTGCTTTTTCAGTTTATGGCCTTCTGGGGGCGTAGTTTTTAGGCTAGCAGCATCAAAATTTCAGGGTATCTTTAGGAGACTATCCTGATGATACCAGCCAGGTTTGGTGAAGTTTGGTTCAGGGGGTCCAAAGGCATGGACTCTCAAAAGTGTAGCCCCCATCTCCTGTTAGCTCCCATTGGAAACAATGGGGGATGGGGCATCCCCTTTGGGAGTCCATACCTTTGGGCCCCCTGAACCAAACCTCACCAAACTTGGGTGGTATCATCAGGAGAGTCCTCCGAAAACTCCCTGAAATTTTGGTGCTGCTAGCCTAAAAACTGTGGCCCCTGCAGGCCCAAAACTGAAAAACACTAAAAAATACAAAAAACAATTTTGCTCCCCTCCAGGCGCGAGCCCAGTGCGACGCACACACCCCATCCCCCTTGTAGCTACGCCTCTGACAGCACTGCTAATTAAGTAAGGGAACATAATACTACACTGAATTAAAAATTTTAAGCACAGTATTTTATACTTATTGTATGATTTTTGTTATAATAATGAAACCTTTAATGGCATATATAAATTACACAATGGAAATTAAAAATTGGCTTGTAAAAAAGTTAAAAAACATACATTGTAAGAGCTAGAACAGGGGTCAGGAACTTGCGGCTCGGGACACAACACAGCTGTCCGGGAGCAGGGACTCTCCCCTCCCCGGACCTCACAGAGGTCAGCCCCCAACCGCAGGCGCTCTGGCAAGTGAGAGCGCCATGGAGACGGCTGGCAGCAGCCCTCCTCCTTCTGCTAAGGTCGGCAGCAGCAGGGGAGCAGCAGGTGGCTACCGAGCCTTGCCCCAGCCAGCTGGCTGGGACCAGAGGGAGGACTTCAGAGAGCCACCGGCCAGGATGTCAGTGGAGTCCGTATGACTTGGCTTCCGGGAATCGGCCCAAGTGGTAGTGGGTGGCGAAGAGTCGTGCCAGATGCAGCGGGATCGTGACGGCCACAACCTAGCCCAGAGGGCTTCCCATGAGCAGGCGCTGCCGGAACTGACGGCCTGGACAGGGAGGAGGAAGGAGGGGAAGCTTGGGAAGGAGGAACCCAACGCCAGGCTTCGAGGCTGGGAGGAATTGGAGAGGACTTGGCAAGCTCTGGAGGGGATAAAATGTGGAGGGCTGCATGTGGAAGAGGGCAGTGTGCTAAGTAGCGAGACGAAGAGGGAGAAGGACATGAGAGACCGGGAGAAGGAAAAAGGACAAGGTGGGGAAAACGGAGGAGAAGGTGGTGCCAGGGAAAGTCAGAAAGAAAACAAAAGCAGGGAGGGAGCACTCTGTGCCAGACAACTCAGAGGTCCTGGTGTCCCAAGCCTCACCCCAGCTGCCCAGGCAGGCTGCCGCCACTGAGTCATCCGCCACAAAAAAGGGTTCCCTCCACATCTTCTCTCCCTCCAGTGCACGTGCCCACGAGGCTCCACCCTTTCCCTGCACACTCCCACAAAAAATGTTCAAAATGTGTTCTCTACACAAATAAAATACAATTTTCTCTGTAGCACCTCATGGACTCCACAAGCAACACACTACAACTGTCTGCTCTATACAAAGTGTAAAGGCAAAAAACCCCCATATATGGGGCTATCCACATTTCAAATGTCAAAAAGTATCTGCGGCTCCAAGTGCCCTCCCCTCCGTGGAAAATGGGTCCAAATGGCTCCCTGGGTGACAAAGGTTCCCGACCCCTGAGCTAGAATATTAAACCACTGAATTGGAATTGAGTCTAATAAGCATTTGGGAACGTTCAGTGATGACAGCACCCAAGAATCTAGCAGTTTGTTCAATAGTAGCAGTTGAATTGCTGTAACAGGAACAAAGTTTTGGCAGCATCTGTAGTGTTGACAACTCTGCCCCTTGAGTGTCAGTCACAAGACCACGCGATTTACTTGCAAAAAGGCAAATGGTTGAAAAATCAGTGAAAGTTTATTACCAGAGCTCTTATCAACTAGGCCTAGTTGGGTCCAGGACGAATTTTGCACCAGCAAATCAGTAAGACGGGAACAATCACATCCCGAAAATGAGACTGTAACGCATGCGACATGCCAGATGTGCTGTGCAGACAATAAGGAACAGAACGTGCTGGGGCCCTGGCGCTTTGCCTTTTTGATCAGCAATGTTGGCGCACACCAGAGCTACCACAGTTTGGGTATTTGGACATTTACTGGTGGCATCTAAACCGTTCTGTCTCCGTCTTCACGTTCTGCCTGGAATTTTCACTTCAAACTGTCTTGTTTAAAAAATGTATACATTAGCAACAGCAATAAAGCTAATTGTGGACATTCATTTTTATAATGATACGTCAACAAGCAGCATTGAATTAATGATTGGCTAATTAGTTTTCCTGTCTATGTCTTGTCTAAATTTGGATGTGTTCCGGTATACGTGGTTGGCGACCAGTTTGTTGGCTCTAGCTATAGTTTGAGATAGATACATGTCACAGAGAACCATGAAGCAAAGCTCCCTGGGGAGGGGGTCAGGAGGAGAAGAGAGCAGGTGGCTTTTCTGAGAATCACAAGAACACAACATTAAAGAGTATTTCTCAGAGAAACTTTGGTGGTTTTAGCAAGTTCTTGGGTGCAGGATATAGCTTAACTTGTTTTTTACAAGGCAAGAAGTTTGCGGTCAGGGCGGTCGCAAGAACAATGCTTTTCAGAAAAATAAATGTTTTCAGAGCTCTGAACTTTGTAGGTTTAAGCTTCAGCAGAGAGGCCTCTTTAAAATCACAATTTTGGGGTTCACCTTACAGTGTTGCCTAGATCAGTTATGAGAGGATTGAGTAGTTTTTCCCCGACCAACAGCATATAAAGGAACCAGCTTAGCCCAGCGGTTCCTAGCATTGCAATGATTTTTTGTTTTGTGTATCTTTGTCTCTATGTTTTATATATTCTCTCATTTCCTATAAATGAGAAAATAATAAAAATATATTTTAAAAAAGAACTCTCCTGCCCATATGTAGCGCCAGGCCTAGGGCAAATATTCTCATCTATATATATAAAAAGCAAACAGTGACTTTGGGTGCTGCGTGGTTTCCGGGCTGTATGGCCGTGTTCTAGCAGCGTCCTCTTCTGACATTTTGCCTGCATCTGTGGCTGGCATCTTCAGAGGATCCTCTGAAGACGCCAGCCACAGATGCAGGCGAAACGTCAGGAGAGAATGCTGCTAGAACACGGCCATACAGCCCGGAAACCACACAGCACCCAAGTGATTCTGGCCGTGAAAGCCTTCGACAATACATTAAACAGTGACTTTGTTAGTCACTCCCTAACGCCGAAACGGCTGGACGGATTGCCCCCAAATTTTCACATGACGTTCTTCCCTGTTGCGGGCAGGTAATTGGACCTTCAAACCGCCGAAAGTCCAGGCCTGAGCCAGGTAAAACGTCTTTTTCCTAGCGCACCAGGCCACGAAGCTGGCTGTGTTTAACTGTCACCATTAGAATGTTCGTGCAACCTGTCTGTCTGTGGCCTGAGGGCTTAGAATGTTCGTGCAGATGGGCAGAGATGAGCAGTGAAAACAGTAAACAGGTAATACTGGTAGGTAATATGAGTGGAAGTGAAACACATACACACTTTGCCGTGTGAGACATCAGATGGGGTTCCCCCCCTCACACGCAGGTAACTTTCACTCTCTGTGCCTCAACCACTGCTACCACACAATACACATCCAGCTCATCCTCACTCTGCCCTCCCTCATATCCAACCACCACTTACCCACTTCCTCACCCATATTCGCCACAGCTCTCTTTTACTAAAGGTGAGCTGGAGTTTGCCTTTTTCTTCTAAGAAAATCCGCGGGGTGGGGGCGAACCTACACTACCGGCTCCGCTTCTTTTGCACATGGCCCTTTAAGAACCCAGGGAGCTGGCCTAGATCTGAGCGCCTCACCACCCTGCCTCTGCTGCCTGACTGGGATAGCCTCCTTGCCCCGTTCTGCCTTACCCAAGCCAGGACTGTGCATGTCAACCAGCCTCATGGACAGCAGGATTTGCACTCTGGACAGTTCCGTTGTGGAATGGAAAGGGTTACCTTATACCAGGGGTAGGGAACCTGCGGTTCTCCAGATGTTCAGGAACTACAATTCCCATCAGCCATTGGCCATGGTGAAATGATGTAAATCTGTAGTTCCTGAACATCTGGAGAGCCGCAGGTTCCCTACCCCTGCCTTATACCAAAAAAACAAGACAGCACCATATAACAATGTGAATTGAAAAGGGAAAGAGGGATTCCATTTGACCACCCCAAAAGGCTATGCTGCGGATCATTGGACTTGCATGGACATCTGCTGTAAGGCGGACTGTGATGAGGACAATTTCGTCACAGCAACGCCGCATATTGGCCCCAAGTAGTATTTTATATAAATACTAAATGAAAAAATGAAAAAATGATAAAAATAAATTTAAAAAAAAGAACTTCCCTGCCCACAGAGAGACAAGATTTCTCATATTTTATATAAATGAGAAAATTAAAATATATATGTATATATTTTTTAAAATAACTTCCCTGCCCATAGACAGGCAAACTCCTTAGGGCCCTTCCAGCTTTGCACCACGCAGCTCCCAAGCCGCGGTCAACAGCACTCTTTGCCGGAAGGGCCGCGCCAGCCGCTGCTCACGTGCAGAGAGGGAGGTGTCTGCCTCCTGGAAGTCGTTTCCGCTTCCGGCGGGTAGCGTCGGTGTCGGGAGGAGGGGTGTCTGCCCCCATCTTCTCTGGGCGCCGAGGCGGAGAAAGGGACGCGGCGTCGGCTGGAGGCCGGAACGCGCAGCGTCTTTGTCGCGGCCTGATCCCGGTTCCGTCCCGCTTGAGGAAGGTAAAGCGGCTCGGGGGGCGGCGCGGGAAAGCTGGGCGGAGAGCTGGAGGAGGCGTGGCGTCTTCGGGGCATTTGTGGCTGCCAGTAACCAGCCTGACCGGGGCGGGCGGGTGGGAGGGCAGTGTGGCTCCCCCTGGCCTTAGAGGGAGCTCTCGAGGTCAGTATATCGGCCTACTGAGGTGCACTGGAAGCTCAGCCCCCCGCCTGGGCCACGCCCCTCTCCCCTCAAGAGGTTCCCCACTGCCTCTCTGCATGATCCCCTGTCGCGATCTTGCCATTTCTCTCTCAATTGGAGCACTGCGCCACGTTTCTGCGTCGCGTGTCATTGGAGTGTCCGGTCATTCCCACTGGCGGGGATGCAGCAGAATTAGTTCATCCGCCGAGAAGTCCCGCCCCTCCTCTCTGTTGTGTTTTTGTGGCGGGTCCAGACTCCTGTTTGGCTCCTTCCCAGTAGGATCGAAGAGTGTGTGTGCAAGAATGGAGCCTGCCTTTGATTTTGGGGCCGGGGGTCCAGAGGAGGTTTACTGTTTTCCACTGTGGAATAAAATAATGTTTCTACTTTATTTGTATATTATGTGTATGGAGGGTTGTCTAGGCCAGTGATTGTGAACCTATGTCACGTGTCAAAGGTGACAAATCATGATATTTTGGGTGACAGGGCAGCATTCACCAACATCCAACAATGACTACTCTCCCTGTTTGAGTCATTTTTTGTAAATATTTGACATTTCTTTATACAATACATGGCACGACTGGGCTGTATTTTTATTAGACAAAGGAATATGTAAAAAATTGTTTCTCTTTTGTTTGGGAGGGGGGTGATACACCAGCAAAGTCAAGTTAGGCATTTTTTTAAATTTTTGACTGAAGTATTGTCGAAGGCTTTCACGGTCGATTAACTGAGCTGTGGTGGGGAGTCGGGTTGTAGGGTTGTATCCAGGATCTTGTTCCTGACTGTTTGCATCTGTGGCTGGCATCTTCAGAGATGTATCACAGAGGGAAGAGTGTTAGGGCACAGTGTGTAACAGACTTCCTGCTGTGATACACCTCTGAAGATGCCAGCCACAGATGCAGGCAAAACGTTAGGAACAAGATCCACCAGACCACAGCCACACAGCCCGGAAAACCCACCACAACCTTCTGAGAGAAGGTTTGCCATCTCTGGTCTAGGCTGTATTTTAAAAGCAAGCAAAATACAAAGGTAGTTCTGGTGGCAATCCTATAATTGGGAAATCAACAACTGTGGGGTTTTTTTGGCGGGTGCGTGTGTATTTCTATTAGTTGGTGGGGTGTGTGTGGATTTCTATCTTGGGTGTATTTCTATTTTTTTGGCAGGGTGTGTATATATATTTCTATCCTGGGTGTATTTCTATTAATTGCTTATCTTCAGTTCTGGCTGTATCGCATGTATGTTCTTTCTATCCAAATAATATTACTTTGACATGTGTGAACCTGCCGTTACACATATAGCTTTATTTGTTGCGCTTTTGCTTTGGCCTTCCTCTAAGGGCCTGCAAATGTCTGCTGTTCCGTGTCCCAAGGAATTGGTTTGCGTATTCAGCTGCAGCTTCTCAATTAAATTGTAATCTTGGATAGAGAAGACGAGTGCGGCCTATGCACATGGCAACGAAATATTCCTTTCTGTCACCTAAATAACTCTGTGGAAAAGCACTGCATTTGAGGAGGTGGAACATCTGTCTCTGATGTTGGATGGCCACAAAACATGCAAAGGGCCTGTTGGAAGTCATCAAGCGATAAACACCTATTTGTGAGTCAGATACTAGCTTTTTAGGAGAAAGTCATTTTCTTGCACTTTTGCAGCAGTTGCTAGGTTGTGGTGACTGAAAGAAAATCGTTAATTCCACTGCTACTGGCTGAGGTGTTCTCTGATAAAGACTTTCAGTGTTTCTGAGAGATAATGGTGCTGTAGTTGTTTGTTACTGTTTCTAAAGCTGGCTGGCAAAGCTACCATTTAATCATGTCACTGGGAGTTGTGAGTGTGAGGACTTGAATGTGGTACTATGACAGATTTTTGGGGGGAGCTAGACACCATGGGACTTTTCCTTGTCACCAACTTCTCATCTGCTCCATTGCACGAGGTTCCCAGGCATATGGTTAAAAGGCGTCAAAGAGACAGAATCCATATAACCCCAGTGAAGCCTGGATTTGTAACTGAAGGGCAAGAAGGTAAACCAAACAGATCCAAAACTTATTTAGAAAGAAACACACTGCTGACGTAACCAGTCAGCTAGGATGTTAGGGTGTTCAGTGTTTATATCCATTCTTGGGAATTAACTGTTGAGTCCTTTGCCATACATATGCTGTCCAGTCATTCACTTTTGGTGACTTTTTAGTGGTCTGCAATATATCTAGCTGTGTTCTGATAATATATCTATGCTTTGGCAATGTTGAGATTTATGCTTAGTTAATAATGATCTGTCTTGTTTAACGTTCTTTACTTGAACTGGCTGCTTTTAACTCTTACTCATGTTGCTGAAGAGCCAAACCCTCTCTGCTGTCCCCACAAATGGATGAAAGGAAGTAGATGAAGATGGTGGGTTGAGATGAGCTGTACACACTTAAGGAAGACTGTCTTCAAGCAGATTGTTAAAGTACAGCCTTCAAGGTTAAGCTATCCCAAGTTTTTTAGGGGTGGTGGTTTATACCATGCTTTTATTTACCATTGAGGAAGAGGAGTTTGGACTTATACATTGTCTTTATCTCCTGTACGGAGTCTTAAAGCGACTTACTATCACTTCCTCTTCACCTCCCCACAACAGACGCTTTGTGACTTAGGTGAGGCTTTGAAGAGTTCTGAGAACGTGACCCAGGGGTCATGCAACCCTCGCGACTTTCCAGAAGTTCATGAACTAACATTCCTACCAGCCCTGCCGAAAAGCATGGCCAGTTGGGGAATTGTGAGTTCATGAACATCTGGAGAGCCGCAGGTTGCAGACCCCTGGATTAGCCCAAGGTCACCCCCCAGGCTTCACGAGGAAAAGCGGGGAATCAAACCCAGTTCTCTAGATTAGAGACTCTGAACCCCTATACCACACTGGCTCTCATATGCAAAGTCACTCCAGTCCAAACCCACTGAAATGAACATGATTAAACTGGAGTTAGCTCTCTTTAGAATTGAACTATAAGTCACCTACCCTGTTTGGGCCTAATATAACACAGTCCTGCAGTGTAAATAAAGACGTGCAGTAGAGGTTCTCCCTGGAGGCTTAATTTAGAGGCATCTTGGCTAGGTGATTCCCTTCCTTTGTCCAGAGAGGCAGGATGTTGATTTTTTCCACCTCCTGTGACGCCCTGGCTTCCATTTTTGGTTCCCTGCAGTTCTCCTGCCTTCTGCGAAAGTGTAGGTTCTTTCACTGGCTTTGTGCCAGTTTGGAGGTTTTTTCCTTTGGGAATTTGAAGCGCTTTTATATAGATTAGAAGTTGTAGGCAACAAGAAGGGGCTGGGTGCAGCGTGATCGCTTTAAGCTCCAGCTGCACCGGATTGCAAGGGATTCTCCATCCAACGCCGGAGTTTCCTCCTTGATTTCTTCCTCAGCCCATCCGGCTGACCGCCACTTAGATGGCTCACCCTGTCTTACACTCCCCGCCTCGACTCCCTCCACAAATCGGGCGGCGGAGGGGACGCAGGGCAGCCATCCGCCAGGGGAGTCAGGTCACTTGTGAAGAACTCCTCGAACCAGCAAGAGCTCGGAAGTAACAACATCGGAAGGGCGGCAGCCTCCAGAAGGCTTGGCGCGGGCGGGCGGGCGGGCGGCGCGGCAGGATTCACGGGTCCCGGCGGCAGAAGAAGTCGGCGCCCGGGGCGAAGCTGCCGGGGGGATCAGCCTCTGGCCAGGAAGCGCCAGCGACTCCATGTAGGGTCAGCGGGCGGGCGTTGCCTCCTGCACCGTGGCGTCAAGTGAGGAGTTCCCGCCACGCTTGCAGAGCATCCAGTCAGCTGCCAGTGATTCCCGGCACCATGCAGGGCGGCGCAGGGACCGGAGCTGGGCGAGGAACCCCTCTCCAGAGAGGCATAACCAGCTTCCAAGCCCGGGAGACGGTGACAGGACGGCCAGAACAACACGTCTAGAAACCAGGCAAGACCCGGGAAGGGGCGGGGACGGAAGTTGCAGTCTCCGCCCCTTGAGGAGGAACAGAGCTACCTCCCGGGAGGGCAGAGCAACCCTCCCATCGGGGAGGGACATTAGGGGCAACCTCTGCGCCTGGAGGGACAGGGTCAACCCCTTTGCCTGTGAACATGTGTAGGTTTTCGGCTCCTGGAGAGCAGCTTCTCCCGCACCCGGGAACTCATGGGTTTCTTTAGGAGAGGCTAAGGCCATGAGGGAGGAGACTACAAGGTTCCATGGGGGGCAGAGGGAAAGCCACAGCTAAAGAGAGCAGGGAGCCAAGATCCCCCCTGCCCCCCAGAGACTTGGAGCGGAGGCACCGGTCCCCATCCCGTCCCTCAGCCCTGCGGGCAGAGAGGAAGTCCCTGGCCATCCCGGAGACACCTCTGAGGAATAGCCACAGTTTAGGGGAAATTGGGATCCAGTCGGATCAAATTTCTCTACGATTCCGAGGACACCCCCCCTTATAGAAGTCCAGTAAGAAGTGCTTTATGAGGTTTTTTCAAACAAGAACACCTCTCTGCACTAATGGCCAAAGACCATCTCTGCCCTGGAACTGCAGGATGCAGCTGATGCAGAAGGACCCGATCCAGGCCTCTAACTCCGACCTCCACCAAGCCCATCAAGGGAGGGATTGCCCAGGGGGAAACAGGGGACATCTTCCTAAAGGCAGGAAAAAACCTCAGGAGGTTTTTCCACTCCCAGAGTATTTTGAAAGGAGAATCGCTCAGAGAATGGTTGGATCTGTAGGCTCCAATAGGGGGCTCCCCATCCAGTTTCAAGAAACTTGTAATGCAACCCTGAGTACGCCCACCACATGCTGCAGAACACCCGATGGTGGGATGCCCCGTTGCAACTTTCTCCAGTCAGGGGGGGGCTGGTGACAAAAGGGCGAGGAGGGTCCCTGAAGGACCCCATGGGACCGGCCAAGATAGGCGCGTCTTCCTGAAAAGACGACTTTTTGAGAAAGTAGCCCAGGCCACTCAAGATTTTGGCACCATCAGCAACTGTTGCTTTCGTGCCTCCATCACTGTGTAGGCTAAGGAGGCTCCTGGACATGATCCCTCCGGAGGACTGAGGGGATCAGGGAGGAACGCATTGAGAGGTCCTCTTTTGCTACACATCTTTACCTATAGCCGAGCTCCACCTTCGACGCCATGATGATGTGGTGACCCGTGGCTCCGCGACTGGCAATGGTGGCCCGTGTGGAGACACACGCGCGGGTTGCTAGCCCTGGGCCTGCCGAACTTTCACTCCAAAGCAGGTGAGGTGGCCAATTTCTACGACTTCCACGGAAAACATGTAGACTTTTTTGGGCGGGGAAGCTGGACTAGCGTTCTAGTTGAAGCTAAAGGACAAGAACAGGAAGACCCTACCTAGATACATCAGAGGGGACTCGCTCTTCCTCCTCTTCAAGCAGATCACACACCACTTCCAGAACCCAACGGGCTTCCTGCCTCGGCCCCTAGAGATGGGCACGGAGGACATCATCATTTCAACACCAGTCGCTTTCGGAAACAAAGGCAACTTCGGCAACAACAACAAGCGGTAAAAATTCCTTCCGTCCCAGGTTTTCGCCGCCCTGCTGGAGGCAAAGGCTGGCCGTACGCCCTTTAAGCCCGAGGCTGACCAAGAACGCCAGCTGACCACCAGTGACATTCGATTCGGGTTTCGTCTCACTTTCGCTAAGATGCATGGATTGGGCTTAACACGTAGGACCGATGGGATAAGGGAGGTGATCGAGGAGCCGGTTACCTCCTGGAGCTGGCAAAAGCATGAAAGCCACGACATTCGCGATTCTTTCCAAGCGCCACTTCCAGGACTGGACAAACTCCAAAGGACAAGAACAAGCCATCCAACACCTTCACTGGAGATCAGAGCCATGGGGAACCAAGGTGCCATCTATGGAGAGATTCTTAGGAGTCTACTTTCCCCACTTCTTCACACCGTACAAAGAAAACGTGGGGGTGGCGCTTATCCTGAACCTCAAATACATCGTAACAAGCACACTTGGCTGGCTTGTACAGGTTCAGAATGGAAACTCTCCGGATCCATCACGGAGAACCTTCAACCGAGGGACTCAGCTGGCGTCGCCATAAGCTGAACCTCACAGAGGCTTACCCTCCACATTCCTTATCCAACTCCAAGACACACGCATAGTACTTAATACGGGTTCACAGCGGGGGAACACACCTGTCAATACGGGAGCTCTCCCGTTTGGTTAAGCTTAGCGCCCGCTGAGCGAATGTTCTCCAAGGTCACTCCTCGCTTCCCCATCATGGAGACTCAGATACGGGAGGGAATAACATCGCCCATCCCTACCTCAATTTACATCTTGATTCGATGGCCGAAGTTCAGAAATACGGGTCTCGGCGTGGAGGTCGACAGAGTCCAGGAAGTCCCTGACCAAACACGCGGCTTCCCTCATAAAAGCCTGTGGCTGAAAGCTCCCTCTATCCCATCATCACAACGGATTACTGGAACACTCCAGGAGGCGGACATTGATAGACACGTCCGGGCCCTCTTCATGCCTTCAGCTTAAGATCAGCAAGATACAACGGCTGACCAGAGTCGCCTTCAAGGTAATAGCAGGGCCTCCCCTACTCCAACTAAGCGAAGCTTGATGGGATTGTTCATATCCACAATGGACATGATCCAATGGGGCAGAATGCACGCCAGACCGGCTTACAGAGGTTCCTGGCGACCACACCAGTCGCTGATCATGGCAAAGACAGGACCAAAGCTCACTTACCCTGACCCAGTCACCTGCCAAAGCACAGCCTCAGATGGTGGACTCTAGTCATCCAACCTTCGCCCAAGTAAGCGAATCTACCTGCCCCAGGACAGGGTACACCCTCTTCGACGTGATGCCAGCCTCAGCGGCTGGGGCCTACAGCCAAGGCAAATGTGCACAAAGGTCAGTGGTGCGCACCAATGGAGACAATAACTGCCCATCAACATCTTAGAGACCAGGGCAATCTGCCTGGCTCTGGAATCACTTCCAGGAGGAGCTACTGAACAAACACGCGTTCTGGTGAGGACCCGGACAATAATACAGCAAAGGCATACATCAACAATCAAGGAGGATCCAGATCCTCAGCACTGCACCGAGAGGCGAGAAACAGAAGTGATACTGACTCATGGTGAGAACCCACCTACAATCCTTTGACAGGCGGGAACACATCCAAGGCAAGCCTAAACACGGCCAGATTGGCTCAGCTCTAATAACAGATCTCCGAGGCAGAGTGCGAAACTCAACCACGCCAGATCTTCAAACAGATCGCGACTTCATTCTCGAAGGCCAGAGGTGGATCTTCTTAGCAGCAGGGAAAAGCCACCAGCTGCCAACCTTCATGACCAGGTTCTACACTACCCTCGAGGCGATAACTACAGATGCTCTGAATTCTCGCCTCTTTGGCCCGAGGGCTCTCCTGTAGCCTTTCCTCCGGTCCCAATCATCCCCAAACTTCTGCTTAGAGAAACTGAGGAGGGGCAGAACAGGGGCAGAAATCATCACTTGGTGTTGGCACCGTGGTGGCGGGGCGACCTAATTATGGTTCTCTTCGAATTCTACAACTATCCATTGCCCCGCTTGCTCAAGATTCCCAATGAAGTCCCCAGACATGCTGTCCCAGGGGACCGCCCACCACCCCAACCCCCCCAGTGGTTCTTATGCTTGACCGCCTGGCGCTTGAGCGGCAGGCTTTTCGAAGAGCGCGAAAGGGCTATTTCAGGACAAGGGTCACGGAACACCATACTGGCCTCTAGAAGGCGGCGTCCACAACCAACATCTCCACAACTGCTCGTGGAAAGCACCGTCAAATGGGCCAGAAACAGCCGCCCACATCGACCGGGTGAGACCCTTCTCTAGTTCCACAGATTCTCCAGTTCCTACAAGCAGGCTATGAGAAGGGACTCCTCGAGTGCAACCCTCTTCGCCAGAGGACGAGGTGGCAGCCACCTACGACGATATAGCGGCCTAAAAGCTCCAAGGGCAACCAGATTTCTAGGGCACCCAGACATCATCCGGCTTCTTAAAGGGTGTGCAGCAACAGCAACCACCGACTCTTCACCGCTTTTCCCTCTTGAAGCTCAACCACGGTACTTCAGGGCCCTCAACAAGCCACCCGCCGAGGCCCATCGGTAATTCTCCAGCTTAGCCCAGAAGTGCGTGATATACGCATACAGGTAATGGGATGGCGCCACCCTCTTCCTGGTCGCGGCAGTTACATCTGCACGCAGGGTTTTCGGTGCCCAGGGGCACCATCCGAAACCAACCCCAACCTTTGCTTATTTCACAAGATGAAGGATCAGTCTCTGGAATTGGACCCCCCACCTTTTCTGCCAAAGGTGGGCTCACTCCTCCTTCCACATCAGACACAGGAATCATCATCCCCACCTTCTTCCCCAAACCATCTCTCATCCAAAGGAAGTCACCAATGGCTTGTGGTAACGCCTGGACGCGAAGATGCTTGGTACCTGAAGGAGTTCATTAGACGGACAGAACCTATCCAGGAAGAACCGGTGGGTCTGTTCATCAACATCAGCGACATGCCTTGAACAGGGGCAACGTATGATCCAAGAGCAACAATCAGTAGCACCATCAGGCGGTGCAGACTACCGCGCCCAAGACAGGTCAGCATTACTATACCAATCCCACAGGGGAATCACAGCACATTCCACCACGATGCAATCAGCTAAGCTAACGCGGGCGTTCAGAAGACAAGGATGCCCGGTGGAAGACATCTGTTGGTACATGACCACTTGTCCTCCAGCCTGGAACTTTCATCCGGAGACATTACAAGATCCAGTCTATCTACCCGGCCGGCGGAAGCTTGTGCCTTTGGGTCAAGAGTCTTAGAGCACATATTCCGGAGACTGATCATCCCCACCCAAGTTTCATGGTGGACACTGCTCGGGGGAGGTCCCAGCCAAGATGCTCCTATCGCTTAAGCCAGGAGAAGCGGTCCATTGGTTCACTTGCATCGAAGGGCCCTTCTCCATGTGGAAGCGGCGATGGGCATCTTGGCTTCCGCCCCTAAGATCAGTCAGTCTCCAAAAAAAGCAAGAAATGGCACATAAAAGTTTCTATGTTTAATAGAAGAGTTGTGTTTGAAAATAAAGCAGTTGTGTTTTGGGAAATTCTAGAGGCATGTTTTTGGAATTCTTTTCTGTTACCCCCTGGCACATAGGAAATAGTGACTGCTTTTGTCCAATAGACCTCTGGGGAACCAAAATGGAGGCCAGGGGCGTCTACAGGAAGTGGAAAAATCAACATCCTGCCTCTCTCTGTGGACAAAGGAAGGGAATCACCTAGCCAAGATGCTACCACGTCAGCCTGACAGGAGAAGGGCCCTTCACGGTAAGTGTAGAACCAATGGACTGCTTTTGCTGAAGTCGCTAAATATAAGGCATTCTCAAAGTAAAGAGGCGTAGCAAAGTTTTTTGTTTGGAAGCATGCCCTAATTTAACAGAACACAGAAAAATAAAGACATCCCGTGAAAATAAGACATAGCGCATCTTTGGGAGCAAAAAAAATTAATATAAGAACACCTGGTTCATTTTCGGGGAAACACGGTAGTAGAGCAGCAAGCTGCTGGTAAAACCGTAAGACCGCAGTTATCCAGGCAAGAAAGAAGCAGGGGAAGCCCACCCACCCGATGCGAAAATCGCCTGTTGGGGATAACAGAGATACATCATGAAAAACATGGCATCTGTCTGACTCTGAGGCAAGCCCAGACAGACAGCTTGCCTGGCAGGGACAAGAGCTTCTGGATTGGGTGTGGAGTTCGGTGGTGCTCACCTGCCAGGATAAGTCTGCCCACCACTGATGCATTTGCCCCTTGCTCTGGCAGGATGGGCACACATACATACACACACACCCCGGATTGGGCTATAAATCTTTCCTTTCCCACTGCACCTTTGGACTGCTTTTATTGACTTCTGTATTTCCTGGGCTGCATTCCTCTGCCATACAGTCTCTACTGGCTTTGGCCATGTTGGTAAAACAGTGATGGTTGCAAATACTCTGATGTCCATCAGAGCTTTTTTATAAAAGGGAGGGTCAGTATGGGCATCACAATGAGAGACCTGTTGTGGTTGGTATTCAAGTGGCGCAAGAGATGGGTGCAGGCTGTTGTTTGGATGAGATTAACTGTTGAAGAATTAGGTTCACTAAAGCTTCTTGCGCATCGTCTGGGTTTAAGGCTGGGACACTTTGGTGCAATACTTCAGCGTTTTGTTTTTCAGTTCCCAAGTAGGCTGGTACACAGAAGTGGCCAGTTGCAAGGTACATCTAAAAGAGGTAGCAGGACAGCAGTAGTTGTCACTTAACAACTCCCCGCTCAAGATACAGTATCAGTGATCTGCAGCCCATCCTAACTAAACGTCTTTCTTTCACCTAGTTCTTCCTTTGCTTACGGACATCCTTACAACCTAAAACAGTTTCCTAGTAACAATGGAACACTGTTTCACCAGTTGAAGATTCTTCTTTCAGTGTTCTTTCAGGAAGGCCTTTTCCATGGTAACCCCACAATGATGGAACAACTTCCCCAGGGAGGTGCGCCTGAGCCTCTCAATCTTTAGGAGCCAGACTGCATTCTGATTGATTAAGCTTTTATTATTGGCAGTCTTAGACCCTTTCCTTACACGCAGAATAGTGCACATTCAATCCACTTTCACAATTGTTTGAAAATTGATTTTGCTATTCCGCACAGTAAAATCCAGCTTCAAAGTGGTTGAAAGTGCATTATTCAGCATGTGTGGAAGGGGCCTTAGTTGGAGTTTATAATCTGGGATTTATATCGATTTACTTGTGTGTTTTTTTTAATAATTTTTTTAAATTCTTTTTTGTTTTTTTTTAGTTGAATTTTATGATATAACACTGTAAACATACATAATGTTTATGTTGTAAGCAACCCTGGGTTCTGCAAGGGAGAAAAATGGGAAATAAATATTTGAAAGAGATTACAAACCCAACCCAGATCCTGAAACAAATCAAGATGCCGGCTTTGTCCCCATATTGTCCTCCAACAAAGACTTTTCAAGGGGAAATTACAATGGACTTGGTGAAGCTACGCTCATGAATTTGAGTTAAATGACTGGTTCAGAACAATACTCCCTTCAGGGCTGAATAGAGACAGTAGATTCCTATCTCACTTTTTTTTTTTTCCTTGCTGGCAAATAAAGGCGACTTATGGTGACCCCATAGGGTTGCCAAATTGTTGGCTATTAGACTTATCAAACTATTATATCTCCATAACACATATTATCTATCTATCTGTCTCTCTGTCTCTCTGTCTATCAATAAAAATATGTGTTATGGAGATATATATATCCACTTTTCAATCCAATTCATGCAACACAATTTATTACAAGACAACCTTCTCTCATAACAATTAATGAAAATCCTGGATCGGTGCCTTGAACTACTTATAAATACCGTCCCAATTCAAGGGCAGTCAACTTCTCATCATTTTCAGTTGTATGTATTTCAATCCGCTCAGTTATACTTCCAAACGCTTCACACTGATTACCGCGTTTACATCTGCCTTTTTCAAGGGAAGCGTTAATGCACTTGATAAGGAACCCTCAACAGGTGATTCCGTACATAACTGTTATGAACTTTCACCGCAGTCACAGCGGGTGACATTGATGCAATAATATCTACAAGATTATGGACATTGTTGGTTTGACAAATACATGATTATGGACTTGAGAGAAGGTTGTCTTGTAATAAATTGTGTTGCATGAATTGGATTGAAAAGTGGATATAGATCTCTCTCTCTCTCTCTCTCTCTCTCTCTCTCTCTCTCTCTCTCTCTCTCTCTCTCTCTATATATATATATATATATATATATATATAAATATGTGTTATGGAGATATAATAGTTTGATTAATAGCCAATATGTATATATGTATATATGTGTATATATATGTGTGTAGAGGTATGAGTAGGTAGGTGTTATTGTTATTATTATTGTTAGTGTGTATGTGTGTGTATAGGCTATTTGATAAGTCTATATTGGCTATTTGATAAGTCTATTAGACGTATCAAACTATTATATCTCCATAACACATACACACACACACACACACACACACACACACACACACACACACACACACACACACACACACACACACACACACATATAAAATATGTGTTATGGAGATATAATAGTTTGATAAGTCTAATAGCCAACAATTTGGCATACTTTACAAGTAACTAATAGGTAATATAAATTGGCTTTGGGCCAACGCCCATGTGCCACAGCGTGCTTGTGTATCTTATATTGTTTTGTAATGTAGCACATTTATATCCATAGGCTTGGAGCCCACTTATAGTATATTAGGTGTCAAACTTGTTGTCCAACACTGTCCAGTTCTTCAGATGTTATGGACTACAGTTGTTATTATCAGCTACCGCCAGCATCATGCTGGCAGGGGATGATGGGAACTGTAGTCCATAACATCTGGAGGGCCGCAAGTTTGACACCTATGCCATAGGGTTTTCAAGCCATTCAGAGGTTTACCATTGCCTGCCCCTGTTTCCCGTCCCTGGTATGCTTTGGAGGTCTCCCATCCAAGTACTTGCCAGGGGTTGAGGCTGAGAATGTGTCACACATAAAGTTTTCACGGCATAGAATTATAGAGCTGGAAGAGACCACAAGGGCCATCAAGTCCAATCTCCTGCCATGCAGGACTACGCAGATTTGAACCTGGATCTCCCAGATTCCAGTTCAACACGTTAACCTCTACCACCAGGCATTTTCTCTCTGCTCTAATCAAACTGCTTACAATAGGCATTCTGCTTTTGCATCTCTTACAAGCATTCTTTGCAGCACCCTTTCCACCTTCTGATTGGAATAAAAAGGACAGTGATCTCCACTCATCTTGCTGTCTGATAAAGGGAGCTTTGACTGTCAAAAGCATATGCCTGGATACTCTTATTTGTCTCTAAGATGCCACTGGACTTGAATCTAACCATAACTGCAAGAAGACTACTCTCTGAAACTACATTTAATCTCAATGTTAGCAATACTTTGGACTCCCCATTTCTTACAGGTTACAACTGGTTTAGTGTAACTAGTGAATGCATTATTGATTAGGTTTACATTTTACATAACTACATTTCACCTTCCTGTATTTAATGACTTCTTGACCCAGCTTGTTTTTATCTCGTATCTTCTGCTTAAAAGATCTGTCTAGGGAGGATCCACTCACTGAATCTGAACTGCGTTCTCGTCCCCAGAAGCTTGTGCTGGGGTGACACTTTGTTAGTATTTTCTCGCTGCAGCAGGCTAACTCGGCTACTACAATTACGGTAAAGCTACGCTCATTAAATTGCCTCGTTTGTTGCATGCCTGCTTATTGCCAGGGATTGACTAATAAAATAGACGGGTCATCAGTGCTGACCAAAAATTTAATTCTGGTTGACAGCAGGGGAAAACCTCCAAGCAACGTTCTCTGTAGGCTCTGCGCGGGTGCAGGCGTCAAGGCAGCGTGGCTACTACTATGTAAGGGGCCACCTGCGGGTGGAGGGAGAGCTCTCCCAGGTGGCTTTTGATAAGCCACTTCGTAGGGTTCTGCAATGTTCCACGCAGCACTGGGGAGAGATTAGATGGACGATTGCCTCCAAGGTACTCTGCTGCACAGTTTTTAAAAATCAGGAAGTGAGGGAGTGTCTCCAGAATGATACAAGCATGCATCTTGCGTTAGGACATAGCACAGATTGGAGGGGCAATCAAGCAGCGGGGTACCAAAAGGTCTGCGCTTCTTCAGAGCAGCAAATGAGAAAGCTTCAGCTCATTGCTTTTTAGAAATAATGAGAAATGATCAACTCCTGATGAAACGTGGGCTTTTTTGTTTTGTTTATGATGCTTGTCCAATATTTCATCTCGGACAATGCTGTAAGTCTTCCGAGGAAGATTTCTGACTCAGATTTAAATAATGCTAGCAAACAGCCAACATACTGTGTATAAGATTGATCCGTGTGCAAGCACTGGGGTTTGCCCGTGCTTCGTATTGACATTTAGCCCATTTTGTGTGATTGATTTGCACTGCAGCAGCTCTGGAAACCGTATGTGTGCGGAACTTAATTTTTTCCACAGGAAAATGTAGCATTGGAAAATGTTCCATCCCACATCAGTGGTCCTGGGTTGGAATGGAAGCGGAAATTCTCCTTCCCTTCCTTTGTTCCGCCTTTGTGTTTCATGTTGAACATCAGTGGGCAACTTTGCCTAACTACAGTAAATATGAATTTTAAACCCAGGACCATGATAAAAATGAGGAAGTGCAGTTGCCTTGATGCACACATGTATCCAGCAATTGTAGGATAAACCAACCTTCCTTCCTTCCTTCCTTCCTTCCTTCCTTCCTTCCTTCCTTCCTTCCTTCCTTCCTTCCTTCCTTCCTTCCTTCCTTCCTTCCTTCCCTCCTTCCTTCCTGCCTTCCTGCCTTCCTGCCTTCCTTCCCTCCCTCCTTCCTGCCTCCCTCCCTCCCTTCCTGCCACCCTTCCTCCCTCCCTCCCTCCCTCCCTCCCTCCCTCCCTCCCTCCCTCCCTCCCTCCTTCCTGATATTTCAGATGACAGAACATCTTGTGTTCATTGTCCACAGTCAACTGCGCAGTGTTTCATTTTTGGCTTAGATGGAAGGATGCCTGTGTGTGGAGATCAAGGTCTGAGGCTGCCCACTTTTCGTGCCTTGGTTGAGCCCTACTCAGCCATGATGATTTGGGATATGTTCAGCCAAGCAGGGCTGTTTTGTGGCTACTGCTACTGATGTGTCAAATGGAGGTGGTGTAGTTCAGACTCTCCCCTGTCCTCCCTCAAAGTGAAAGCTATGGAAAAACAAATGGCCCTGTATCCTCTTGCTGTCTTCCTTTGGATTCAATGTGAGAGACATCTGGCGAAAAAGAATCCAAGCCATTTGCTTCCTTGTTGAGCAGGCCAGATCATTGCTGCCTGGTAGCTCTTTTGGCTGCCTTCCCCCTCTTAGGCTCAGTTTTCAAAATGAGCTTCTTGCGTTGTCTGTAGCCGTTGCAGCTGCATACACTGCTACGTAAAAAAATTGACCCAACCATGTATATCTTTGCCAGTTTGGGTTTCTTATAGCTCCATCCAAAAGGCCAAGTGCCTGGACACAGCGCAGTAACTGTGCTGATCCGCCATTCCCAAGGAGGCTTCCTGGTGGTGTGGGGAGGCTAAACAACCAGAAGAGCCTCCCCGCCGCTGGAAAGCCCCCATTGGGCTTAATGGACTTATGCCACTTATGCCAATGTCCCAAGCCTCCCTGCTGGCACAACAGGGGCAGTGACTGGTTGGAAGCCAACCAGCGTCTTCTCCTCCCCTGGCCATACCCCTGGATTGCAGTGGGGGCACAAGGAAGCTGGCCCAGTGTTCAGCACTGCATCTCACCCCAGTAAAGAGCTGTGGTGGCCAGCTGCCGGTGGATCTGCCCCTCCACCAGGGCAAATCCACCAACACACCCCTCACTGCTCCTAACAGTGGATTTGCTTCCCCCCCCCCCAAGATGGGGCTATGAATCTCTGGATTGTGAGAATGGCGAACAGTTTGAAAGTTGCAGGGCACTCCAGATGTTATGGACTACAATTCCCATCAGCCCCTGCCAGCATGGCCAATTGGCCATGCTGTCAGGGGCTGGTGGGAATTGTAGTCCATAACATCTGGAGTGCCAAAGGTTCGCCACCACTGGTTCTAGCATTTTCAGTTATTACTGCAAACTGTTGGAATAGGAAATTTCTGCCTGAAGAGGCAACCAGAATTGCATGCAGTAGTGAAATGAAGTGATAACGTCAGAGGAATGGGACTTGTTTCAGACTTCCGAAGTGGCATTTTATATGAAACTAAAGTACCGGTAAGACTGTGCCTATGCAAAAGATTGGCACGAATGTAAGATGGTCACTTAAAAGAAGAGATCAAACACAAAAGCTGATATCCCCGATTTTAAAATGACCCTTCCTGAAAATAGGTAGTAGGGTAAACAAAGTTTTTTTACTGCATAGTAATCAATACATAGTAAACAATATAGACTGGGAAAGAAAATAATTGCTTTCAGTTTTAACGCCTCTTTATGTTGTGACTCTTCAGAAGTAGTATTGGATCACACTGCTGCATATTTCAAAAGGCAAGAAACTGGCTTTTTTAAGAAGAGGAAGAAGAGAAGGAGGAGGAGGGGAGGAGGAGTTGTTGTTGTTGTTGTTGTTGTTGTTTGGATTTATATCCCCCCCCCTTTCTCTCCTGCAGGAGATTCAAAGGGGCTTACAATCTCCTTGCCCTTCCCCCCTCACAACAAACAGGGGCTGGGTGGGAGAGCTTCAAAAAGCTGTGACTAGCCCAAGATCACCCACCTGGCATGTGATGGAGTGCACAAGCTAATCTGAATTCCCCAGATAAGCCTCCACAGCTCAGGCGGCAGAGTGGGGAATCAAAACCAGTTCCTCCAGATTAGAATCCACCTGCTCTTAACCTACTGCACCACTGCTGCTCCCAACCATGTATATGGTTTACCCCCCACTCCAAAAGCCGTCACTGGGCAAAGCTTGATATAGCTTTCTAATTGACAGTATGATCCTAAATAGATTATAAGTCAATTTACATCAATGGGCTTAAAATGGTGTTCCTCCCCTTAGTTAAACTTCCTTCCCCCCCCCCCCCACAGTGCAATCTGTAAGCTAGGAAGTCACACTTTTCCAAGTGACTCTGTTATATAACGGGATGTATTTATCCTTTCCTACTTAAAATGCCCACAGACTCATAATAGCTGTGGCCAATGTTTTGCTAAATTGCTGAAACACCTGTGGGCTTTTGGGCTTCTTGCTCCTGGAAAAAAAAAGCTGTACTACTAGATAATTCCTGCCTGATGCACAAGGGAAGAAGCAGAAGCTTGGGAAAAAAAGTGAAAACCAAACAACCAAAAAAGGTTTTTCCCCTAATTTTTTTCATGTCTCTAGTTACAGCCGAGGAGAAGAGACATGCTAGAACAAAAGGGGACAACTGAACATGTACTCATGAAGCTTCCTTAGGTTCCAAAAAATCAACCTGCAAGATGTCCTCATTGTATCTCAGCGATTCAAACCATGGAACATATATTGCTCGACTGCCCCAAATATGAGGGATCTAGGACCAGACTTTTTGCTCTTTGTCCTGTAATCTTTAATGAATACTCTGCTGTGGGGAAGATTACGTTTCTACTAAACAATTCCACCTCCGAGCTTTTAACTTTTGTAGCTAGGTTCCTTATAGAAACTTTTAAATGATTACCTGCGATGGTTCTCATGTATGGGATACTTGTTTGGACAATGTTGGCTGTTATATGGATTCTATGCCTAATAAAGGTTTATATATATATGAAGCTTCCTTACAGAGTCAGCCAATTAGTCTGTCAAGGCCAGTTGTGTATACTTCGACTAGCTTCAAGTTTCCAGTCTCTGGGGAAGAGGTCTTTCACGGCACTGACTACCTGATTCTTTTCGAACTGGAGATGTCAGCGATTGAACCTAGGACTGGGGTGGCCAACCTATGGTGCTCCAGATGTTCATGGACTACAATTCCCATCAGCCTCTGCCAGCGTGGCCAATTGGCCATGCTGGAGGGGCTGCTGGGAATTGTAGTCCATGAACATTTGGAGCTCCACAGGTTGGCCACCCCTGACCTAGGACCTTCTGCATGCAAAGCAGATGCTGTTCTACCATAGAGCTGCAGCTCTATGATTTTTTTTTGTCACAGAACCCCCCCCCCCCATCACACATCACTTTCTCCATCATCTGTGTTAAGTTGTAATTTTGAAAGAAGGACAAGAGTTTAGATGTATACTTTTCTCAACTGTAAGGAGTCTCAAAGGGTCTTACAAACTCCTTTCTTTTCCTCTCCCCATAGCAGACACCTTGTGAGGTAGGTGGGGCTGAGAGAGTTCTGAGAGAACAGGGGGTGGCCCAAGGTCACCCAGCAGGCTTCGTGTAGAGGAGTGGAGAATCAAATGCGGTTCACCAGATTAGAACCCACCGCTTACGTGGAAAAGTGGGGAATCAAACCCAGTTCTCCAGATTAGAGTCCACTGCTCACAACCACTAATTTGAGAATATCATGAATTCAGAAGTAACTTGGAAATCGAGTCTGCTCACCAAAGTCTACAGATGCACAAACGTGCCTCTTTCCCCTCCCTCTTCGCTTCTGGGCACCGAGCCAAGTGACTTCCTCTGACAACAGTCTGCAGTCTAATCAAGAAATTTTCAGCTGAGCTGTGTGCACAGATATCATTCCACTGAAAGCTAGTGTTGACTAGAACGTTGCGTTAACAGTCCTGTAATGTTGAAGACCAGGGGCTACGGAGACAACAAGAAAATACCGCAGGGATTTTCGACCCCTTGAAAAAAAAAATCGGCGATGGCATGTGAGTACTCTCAGTTCGTGCCTTCGACAGGAATATTTGGAATATTTTCTGTTTCTTGGCTATCCTTTGCTGTTCTTTAGGTCCTCCTTGAGAAGTAAAGAGTGTATGATCTGAGGTGAAAACCATTGCTTTTGGATGGTAATAAATAAGGGAATGTTTTTAGAGGTGCTTGGGTGTCTCCCTTGTTGCTAATGGAGTGAGCCCATGACTTTTGTTAGGACTAGCTCAGGGGTCTGCAACCTGCAGCTCTCCAGATGTTCATGGACTACAATTCCCATCGGCCCCTGCCAGCATGGCCAACTGGCTGATGGGAATTGTAGTCCATGAACCTTTGGAGAGCTGCAGGGTGCAGACCCCTGGACTAGCTGATATGTGCAATCATGTGAGGCAGGGAAGGACGTAGCTCAGTGATAGAGCATTTGCTGGGCATGCCGAAGATCTCAGGTTCAGTACCTGGCGTTGCCAGTTTAAAGTATGTGGTAGTACATGCTGTGGAAGACCCCACCAGAGACCATGGAACGGCATTGCCAGCCTGAATGGCCTGTACTGACTTTGATGGACTAATGGTCTTCTGATTCAGAGTGAAGCAGATTCATGCGAGTTGACTAACGCAATGGATTTTGGGGGTGGGGGTGGCAGAAATCTCGGGGGCCCTTACCTTGTCTCCCCCCACCCCAGAGAGAGAGAGATTGCATGTTCTCATCCATCATCTTCATTCTGGTGTGCGTGTGAGTTGGAGTAGTAAAGCATAAGGCAGTGATGGTGAACCTTTTCGAGGCCAAGTGCCCAAACAGCAACCAAAAAACCACTTATTTATCGCAAAGTGCCAACACTGCAATTTAACCTGAATACTGAGGTTTTAGTTTAGAAAAAATGGTTGGCTCCGAGGCATGCGTTACTCAGGAGTAAGCTTGGTGGTAGTCTGTGGCTTTGCTTTGAAGCAACTGTGCAACTCTTCCAACGGGTGAATCATGACCCTAAGAGGGTTTACTCAGAAGCAAGCCCCATTGCCAGCAACTGAGCTTACTCCCAGGTAAAGGATCGCGCTTCAGTTCTTCGCATGAAAATCAGTGGGGTTTAACAGCGCTTAACAGGGTTACCTACACTGCTTCCCCAGAACTAAGTCTTAGGTTTAATGCTAATAATGCTAATAATCAATTAGCTAATGCTAATAATCAAGCCCAGTGGCCCAAGTCAGCCTAGATGTGTGGGGGGCACTCTGTGTGCGCATGCCGAGAGGGCTCTGAGTGCCACCTCTGGCACCCATGCCATAGATTCGCCACCACTGACATAAGGTGTTCAAGCGACCTCTGTGGGTGGTGAGATGGCAAGTTTAGGGTCAGTAGAAGCGGGAGGGAGACGTGTTATAGGGAGAAGTGCCAACTTCACGTGACAAAATGCTTTGACCTGCCATTGACTGTTACCTCAGGGTGTTAAACCAGTAGCTCTTAAGTGAGCAGAAGGCACCAGTTCCAAAGCACCAGAACACATTTCCCAGTGGCATAACAATGCACATCTGGTATATTATCAGGCAGCACAGCTACCTTCTCTTGCTTATGAAACACCCCATTTCCTGCCCTTGGAGAAGCTGAAGCTTATCATGAGCCTTGAAGATCTCTCCCTTTTGACTTGGTTTAGCCACCAGTAATATCGGCTTCTTGGGGAAGACTGTATTCCATCTGGGCTCCTTCTGGCTTGAATTGCACAGGCAGGGTATTCCCTTGTTTAGACCAACAACAATTGAAGGCTTAGTCTCCCATTCCCACCATAAACAGTTTCACCAATAGTATTGCCACTTATGGATCGAAAGCTTGCTGGCAGCACCTCTGTATTTTGTGTGGGGTCAGTCTGGTCGAGCACTATAGAAGCCGAAGGTAAAAGCTTCCATTAGAGCATAGGTGTCAAACTCGCGGCCCTCCAGATGTTATGGACTACAGTTCCCACCATCCCCTGCCAGCATGATGCTGGCAGGGGATGATGGGAACTGAAGTCCATAACATCTGGAGGGCCGCAAGTTTGACACCTGTGCATTAGAGGAACAATAACAGCAGGTGGATCTTTATAGCCCTTGCCCGGGGTTTCTCCCAAGTCATGCATTGCACTAAAAGTGTCACATATCCCCCTGAAATATGGCTGGCTCGTCTGATTACTCATTCCAACAAATATGCTTGTGTTTTAACATCAGCTTGGTCCCTGCTTGTAACTGAACTCTATTATTCATACCAAACTGGACTGTAGTTTTTGTAAGCTGGCAGAGATGAAGAGGAAGTGGCTTTTATTTTTGGAGCAGAAATATTTGACTTTGTTTATTTTTAATCCTGCAAATGTTCTGAGGTAGTAGAATGCTTCTGCCTTCCTCGCTCTTCTCAAGGATTCTCGTTCTTATTTAATGATCGTCAGGATGAAACCTGGAGGAGGTAGTTAGGTTGTATTAGCATAGAGTGCAAGGTGAGGCATCTTGTGTGCGTGGCATTGATGGTGTTAGGTGTGGATATAGACGTTTGTCTGTGTGAAGTGGTTTAAAATAGGCATTTTCTCGTGTGTGTTCTAGGGAATCTCACTATGCTAAACCAGTGGTTTTGAACCCGTGGGTTGGGACTCTTAAGGTAGATCACAGAGCCCACCAGCTTGGATGTGAGTTTCTTTCTTTCTTTCTTTCTTTCTTTCTTTCTTTCTTTCTTTCTTTCTTTCTTTCTTTCTTTCTTTCTTTCTTTCTTTCTTTCTTTCTTTCTTTCTTTCTTTCTTTCTTTCTTTCTTTCTATTCATAGTTCAATATATCAATATCAGATAAACAACATAAAAAGCAGTTACAGATTACTGAACACATTAATAACAAATTGGGGAATTAATCATTTCAGAGATAACAAATATAGACGGTGCTTATACTAAAAAAGAGTTATCGTTACAGAACTAGACAAAAGATTTAACATATAAGAAATAGCATAGGCTAGAACTTCCCTTCATCTATTAAAATTATATTCTTGTCCATTTTGGTAACATTAACAAACAGCTTAGTCTAGACTTACATTAGACGTTGGAATTCTATATATACATAAGAACTAAAAAAAAGGATGGATAAGTTTTTAAATACTAAAGGTACTATATCTTAATAATTATATCTAGCTTTGATATAATTATCCCACTTCTCCCATTTTTTAATTTGCAGAGATGGTGTAGATAAATTGTTGGTTATCATATTTATATTTTGTGAGATCCAGTCGGCAGTGCATAGTTCTTGTACTTTATGAACCCATTCTTCAATTTTTGGGATTGACGAAGATCTCCATTTAGATGCGAGTTTGCATTTCTTCTGCTGTCTTTTGGAGGGGCCTGTTGCCAGTTTGCTTGCATGGAGAGCAAGCCACTTTTTCCTACTTCAGCTTTACGTGTGCATTGAGAGGAGGTTGGTTTAAATTCTTTGGGTGCTGTTCCACTGTTCTGGCCTGGACCCTGGTGAGGTATAGAACTCCATTTTACATGTTATTTTGCCACATACTTACAGGTTAGTAGGATTCCAGGACTGAGAAGGATCGGTATCACTGATCTAATGAACCACCTTAATGACATCTCTGCTGGGTACCGCAAGTGATTACTTCTCAGAATAAATGTGGTAGAGCTCTACTCTGCAACTCTTGTTAACTGTCACAACCCCAGACTTGATCAGTGAAAGACTCAATACTTTAAAAGCAGAATTTTCATTTATTGACGGCAAGCGTAGGAAAGCTGTTGACTTATATTGTCAGAACTGAGTGCATTAAAACAGGCAAAGTGTTATATCCCCCAGCACAGATAGGTCAGGCCCACAACCCCCCTTTCCTTCTCTGAAGTGGGAAGGTACTGGGATGAAAACACTGCGGCATCCACCACCACCCCTCCTGCAGCTACAGAGATAAGGGCAGATTGCTATAGTAGGGAAACATTCCCAGGCCTGCTGAAGCAGTAAGCATTCATTAGATAGAGATATGACAGTAAGCATTCAGTAGACAGAAATACGGAAGGACCCAGGCTAAGACATTATAGCAGTGATGGCGAACCTTTTCGAGACCGAGTGCCCAAATTGCAACCCAAAACCCACTTATTTATCACAAAGTGCCAACACGGCAATTTAACCTGAATACTGAGGTTTTAGTTTAGTGGGCTCTGAAGCATGTGTTACTCAGGAGTAAGCTTAGTGAAGCAACCGTGCAACGTTTCAGATGGGTGAATCACGATCCTAGGAGGGTTTACTCAGAAGCAAGCCCCATTGCCAGCAACTGAGCTTACTCCCAGGTAAAGGATCATGCCCAGGTCAGCCTAGATGTGTGGCCAAGGGGAGGGTGATTTTCCACCCCCCTCCCACATGATGAACTCTGTGCGCGAGTGCCCACAGAGAGGACTCTGAGTGCCACCTCTGGCGCCACCACTGCATTATAGCATAAGTGTGAAACTCGTGGCCCTCCAGATGTTATGGACTACAGTTCCCATCATCCCCTGCCAGCATCATTAGAGGGTCATGGCACCAACATTCTCTTGTGAAAGTGCTTCGTATAGCACAGGGGTCTGCAACCTGCGGCTCTCCAGATGTTCATGGACATTCATTGGCCATGCTGGCAGGGGCTGATGGGATTTGTAGTCCATGAACATTTGGAGAGCCGCAGATTGCAGACCCCTGGCATCACAGGTGGTAGAAGAAGGGCATAGAGACAGTATGTTGATCAGTTGATCGAATCACCTTAATCACATCTTCTACTGTGTACTGCAAGTAAGAACATCTCAGAATATATGTGGTAGAACTCTGCCCTGCAACTCTAGTTAACTGGCCAACATTTCTGTGGTGGAATTGTTTCATACAGCAGATGGTAGATAAATGTCGCAGAGACAGTATGACGATCAATTGACTGGTCAGATATTGACAGTTGTCAGTGTGTTGTTAGGTAGGTAAAGGTATTCCCTGTGTGTCAGGATCTGTCAGCCTCCCCCAATAACCAAACTCTTGGGTTCAGCAATCAGTTTATTAAAAGGGCGTTGCAAACACGATGCATGGAAGTTCTTGCTGGAAATAAGTTAAACTATACAAGGCGTGGTTAATATTCCCTCTCTTAAACCCCCTCCAGCTTCTCCCTCCGCATCCCATCAGAATGAGATCACTAGAAATGTTCTCAGGCTGTGCAGACCTTCAAGGCTAAATTGGCGATAATGTCCAGATGTAGTCTGCCTTGGAGGGTGAGAAGAGAATTTGCGGGCTTAGAAGCCAACAGTACAGAAGCACAGGAATAACCACACAATAGTCAGGTTCTCCCGGGACCACCTTTTCCACAGTCTCATGGCAAGAATCAGGAAAGAGCTGCAGTCTTGACAGGGTCTTGACACTGTGGACGTTGTTGGGACGTTGTTGGCCCATGGGACGATGTTATATCACAACATTTACTAGGTGGACTTTGACTATGGGGTGATTTGCCATTGCCTTCCCCAGTCATCTGCGCTTCACCCCCAGCAAGCTGGGCACTCTTTGACCAACCTTGGAAGGATTGAACGGTGAGTCGACCTTGAGCCAATTACCTGAAAAGGTCTTCCATTGGGGTCAAGCTTAGGTTGTGAGCAGAGCTTGGATGGCAGTACTTCAGTTTACTGCTCTTGCGCCATAGGGCTCTTATCTGATTAGTTGATTGGTCGGATGTTGACAGTTTTAGAAGAAGAAGAAGAGTTCGGATTTATATCCCACCTTTCTCTCCTATAGGAGACTCAAAGGGGCTGACAATCTCTCTTCCCTTCCCCCCTCACAACAAACACCCTGTGAGGTGGGTGGGGCTGAGAGATCTCCGAAAAGCTGTGATTAGCCCAAGGTCACCCAGCAGGTGTGTGTGGGAGTGGAGGGCTAATCTGAATTCCCCAGATAAGCCTCCACAACTCAAGCGGCAGAGCTGGGAATCAAACCCGGTTCCTCCAGATCAGAGTGCACCTGCTCTTAGCCACTATGCCACTGCTGCTCTCACTACGCCACTGCTGCTCTCAGTGTAATTAGATAATGGATGAATACTGATAAACTGTTCCATAAAATCAAAAATATAAGTGTACAGCTAGCAACTTGCCCTGTTTTTCTATGCTGACACTTTTAGTGACTGTTGCTTGCTAGGAAGGAATGCTCAAAAAATCTTCCTTGCCTGAACTCCCACCCTGCTTTCTTTCAAATCATTTAGTCTTGTTTCTAAAATTGAACTAATATTCAGAATGCTATATTCAGTTTTGTTCTGGATTGTTTTTTACGGAGTATTGTATATGGCATAGTGTGCTGTAGTTTTGGGTTCCTTTACATGTTTGCTACTGAAAAGCCGATATGCATTGATAAAACATGGCAGAAAAACAGTGGTGGTCAGAGTATGCATCCAGCAACTGGTTTGAGAGGTAGTTTATATCATCAGAATTTAAATCGGAGTCACTCTGGTAAGATGAGAAGGTCTATAGTCTTCTTGCACTCACTGCAGCCTCCTACCACTCTTGGAAAAGAATACTCTCCACGCAAGATGTTCTTTCCATAGGAAGGTTTTACTTTAGCAGTTGCAAGGTTACACAAGTCTATGCTATACAAGACTATAAAGCTATACAGAACTCTTCAGCAAGAACATAGTGAACACACACACTGAACTTAACACTCTGAATTTACACTGGACTTAGCATATACAATACATTGGTTCTTATACATTCAACAAGGATACTTTTCCCCTGCCCCGGCAACAGCCTCTCATTGGTCTAGAGTCACAGTTTGTTTGTTTGTTTGTTTATTTCTGAGTTTTATATACCGCCCTACCCCCGAAGGGCTCTGAGCGATGAACAACATAATGTTAAAACATATACAATTAAAAACCATTAAAATAAACACAGCGGTGAATATAATAAAACAGCGTCAGCAATAAAACCCTTATTAAAACCCTCCCAAAGAGGGGAGAAGGAAAAATGGGTCCCATGGATAGTAAAGGGACCCCAAGCACAGAAGAATAAACTCACCAATTGAACTCACCAGTTGAACTCACCAATCATGTTAAAGATTAACTGTAGCCACTTGTCCTAGACTGTCTCCGGCCTCTGTGTTGGGCAAACTTCTGCTGATTAGAAGATGAACCTTTTGTGAACCTTTATTTTATATATCATGAGAGTTTACCCAATGGAAGAGTAGATGCATTAGTGAAACGCTGCACACAAAAAAATCTTGAAGTGGTTTTATATATATTTATGTATGTTTGTGTGTTAAGTACCATCAGTGTTCTTCCAATTTATAGCGACCCTATGGAGATATATATGAGACTGTATGTCTCCTTCGCAGTGTATGTTTTAGTAACATGGTGGTGGAAAAATATGGAGATCTTAGAATCTGCAGCAATCAGCTCATCACATCATTCCAGAGTTAATTTTACCATTTCTCAAACTGGAAATAAGAAGGCATGGAAGAGAGAAATGCAGAGTAATCTCAAAGAAATTGGGAAAGTCAAATACATCTGTTTCTACAGGCTGCTTTCCAGCCATGCAACTGTCTTTACAATTAGTACTTAAAAAAAAAAGGTTGCTGTTGTTTTGTCTTCATTTCAGTTTTTAAAATGCATCTGTAGTTTGACCTCTGCTGTTCTAGGATAAAACTCAAAGGGAAGAACTGTTCATTTGAGCCGCTTGTATTTGTAGGAAACAGTGCCTAAAATTAAACTATAACAATTTTGAAAAAAATTCAATGGATTTCATTGGCTTGCATTTTTTGGGTCTGTTTCTTGTGATAGAAGGGTACTTTCATCGATTGAGGAGGGTGAATTGACTTCCGCTGGTTTCTTCACTCACCCCTTACTTTGCTCTTTATGCTGTTCATGAGGGTCCCAGGATCTGCAGGAACAGAATTTGGGAAGCTGCAATAGGAGGGCCTTTTCGGGTCACAAATGTTATAGGATACAAGAAGCTTAATTAATAACAAGTAACTAAATGTAGTTTTGAAACTGGGAAGTAACAAACCTATTGGTGATTAAAGTACCTTTTAGTATTCAGTTATCTAGAACAGGGGTAGGGAACCTGCGGCTCTCCAGATGTTCAGGAACTACAATTCCCATCAGCCCCTACCAGCATGGCCAATTGGCCATGCTGACAGAGGCTGATAGGGAATTGAGTTCCTAATTTATCTGGAAACACTGATTCTGATCTAGAAAGAAGAAGTTTGGTTATATCCCCTTTCTCCCATGGGGAGACTCAAGGGCTGACAATCTCCCTGCCCTTCCCCTCACAACAAACACCCTGTGAGGTAGGTGGGGCTGAGAGAGCTCTGAGAAGCTGTGACTAGCTCAAGGTCACCCAGCTGGCGTGTGTGGGAGTGTACAGGCTAATCTGAATTCCCCAGATAAGCCTCCATAGCTCAGGCGGCAGAGCTGGGAATCAAACCCGGTTCCTCCAGATTAGATACATGAGCTCTTAACCTCCTACGCCACTGCTGCTCCTAGGATCTAGGCAGATTTGTCCTTTAAACTGACCATATGTCTTCTTTGATTAATTAAGTGTTTAGTTCTAGAGCAGCGTGATGCAATCAGATATTGATTTGTGTAACAGAGATTAGCTCTAGCTAGCCCTTCACATACATATTTATTTATTTACAAAGTTTATATCCTTTCTGCCCTTACAAGGACCACAAAAGTGGCTAACGAATTAAAATATACGTAATAAAATCACACTGTAAAATCACATTTAAAACCTGCCCCGCTAACCAAACATCATTAAAATAATTAAAAATGGAACTGAAATACATGCAAAGACATAAAAGAACAATTAAAACATGGGTCAGGAAGCAGAGATCATTGTAGGTATGCCAAATGAAATAAAATAGTCTAAAACCACTGGTGGAAGATGGCAACAGAAGAGGACAGGTGAATTTCCATGGGATGGGGGAAGAGTTCCAGACTTTTGGTGCTGTGAAAGCCCTCTTCCAGGTTGCTACTTGGCTAATTTCAGAAGATGAGGGCATCCAAAACAGGGTTTCTGAATCATTGTGGTCAGGCAAGTTCCTAAGGGAGTAGGTGGTCCTTCAGGTATCTTTACCGTTATTTTAGATTTTCATCTTGCCCTATCCCGGCCAAGTCCCCCCCACCCACATACTTCCTGCTGCTGCTGCCATGGGAAAAGAGAGAGGCTTGTTATTTTGATATTCCTTGGTATACTCTTGGTTACTCTTTGCCCGCTCTCACAAACAGCAGATGTTATGGGATCTTCTTCTTTCATATGTCGTCTTGTGCTTGAAACCACATCTCCTTCTTCATGCCTTCTCACCAATTGTGGACGGTTCCATCTCCATCCAACCACCAAATTCAGGTTTCCTCCATTAAGATGTTAATGGAAAACACCCACATTTGGCAGTTGGATGGAGCTGTCCACAACTGGTGGTGCTCATGTTCTGGAACAGTTTGCTGAAGGAAATGTGTGCTGTTCCCTTCCTGGTTGCTTTTTGTGAAACATGAAAATTCAGCAACAGCTTGTCAACTATAAGTGCAGATGGGTGCAAGGTGCAACTCATTCCCTTCAGTCTATCTTCAAGGTCGTTTCCATAACATCCCACAAAGAGAGTGTTGTTGTTGGTACTGTCCCTACACTATGGACTCAATTCCTCATATCCTGCTTTACTGTTGAAGGTATAATGATATTAGAACCGACCTGGGAGCTTTATTACCTTCAGAATTTATGTTTTTCTCAGACAAACTAAAAATGTCTAAGCCAGTGATGGCAAACCTTTTTTGAGACTGAGTGCCCAAATTGCAACCCAAACCCCACTTATTTATCGCAAAGTGCCAACCCGACAATTTAACCTGAATGCTGAGGTTTTAGTTTAGAAAAAACGGTTGGCTCCCTCTTCCTCCGCCCCACCCGCTCGAGCAGGGGCCAGCCTGCTCTAGCCATCAAGTCCTGCTCACACCGCTCTGTGCCTCTCTAGCATCTCTGCCTCCTCTGTGCTCCCCCCTCCGGCAGCAGCCACCCTGAGCACAGGCATCAGGCCTGCCAGCTGAGTCCTCCCTGCTCACCATGGTGCGCGTACATCGTACTCAGTGGCCAGGCCAGCCTAGATGTGTGTGTGTGTGTGTGTGGGGGGTGATTTTTCACCCCCCACATGACAACCTTTGTGTGCGTGCCCACAGAGAGGGCTCTGAGTGCCACCTCTGGCACCCGTGCCACAGGTTCGCCATCACTGGTCTAAGCTATTGAACAGCTCTAATGTAGAAATTTCGGAAGCAGTTGCTACATTTTTAATCCGTGTCCTACATGATGTGTAACAATGATCCTGTTATTGTACCTGGAATGTTTGGTACTTCCGGTTTTATGCCTCATAAAGGTTATTGGATTGGATTGGAAAATTCAGCAGAGCATTGGATGTGAAAAACGAAGATGCTGGGGACTGTCCTCTTTTGGCATGGGTTTGTGTTATTTGCATTCTCAGTTGTTGTCGAGAAGATTTATCTTGAAGGATAAAACTTGTAAAACTTCAAAAAAATATGTGTGCAGACGAGGATAAAGAGCCAGCTGAAAGCAATTTAGTATAAGAAGAGAATCAATTTGCTGGGTTGCTTTCCAGGGCACTGAGTTAGGGATTGGATTTGAGTAGTAAAGACAAAATAACTGTGAGGAAGGCTGTGATTGGGGAAGTTCGGTGAAGTGCGGTGAAGAAACCCAGATCGGAGGACTGGTGTGGAGTTGCCAGTTGGTTATGTTATTTTACATGTATTGCTGCCTAAAAAGGTGTTTATCTAGTGCCCCAAAAAGGGGCTACGTAAATTTTGTTCTCTTGTTATGTGACTAGTGCTTGCTCTTGTGCTGTGCTCTTGCTGGAAATAAATCTTAAAAGCTAAAGTGTCCTTACTAATTCTAAGAACGGCTCTAGCAATCAAAACCTCGCAACTACCATCACTGAACATCAGTGGCTACAGCATTATTCAACTCTTTTAACCGAACCCAGCATTTTCACTGATGTGCGGAGTCAACCACAACTAATGGACTTTCCTATGTGGGCCCCTCCAGGTGCAAACGTAATATCGACCATTATAAGTAGTCTTAAGAAAAACAAGGCACCTGGATTGCATGGGGTCCCTGGCGAAGTCCTGTCTGAACACATTGACTGATGGACCCCAATTTTGGTTGTTTACTTACATTGACCAATATGGCACAATTCCGGAGACACGGTTATCATCAGTAATAATACCAATTCATAAAAAAGGATCCACCAACACTCCTGGAAACTTTCGGCCAATTAGCCTTCTGTCCATAATTGGGAAGATTTACACTAAATACCTTGAAAGTATGCTAAAAACATGGATGTCTGAAAACAACATCACAGGCCCCGAACAAGCTGGGTTTAAATCTAGAAAATCTACCATGGATCAATTCAGTGGCGTAGGAGGTTAAGAGCTTGTGTATCTAATCTGGAGGAACCGGGTTTGATTCCCAGCTCTGTCGCCTGAGCTGTGGAGGGAATCTGGGGAATTCAGATTAGCCTGTGCACTCCCACACACACCTGCTGGGTGACCTTGGGCTAGTCACAGCTTCTCGGAGCTCTCTCAGCCCCACCTACCTCACAGGTGTTTGTTGTGAGGGGGGAAGGGCAAGGAGATTGTAAGCCCCTTTGAGTCTCCTGCAGGAGAGAAAGGGGGGATATAAATCCAAACTCCTCCTCCTCCTCCTCCTCCTCCTCCTCCTCTTCTTCTTCTTCTCCTCCTCCTCCTCCTCCTCCCCCCTCCCCCTCCCCCTCCCCCTCCCCCTCCTCCCCCTCCCCCCCTCCTCCTCCTCCTCCTCCTCCTCCTCCTCTTTACCTTGGCAAACAAATACCAATCCAAGGGCCAAGGGAAATTGTATGCTGCCTTCCTAGACTTGAGTAGTGCATTTGATACAATTTCCAGAAGTATCCTATGGTCAAAACTAACCCATCTTCAAATGGAGCCACGATTACTTATGCTCATCTGTAAATTATACAGCAATACTACTTGCCAAGTAAAATTAGACCAAACTGGTACACTATCCAAAAAAATTCTAATTACCAGAGGGGTTGGACAGGGCTGTGTATTGACACCTCATCTGTTTAACATTTACATAAATGATCGGCAAAATCACCTTAGTAAAGTTAATGGCCATCCTACTAAAGTTGGAGAGTGCTCTGTCCCACTTCTTCTCTATGCCGATGATGCTGTTATTTTATCCCAAACACCTGTTGGACTTAAAAGGTACTTGGGAGCTTTTCTTGATTACTGCGAACCCAACAAACTTAAACTAAATCACGAGAAGTCAAAAATAGTTGTATTCTCCAAAAACTGGTGCCCTCTTTCCTGGAAAATCAACAACATTGAGATTGAACAGGTACAATCCTTTAAATATCTGGGGATAATTTTCCAATATAATCTGAAATTGTCCCTCCACAGATCCTGCTTAATTTCATCAACCAGACGCATCGTGTCTGATATAATTCAGTTCTATTACGGAAAGGGAAACTAATCAGTGACAGGCGCTCTAAACATCTTCCAGGCAAAGACACTGCCTAAAATTCTCTACGGCATCCCAATTTGGGTTAGTGATTTTCAATCTGACGTTGAACAAATTCAAGCACAATTTCTGAGAAGGATCTTGGGAGTTCCGAATGGCGTCACCTATTTAGCCTTATGTCTCTTATAGCGTCCCTATTTAGCTTGGTATATCACCTTATAGCCTTATAGCGTCACCTATTTAGCTTGGTCTCTCACTTGTCGAAACAGAAGTTTGGATTGCCACCATAAAGTACTGGCTTAGACTACACTTTATCATCTGCTGGTGACATAAACGTAAACCTCTTTAAAGACAAGTTTCAATTTTGCTGGTTCAAAGTCATTGAGGACAAAATCAAGACCATAGGGATTGATTTGGATAGTGTTGGGACTGGCAGTGAATTATACATTTTTAACCAAATCCGGGAAAGATTGAGGGATATCGAGCATCACTTTTTTACCCGACAAAGGCAGCTGTATGCTCCCCCCGCTACCTTGGAATATAGCCACGCTACAGAGTAAGAGCCAAATATCTCACATCTCTGTCATCCATTAAGCAACATCGTTTATTTATGTTAGCAGTCTTAACAGCTTCCCATCAGCGGTAACCTCTGAGAGATACCTTCAGATCCCCAAACAACAGAGACTATGCCATTGTGGTTGTGGATCTCCTGAAACCATATCCCATATTCTCCTGGAATGTCATCTTCATAGCAGCCTGCGTATGATTTTAATTTATCCTTTGCTGCTTCCAAGGCTTCATTATTCTAAATTTCAGACCACTCGTTTTTTGCTTAGTGACTGTAGTCCATCGATTACCTTGGCAGTGGCTAAGTTTTTGGAAAACATTTCAAATACCAATATTTAAATGTTTAAATGTAAATAATCTGCAATCTTTTATTTCATTAAAGGTTAAACTGAAGCTAATTCTAAGAACCCATTTGTCATGCTGCCTATTGTAATCCTCTGCCTACCTTACAGGGTTGTTGTGTCAAGGTTTGGAATCCTTCTTTGGGACAAACCTGGAGATTGAAGTTTTGCCTTAGGGCGAATTTCTTGACAGTTGTGTTCTTCATGATTGGCCATGCTGGCGGGGACTGATAGGAATTGTAGTCCGTGAACGTTTGGAGGACTTGCCTTAGACAAAGCTTCAGCTTCTAAGAGGCTGATGGATTTCTTTCAACAGCAAAAAAGACCACAAGACCTTGAATGTGCCTAGGGCAGTGATGGCGAACCTTTTCGAGACCAAGTGCCCAAACTGCAACCCAAAACCCACTTATTTATCGCAAAGTGCCAACATGGCAATTTAACCTGAATACTGAGGTTTTAGTATAGAAAAAACGGTTGGCTCCGAGGCGTGCGTTACTCGGGAGTAAGCTTGGTGGTAGTCAGTGGCATTGCTTTGAAGCAACTGTGCAACGCTTCAAACAGGTGAATCACGACCCTAGGAGGGTTTACTCAGAAGCAAATCCCATTTCCAGCAACCAATCTTACTCCCAAGTAAAGGATCACGCTTTAGATCTTCCCATGAAAATCAGTAGGGTTTAACAGTGCTTAACAGGGTTACCTACACTGCTTTCCCAAAACTAGGTCTTAGGTTTAATGCTAATAATCTCCCTGAAATAATTACACTATTATCACATGACGAACTCTGTGCACGCGTGCCCACAGAGAGGGCTCTGAATGCCACCTTTGGCACCTGTGCCATAGGTTCGCCACCACTGGCCTAGGGCTTATGTTCTGCTAGCTGCCATTGCTGTGAAAACACTGCTTCTTCTGCTACACTGCTGTTTTTCATTGTGTAGTTTGCTTGGGTCACTTTTGCCTGGAGCTGGTATCCTCCTTCATTGGGCCTGGCTGTGATACCCAGTGGGAGGCAGTTTCTGCTCCAAAGAGCTGACAGCTTCAATAAACCAAAACAGTTGCATGAAGCTTCTGTCCTGCTGAGTGTGTCAGGATTCCTGGAGCGTTCCCATCCTCCCACAGTTTTGTCTACAGCTGACCGTCCTTCACTTCCTGAGGAAGAAAGGTTGCACATACCTTTAGGATGCTCAAGAAAACAAATGTATAAACGCTATATGCTCATAGTGTTCCTTCCTCCTCCTCCTCCTCTCTTTCACACAACTGGCACCTTCCGTTCCCTTTTTGTTGCTACACATGGTCAGCATTACACGTGAATGCAAAATCTGGGGACTTTAGAACTAACATTTGCACATTATGGTCAGTGTTAAGATTTGTTCATGGTAATAGCTCTGAAAAGGGGACAATCTTTTTTGCCCTAGTTATACACTGTTTCACCAAAAGATCTCAGGAGATTTTTAAATTCATCTGCTGCTACTTCCTGAACCTCCTTCCTTGTAGAATGCTCCTGTTGTGTCCTGGTGCCTAGTGTCCCCCCGGCCCAAACAACAAGCTGGGCCAACCAGACAGCCTCCCTATCTCCCCCCCTTCCTTTGGCCCATCCCCCCCCCCCAATCCTCCCCAAATACCAAGCCAGGTCCAGGCTTCTCCTGCTGGGCCTGGCAACAGCCTCCCTATCCCCTCTTCCCACCCTCCACAGCCCAAACACCAAGCCTGGCCCGCCCCGCCCCACCTCCCCTGCAGCTCAGACACAGTCTTGGTGCTTCACGCATGAAGGCATGTGCCACTCTGAGCAGCCGCTCTGGGGTGGGCGTGTGGAGCCAAGTTCTGCTTAGCTGCGAATATTGCGTGCTGGATTAACAGGAGGCCGGAGCGTGTTTTGCAGCTCATTGAACAGCCGATCTGGGGCAAGTGGGAGGGGCAGCCAGGCACAGGGAGTTCTGTTTAGGTGCTGATATCGCTGAGCAAATGGGAAGGAGCCGAGAAAGGACTGGAGAAGCGGCCGGAGACCAGGAGCAGCTACCCGGGCCAGTAGCTGCCACCCACATCACACACACCAAAAAGATGGGCACTGCTCAATTTGGCCCAGCCATCTATCAGCGCTTCTCTCCCCTCCCTTGCCAGCAGCATGGAGAGCCCTGGTTGAGAGTTTGTAAGCATGGACTCCATGTGGGTAGGAGCACATGTTGGCCTTGGGTTTCTGAGGGTCGGGGAGGGACTCCAGTGCATTGACTAAGTGACAAGGTGAGGGCCTTGTCAGTTAGGGCCCCTAAATTTCCCACTAAAGGTAGCCTTAGACACTCTCAGTTGCAACAATGTGAATTTTGGTTTACAGGACTTTTGGAAACTGATAAGCAATAAGAATCACTGCAACAAATGTTGAGAGTCAGGAAGGTATGGTTAGAGCAGGGTCTGGATAGCTTGGAGTCAAACCCCTCCCCCCCTGCCCCACTAGGAGCAGTGTCTGATGCAGCTGCCACTGGCCAACTGAGAAGGTGGGGAGGGGGCGAGTAGGTAGGTAGGTGGCCTGGGAGTTCCCTCTATAGCAGTGGTGGCGAACCTTTGGCACTCCAGATGTCATGGACTACAATTCCCATCAGTACCTCCCAGCATGGCCAATTGGCCATGCTGGTAGGGGCTGATGGGAGTTGTAGTCCATAACATCTGGAGTGCCAAAAGTTTGCCACCACTGCTCTATAGCCTTCCTGTGTCATGGAAGAGGTCTGATCCCTTCTCCCCCCTGTGTTGGAAAAACAATCGAGGTGCATCAACGTTCTTCCTTTTTAAGATCTTGTGGTGCCAGTTCTCAGGGCGACTGGGATTCAAAGAAATTATCAGCATCTCCCCCACCCCCCCAGGTGCTCCTGCTTCCTTAACACATTGAAACGTCCCACAAAGCTTTCATTTCCCTCCAATCACAAAGAACTACAACTCCCCAAAGCCTGCATGTTGAAGGCGCCCACAGGAAAAGGAGATATTTATTTTCCTCTTCTTCTTGCCCGGGAAAATCTGGTGGTTCGTTCACCTTGTGACTGAACTCTTCTGGGTTAGTGACTAGTGAGCAATCTCTTTCTAGGAAATGTTTCCTGCGTAGACATCCAAACAGCATCCCTCCCCAAGAGGGAAGCAGAGGCTGTTCTGTGTTATTTCAGTAGGATTGTCTTTCTGCTAAGAAATGGGGCAGGAACTGGGAAAGAACTTCTTGTGAGTTGTCCCATCTGCTTTCGTGCCTATAATCTCCTGATACATGTACCCAGTTCTTGATAGACACCGTGTTTCTCCGAAAATAAGACAGTGTCTTATATTAATTTTTGCTCCCAAAGATGCGCTATGTCTTACTTTCAGGGAATGTCTTATTTTTCCGCTCCACAGCTGCCTGCTCTGGTGTTCTGTTCGACGGGCATGCTTCCAAACAAAAACTTTGCTACGTCTTACTTTCGGGGGATGTTTTATATTTAGCACTTCAGCAAAACCTCTACTACGTCTTATTCTCAGGGGGATGTCTTATTTTAGGGAAACAGTGTATGTAACCAACTCTTGGTACATGTAACCATTGATGTCCATGCATTCTTGCCTTGACCTGAGTTTATGGCTTCTGCGCTGCTTTGTAGATAACTAGGCCTCCCCTGACATTCTGGGCCCACGGGAAAGAATGATTGTTGTTATCTTGCCTCGGGCTGGCTGCCAAGTGGCTCTAGTGTTATCTGCTGTTGGCCTTGGTGCCGGAAGTCCAGGCTACCAAATGCTCTGCTCTGAGAAAGTGGGAGGGGACATTCTGTGGGAATAAATGTGTATCAAGAAGCCATGTTCTGTAGAACTTTGAAACTGTGAACCTGGTCTGTATACATAAAAAAGGCTACTGAACAGTACTCCAGAGTCTAATTATTGGGACAAGATCTGGGGATCTAACAATTCTCTAGCATTAACTTACACCTGAACAGATGGTTACAGGGGAAAGAAGGAGCATTCAAACCTCCCTGGTTTCTGTCTGTAAATAAAAAAGAGGGACTTTGCGCAAAAGGCTTATTCTAGCTTATTTGGAACTAGCAAACAACAACAACAACAACAAAAACCAAACCCACATTGTAGGCAGACATAATAAAAGCAAAACAAAGATCTAGGTCTGTGGTGGCGAACCTATGGCACTCCAGATGTTCATGGACTGCAATTCCCACCAGCCCCTGCCAGCATGGCCAATTGGATAGTGATCTAGGTTGGCCATGCTGGCGAAGAGATGATGAAGTAATGAGTCCATGGTATCTGGAGTATAGATTACACGCCTACCAAATCTTAAGTAGAAATGCTATGAGGTATGGTTCTTCAGAGTGCAATCCTAACAGGTCTATTCTTTTCATCCGTCCGAAAAGAATCGATGAAAACCGAAACCGATGAAAACTGAGGCAAACTTCTCCATAGGAATCAATGTAAATCCAATTAATCCGTTCTAGGCACTCCAAAAAACATACCAAAACCACATTTTTGGCGAATAAACATAGTGTTTAATGCTGAAAACAGTAACAAACAATAACACTAGGACCAGCTTCAGAGCCAGTGGACCAATGTCGCTCCAGAAAGCTGTCCCAAGAGGTCTGTTTCTGATGCCTCTTTAAGATTTGTCTGAAATGGGGCAAGACATTGTCATTAAACAAGTTGCAGACACGGCCTGCAACAGCTTTGTCCGGGTGATTTTTCTCCACAAACCCCTGCTCCTTACTGCAAATCGATGAAAACCGAGACAGATTTTTCACTGAAAAAATCGATGAAAACCGAAGGCAATGAAAACCGAGGTTCCACTGTATCTCTTTTTTCTCTCTCTTTTCACTTCTCTCTCTTTTTATCTTTTTATCCTTTTTTCTTCCTTTTCATCTTTCTCTCCTCTTTTCATCTCTCTCCCTCTTTTCATGTTTTTGTCTTTCCTTTTTCTGTTTTCATCTTTCTCTCCATCTCTCTCCATCTTTTTTTCATTCTCTCTTTCCCTTTCCTTCCCAGAATTGCAGATCCTGTCTTTCTGAGGACATCATAACATTATTACCAATATTGTTGAATCTTAAGAGTGCAAAAGAAAGCTGGTTTTTTTCAATAATAGGGGAGAGCTATGAGAACGGGATTCTTCCCCCCTTTTTGGGGGGGAGTGGGAGAAGAATTATGGGGAGATAATTGAAAAGATTACTTGGAGTAGAGATGTCTGCTATAGAGATGGTCTCTATTTCATGCCTATTCCACATATGAATGGAGACCTTCATTGGCCCGGACCTAGATGGCCCAGGCTTTTTTTTTTCTTTTTTTTTTCTTTTCTTGCATTTGTTTTTTTTTTTCTTTTTTTTTTTTTTTTTTTTTTTTTCTTTTTTTGTATTTTTTTTTTTTTCTGTTTTTTTTTTTTTTTTTTTTTTTTTTTTTTTTTTTTTTTTTTTTTTTTTTTTTTTTTTTTTCTTTTTTTTTTTTTTTTTTTTTGCCCAACCTCGGAAGCTAAGTAGAGTCTGCCCTGATTATTATTTGGATGAGAGTTGGCAAAAGTCAAGGGTTGCTATGAAGAGGGAGGCAATGGCAAACCACCTCGGAACATCTCTTGCCCTAAAAGCCAACTGTGACTTGAAAGCACTTCTCTCCCCCCTACCAAATGGCGAGATGTCTCTTAAAAGCTCAATTAAAAGCCTCTCCCCATATTGCCCCTCGAGACGCCTCCGTTCGCTGGGGGGGGGGGGATTTGCTGGCGGTCCCCGGCCCAAGACAGGTCCGGCTGGCCACTACGAGGGCCAGAGCTTTTTCAGCCATGGCCCCCACCTGGTGGAATGAGCTCCCACCTGAGATCAGGGCCCTGCGGCACATTGGTGAATTCCACAGGGCCTGTAAGACCGAGCTCTTCTGCCAGGCTTTTATATCTTGCCAGCCGGCCTAACTGGAACTTCGCACCTCCCATGGGTGTCTTTTATAGGGTTTTATCGCCATCTGCTTATTTATTGGGGTGCTGTGTGGTTTCTGGGCTGTATGGCCGTGTTCTAGCAGCATTCTCTCCTGACGTTTCGCCTGCATCTGTGGCTGGCATCTTCAGAGGATCTGGTGGTAGGAGTGGAAAGCAAGTGGAGTATATATACTGTGAGGTCAAAAGGTGAGGCCATCTGAATAGAGTAGCCTGGCAGGTGAGTCACAGAGAAGTCTGTAGCATGGGAGTAACAATGAAGATAGCAAGGTCAATAGGTGAATGGAACTGAATAGAAGTATCCTGGTCTTTGTTTCCTTTGAGTGCTGTAGTCTGTAGTTGTCCTGTGTTTGTGTGGAGCTGATCAGTCACTGTCTTGATTCTACAGTTTTTCAACACTGGCAGCCCATTACTGATTTCATTTCATGAACAATAGCCTTCCTTCCTGTTGAAATTGTCCATGTGCTTGTGAATTTCAATGGCTTCTCTGAAATTGTCCATGTGCTTGTGAATTTCAATGGCTTCACAAGCACATGGACCTTCAAGGAAGAGCCATGAAAATAATTTTAGGAAACAAGCCTTTGCCAGTATGAAAAAAAAATCAAAGCCAACAGTAATCAGCCACCTGAGCTACAGGGCTACATTACGCACTCAAAGAAAACAAAGATACTATTCAGATCCGTCACCTACTGTTTTGCTTTATCTTCATTATTATATGTTGAACTCCATCTGTGAACTCATCTTTCCGAACGCATAGATATTTCTGCAGTTTCCTCACAACTCTTCTCACTTACCCCTTGACTCTATTCGAGATCTGGAATCTCTGTACCAACCTAGTCTGAAATGAAAACGTCTGCATGCACTAACAGAACAAACCATATCGGCCACAACACCAATGATTCGAAGCATTGAAAGCCTTCGACAATGCTTATTTATTGTTTTATTGTTGATAAATTTTTGACTGATATAGCTAATTGTATACTGTTTTTTTTTGTACTGTTTTATTTGATTTACTGATGTTCGCTGCCCTGAGCCCTGTTGGGAAGGATGGGATATAAATTAATTAAATAAATAAATATCTAATCCAGATGGGTGCCGTGCACTAATAATAAAAAATGATTTTAAAATTGTAAATACATGCTGAATAAGCTGCATGAAAGGTCGAATGCCACACCACAGTTTCAAATTTAAAATATTTTTCCACAAACGATCAAAAGTTCCGCTCAGTGGTTGGGAAGTTCTGCTCAGTGGTAGAAAAAAAATTAGAGGGGGCATTGATTATGTGTAAGGATATTATGCGTATGGTCAGGTTATGCATGTGGTTGTGCATAATTCCAAACCGCTTTAATGAATGTTCTGATCTAATCCATTATGAATTATGAGAGAAAAAAATCATAGAATCCTAGCCCACTTCAAATAAGAAGCTTTTCCAGTAGCTCACTTCAGTGTTAGTTACAACTTTGCCAAGTTAATAACACACAGTCTACTGATGTGTCTGTATATCTAAGAGCGATACGTGGCTCACATCTGCATATATCTAAATCTGTGGATCGGCTTCATGTCCCTGCAAATTTCCATTTCCCTGAAAATTTGGGAGACACCCCCCCTCCCGGTTAGTGGAAAAATCTGAATTCACAGATAAAATACATGGGGGGGGGGGGGGGTTGGTTAAATTCCCTCAAATAAAACAGTGTTGTCTCTGTATGCGCAGACTTGCCAATAGATGTGGCAGTGGTGATGATGGGCGCTCAAGAGCTGTTCGCGGCGACCGTGCATTGGCAGTGATGGATGCTGGGAACCATTTTAGGGGCAGGGAAGTGGCTTCCAGAAGCTGCTGCTTTGGGCTCAAGGAGTTGGAGTGGTGGAGCCATCCCTAGGAAACTCCCATGATGGGGGGGGGAAGGAGGGTGAGGTCTTCCCCACAAGTCTTATAGGTTCCCCTTTTTTTGTCTTCCAGTGTTTGGGACTGATGTGTTCTCTTGGAGGCGGAGGACTTGGTGGGCCACTTGAGCTGTGGAAGCTTAACTGGTGAGCTAGGATAGCTTGTGCACTCCATCACATGCCAGCTGGGTGACCTTGGGCTAGTCACAGTTCTTCAGAGCTCTCTCAGCCCCACCTACCTCCCAGGGAAGGCAAAGGAGTTTGTAAGCCCCTTTGAGTCTCCTTACAGGAGAGAAAAGCAGGGTATGAATCCAAAGTCCTCTTCCTCCTCTTCTTCTATGGTCACATGGGGGGGGCACATTGCAGGGCTGCGTCCCCCCCTGCAATTGCACCCAGACTCTAGGGATGGGGGTATAAATCCAAACTGCTGCTACTTCACACTGCTGAGACCCAGTCTGTTTCTACAGCTTTTGACACTTTCCTTCACCCCTTTCTGGCAGAGCTCTTCTTCTCTTTTCTTCTTCTTCTAATCATAAACTATTGCAGGAAGAAAACAACTTGGGGTTTTTCCCTAGGTCACAGTCTTGCAAGCCACCATATTCATCCACAGACAAAACTCCCCAAGCCAAAATAATCTAATAACTTGCACTGGACAAAGTATTGCCATCCTTGGAGTCTGATTTTTCCCCACTCCCACTGTAGCCCCAAATAGCTTCTACAATGTTGCTTCACTGACAGTGGTCAGGAACAGCCGGCTGGAGACAGCCTCACTGAGGAGAAACTTCTAAGATCCTTCTTCTGCAGGAGAGGAATATCAGAGAATAAGCTCAGGACAGTATTTCAGCTAACAAAGGAGCATGTAAGAAGTGTACACATTTTCCATTTACAGCTTTTATTTTTTATTTATTATTGAGTTTTGTATACCGCCCTACCCCCGAAGGGCTCTGGGCGGTGAACAACATAAATCACATATATACAATAACCCTTAAATACATTAAAACAATTTAAAATGCAGCAATCAGTAACAAACAATGTCCGCAATAACCCTCATTAAAAGGTTGTTGGCTTTTTGACTCTGTTCTTGGTTTTCTTCCCCACACCCAAGGTCTCCTACATAAAAAGGAGTGGGATCTGGTCTGCGAAAACTTATGCTGGAGTAAAATGTTCTTACTCTCTAAGGGACCACTAAGACTCCCATTTCTTTTTTGCTGCAACATGGATTACCCTTCAGAAGAAAGGATAACTTTATTTTTTTACAGTTTATTCATGCTTCTGAAGTGGAGTTGAGCAGGGCAGAGGGATGCGTATGTCAACTGAAGGAACGTGGATACGAATCCCACTTTTATTAAATGTTCTTTAGTTTGTATTTCAGTTTAGACCCGAAAAGTACAGTCTTGGAAAATAAGACTGTACGACCACTGAGTAGTGGCGCTGTTAATTGCAATTAAGACTGATTGATTGCTGTGACCTGATTGTGTAACCGATATAACTAATATAGAAATGTATTAATGGACAGTTTGAGTTGACTGTTTCAGCCTTGGTTATTGCTTCTGCAAATAAAAAAAGAGGCCACCCCAGATCTGGAATTCCTTAGAGATGTCCTTGTTTAGATTTCAATCCACCTCTAAAACACTGTTCTGTATCAAATAACAGCAGCCTTTTAGTACATTTTCTTAACCAAAATAATACAATAGACTGGAAGCTTTCACATTCTCTAGCTCTTTTCATTGCCCAGGATGTTAAGCTAGGGAAAAAGAAGAGGGTATCTCTGTGCACAGGATACTTTGATTTTAGTAAGCATGGGCATCAATTTACATTTTCTTGAGGAATGTGGAGATGGAGCAACCTGGCATATAGATTTCTCAGTGTTTCCTCCCCCTGCCTGTGCTGCTTTCAGGCAGGGGCATGGCTGGGTCTGACCCGCCCAGAGGTACAAACAAGCGACCAACGGCACAAGCATGAAGTCAGGAGTCACAGTCCAATGGGTCCAAGGCAGGTGGTGGTAGAGCGAAAGGCGTGAGTCATGTCATAGGCCAGTAGGTCAAGAAGAACCAAGGAGCAGGCTAGGAATCAATGCAGAACCAGGCACACAGCGGCAACAGGTAACACACTTGTTGCACTCAGGCAGAAGCAAGCTCACATCAAGGCTTATATAGAGAGCCCTGTTCAGGGGGCTGGGATTCTGTGAGGAGTTAGCCCTCATCCGATGCAGAGACTTCTGATCTCCCCTCCCAAACCTTGCTGCCAAACCAGCACTCCTTCTGTGCTTCTGCAGTAGCAGCCTCTGCTTCTGCCTCCTATTCACAGCTGGCTCAACACTGGGTTCCCTAGGGCAGTGGTGGTGAACCTTTGGCACTCCAGATGTTATGGACTACAATTCCCATCAGCCCAATTGGCCATGCTGGCAGGGGCTGATGGGAATTGTAGTCCTGCTGGAAGTGGGGTCTCACCTGCCTGCCCTAGGAACTACAGAGCTCCTCCACCTGTATGTCATCAGGCAGGGAAGGACTGGGCATTGGCTCTGCTGCCTGTTCTTCCTCAGGAGCAGCCAACTGTGCCTGCACTGTGTCCTCAGGTTCTGCCTCAAAATCCTCTGTGTCTTGGTAAGTACACAGGGGTTGGCTCATGACACCGCCCCTCCATCTTGTTCTACATTTTGTATTTATTTATAGTTAAAAGGTCAGGGTGATAGATTTAGGCAAAGTATAATTCACTTTATTCCTGTTCTCACTCTTTTTAATTTTTCCAGTTAGTTCCTGCTCCCAATTTGAAATCTTCTGAGATTCTTGAATGGAATTAGTTCTAATTTGTAAGCAGATATGTGCAAGGAATAGTAAACAGTCTGCATAGTTTTTAGAAGAGTTGGATTTATATCTTCCCTTTCTCTCATGTAAGGAGACTCAAAGGGGCTGACAATCTCCTTTCCCTCCCCCTCCCCCACAACAAACACACAGTGAGGTAGGTGGGGCTGAGAGAGTTCAGAAGAACTGTGAGTAGCCCAAGGTCACCCAGCTGGCGGGTGTTGGAGTGCACAGACTAATCTGAATTCCCCAGATAATCCTCCACAGCTCAAGTGGCAGATCAGGAAACCAAACCCGGTTCCTCCCGATTAGAGTGCACCTGCTCTTAACCACTCTTTCACTTTCTTTTATCCAGCTTGGCGTGGCACAGAGATCTTCTTAGCTTCACTGTAAATTTGGAAGCAGCCCCCGCTTTCTCTCCTGATCAAGATCCGTGTGGGTGTTTGTAACCTTGAGCCAAAACTGCTTGCCCAGCAGCTACTGATGTGCACATTGCTTCAGCTGAGCAGGCGATACCTAACCGTGCAGAGCAAGCATCTACTGGACTACTGAGACCCAGGATCCACACATTGGGCCAAGGCAAAAACATGTTGTGCCGATGAAGCTGACGATGTGGGTGGTGTTTGCCTAATATATCTGTCACCTGTCTGGTAATTTATGAAAATAAAACTGTAAAATGTTTAAACTAAGGCTGTTGGCCAATTAATTTCTTTAATTGGGTTACAGTTGAATTTTTTTTTTGTCAGTTGTGAATATGTGTAAATCTAAAAGTTCTTGAAGAGGGACCTATAGCCTATTTTTAGAGGATTGTGTGTATTTGTTGCAACATTCATTGTCTTAGACACACCATTCCTTTCTTGCAAGAGAAGGGGAATATCTCTTTTCACTTTGAAAGGAGAGAGCATCTTCACGCAGGGAATTCCCATCTGAAGGCTAAAAGTCTGGGCTAAAGTCTGGGCTAAAATCCAGAGTTGCTGCCTCCCGAACGGCAGTTTATTTCGTGCCTTGTTAAGGAGAGCTGGCTTGTATAGGAGCTGCTCAGCAAAACCCTTTCAACAGAAGGCACCTAATGTTGATGCTTTTTATACCTGCTTTATTTCATGCCTGTGTTCTATGCCTCAGTTGCTCCTTTTGACCTTCTCACCCCTTGAATGGGTAAGGCAATGGAGAACTGGGTGAATTTTAACGACGTCTCTGATGGCTTCATTTCCAAGGAGGATGGGGACCCCTTTATCCTCCCAAAAATGGGAGGAAGAGGCTACTCCCCAGCACAGTCTAGCAGGCACAGTAATGCAGAAGAGCAGAACTACATAGTGGCTGATTCTGGCAGGAAGTTCCCCTATGCTAAAATAGCTGGCAGACACTGAGGCTCATTCCGCACCTGCAGAATAATGCACTTTCAAACTGCTTTCAGTGCTCTTTGAAGCTGTGCGGAATGGCAAAATCCACTTGCAAACAGTTGTGAAAGTGAAGAAGAAGAAGAAGTGTTTGGATTTATATCCCCCCCCCCTTTCTCTCCTGCAGGAGACTCAAAGGGGCTTACAATCTCCTTGCCCTTCCCCCACTCACAACAAACACCCTGAGGGTGGGTGCAGAGGCTGAGAGGAAACTCAGAAGAGCTGTGACTAGCCCAAGGTCACCCAGCTGGCATGTGTGGGAGTGTACAGGCTAATCTGAATTCGCCAGATAAGCCTCCACAGCTCAGGCGGCAGAGCTGGGAATCAAACCCGGTTCCTCCAGTTTAGATACATGAGCTCTTAACCTCCTACGCCACTGCTGCTCCTGGTTTGAAAATGCATTATTTTGCGTGTGCGGAAGGGGCCTGAGATTCAGCGCTGGTGGTCTCCAGTCAGAGAGATGGAGCATTACCATAGAACAAGATAGAGCCTTGTAGAATCTCCCCTCCTTACCAGACTCTATTTTCTGGATGTTCCCTGGAGATAGCGAGCTGGATTCACTGCACAATGATGGAAGAAGTCTGCACCTTGCTCACAAAGGAGTCAGAAAAAGTATCCTCACCCAGATCAGATCGACCCACCGATGCTTCCCATAGATGTTTAGATGGGGAAGCAGGGAGGATTCTTCAGATAAGGGGCAGGTTGCTGGGTACCAGTCCTGACATTAAAAAAAATAACCGCTCACAAATCCCAGCCTTCTCACAATAACCCAGCCCATTTCTGCAGGAGCTCATGGAAGTGAGACAGTTCTTCTGACATGGAAGGAAGGAGCATATCTGAAAAGGAGGAGATCATAGTCCAAGAGCAACCCAAATGAATCTTTTACCAAGAGGGCTACTAGGGACCAATCGCCAAAACTATGATGACAATACATCTCTTGAGTCCCAGTGTGGCGGAACGGGCTTGCTTTGCCTGGCAGGCCCTATTCCGCTCTCTGCACTCTCCCAGGGGTTTGCCAACTTTTCCTGGGAAGGGGCTGGCTTTCTCTCTGGAGTAAACCCCGCTGCCACCACCTGATCATCATTTGAGGACTGCCGCCTGCTGGGGGAAGATCCAGGGATTCCCAGCTTCCTTTTCCAGCCCGTGAGGCCTCTGCCTCAGTTTCCCTTAGCCCCTCTCTTGGGGTCTACAGGACGGGTTGGAAAGGGCCCCTGGAGGAAGAGCTGCTCAACGGCTTCCTTCTCCTCTATTTGAGATAAGCATAATCCAAGACAGTGGAGGCGATGATGCATTGGCACAGAGAATCGTTCTCCACATCTAAAATTTAAAAGTATTTATTAAAAATAAAAATGGATACCAGTATATTTTAGCACAGCACCAGATGGATCAAGGGTTTCCAAAACAAAGGAGATGAAATCGTAAATCCCCTGCCCCTATCTCTTAATATACCCTAGCTAGGAGTTGTTGAATATAGGGTAGGCGTGTAAAACTTAGAAGATTGCAATTCTCAAATCTCTCACATTACCTGGTAGGCTGGGTGTGCTCCCTGCAAGAGCACATGGTCCAAAAATGGCTGCTGCTTTCACAGCCAAGGCAAGAAGTCTGCTCCCCAGCAGAAGGAAAGAGAGAAGAACCCTCGCCCCTCCACTCCCAGCAATTTATCAGATCCCAGATCCCACCCTCCTTTGAACTGGTCAGGCTGGGTCAAGAGATATCTTTTCCCCCTAGGTCAGGTAGCGCTACCTGATGGTTCATCTGGAATCTCTCTAGTCCTCCAAATCTATGATACCTGATGGGAGGAGAGGAGGAAAAAAACAGAAAAAGGGGGGGGGGAGGAGCCATTTCTCCACACTCTGAAACTGGAGAAAAAGAGACCAATCCCAGGGGTGTACCACCCAGGGGGACATATGGGATCAAATGTCCCTGGGCAGCGCCCATTTAGTTCTCCGGCCACATTATCTCTGTCCTGAAGGGCTTCCATCTTTGGGCTTGGAAGCTAGTTCAGCTGATTCCGAAGGAGAACGAAAAGACCAGGCAAGGTGCCAGGAGGCTCTTTAATGTGGCTAATGTTACTCTGGACACACTGCATATTTCATCCTGCGTTGTGACATCAGCACATAGAAGTCTTTTGCTCTGAGCGTGGCAGTCTGATTTCCTTGCCAAGCTAATATTAGCATCCTTTCCATTTCAGAGTAATATAATAAACTCTTTGGAGACAAACTGGAGGGCATCCTGGTGGAAACCAAAGATAAGAAGAAAGCCACGCATAAAGCGTATAGGAGAGGTAATACAAGCAGAGGCATATCTAGGGTGGGGCAAGGCAGGGGATGCTTCCAGGGTGCCACCCTTCCTTCCTTCCTTCCTTCCTTCCTTCCTTCCTTCCTTCCTTCCTTCCTTCCTTTTCCCTTCTTCCTCTTCTTCCTTTCCTTCCTTCCTTTCTTCCTCTTCCTTCCCTTCCCTTCTTCTCCTCTTCTTCCCTTTTCCCTTCCTCTTCCTTCCTTCCTTCTTCCTTCCCTTCCCCTTCCTTCCTTGCTTCCTTCCTTCCTTCCTTCCTCCCTTCTTCCTTCCTTCCTTCCTCCCTCCCTCCTTCCCTCCCTCCCTCCCCTCCCTCCTCCCTTCCCTCCCTCCTTCCTTCCTCCCTTCCCTTCCTTCCCTCCCTCCCTCCTTCCTTCCCTCCTTCCTTCCCTCCCTCCCTCCCTTCCCTCCTTCCTTCCTTCCCTCCCTATCTCCTTCCTTCCCTCCTTCCCTTCCCTCCTCCCTTCCCTCCCTTCCCTCCTTCCCTTCCCTCCTTCCTTCCTTCCTTCCTTCCTTCCTTCCTTCCTTCCTTCCTTCCTTCCTTCCTTCCTTCCTTCTCCTTTTTTGTTCTCCTTCCTTCCTTTTCCTTCTTCCTTCCTTCCTTCCTTCCTTCCTTCCTTCCTTCCTTCCTTCCTCCCTCCCTCCCTCCCCTCCCTTCCTCCTCCTCCTCCTCCTCCCTCCCTCCCTCCTCCTCCTCCCTCCCTCCCTCCCTCCTCCCTCCTCAAAGCTTAAAGTAGCACCCCTGCAGTCTGTGGGTGTTACAGGCGTACCGTTGAACACTGAACCTGGCCAGTGTTCAACTGGACACGCCCCACCCCGGAACTCCATATGGAGTTTGGAGGCAGGGCATGTTCGTTTGACGCTGGGCTCTGCTTGGTCGGGTCCAGCTCTACTGAGCCAGATTGAGCACAGTATTTAGCTGAGCGCTCAGTCTGACCAGTTCCAGGTATATACTGCTAGCTGCTAGCTGTGCTCCCCCAAACCCCACCCCTGAATGTCAAGTGGAGCTTGGTGGGATGAAGCCAGCAGTATTAAGCTGGAGCCAGTCAGATCCAGCCCTCAGTTCAAGGCTGGGCTTAGCCTGGCTGCGTCAAGCATTAAACTGTAGGCTCCAAATCGAGCCCAGCTGAGCCCAGTATGGAACAGGTGACCCTTCCCCTGAACTCCGTGTGGAGTTTGTTGGAGGAGAGGGATGACCTTGTCCTGGGCTCCATTTTGGATAGATACACTCCTGAATAGAGGGCAGAACTTTCACCTCACATTCTTTTTGATATCAACATCACCTGCATGCTTCAGGGTGACTACAGATGCCCCAGCTGGAATGGAAACCAACAGGAGATTAGATGAGGATATTTCCAGTCCCCAAACACACCAACCCTAGTCCTTTAATTCTAATGAAGGGAATAAGCGCCAACAAAAGAGAGCATGACTCCAGATCCTCACAAATGGGAGGAAGATTAGCCCACTTCTTCCCCCAGTGAAATTGGTCCAATATAGATCAGTGGGTAATGGGCAAAATAAAAATGGGGTATGCAACAGGATTCAAATATTTTGCACCAGACAGGTTTCACTATCTGCAGAATCCAAACAGAGGGGGAAACCTGCTGACTGTTGAAGCCATTCATCACCTAATAAACATTGGGACCACAGGACACACACCTGAGTGTGAAGTGTCATCAGAGGTTTACTTGATTTTCTTCACAGTCCCCAAGAAAACTGGGAATAGGATGGTAATTCTAGATCAGTGGTGGCAAACCTATGGCACGGGTGCCAGAGGTGGCACTCAGAGCTCTATCTGTGGGCACGCGCGCACAGAATTCATCATGTGGAGGGGGGATGAAAAATCACTTTCTTACACACACACACACACACACATATATCTAGGCTGGCCTGGGCACGATCCTTTACCTGGGAGTAAGCTCTGTTGCTGGCAATGGGGCTTGCTTCTGAGTAAACCTTCCTAAGGTCGTGATTCACCCATTTGAAGCATTGCATGGTTGCTTCACCAAGCTTACTCCTGAGTAACGCATGCCTTGGAACCAACCTTTTTTTCTAAACTAAAACCTTGGTTTTCAGGTTAAATTGCCATGTTGGCACTTTGCGATAAATAAGTGGGTTTTGGGTTGCAATTTGGGCACTCGGTTTCGAAAAGGTTCGCCATCACTGTTCTAGATTGAAAGTGCTTAAATGTATTTGTGGTCCATAGACACTTCAGGTTGGCGACACTCAGATCTATCACAGAAATGCTTTGCCCACAAGACTTTGTGGTTCTGTAGACCTGACCGAGGCATATCTTCCCGCTCCCATTCTTCCAGCTCATCAAAAGTTCCTGAGGTTTGCCTACAAGAAGATTTGTATTTGTCATTCGATTTATACCCTGCCCTATCCCCGCAGGGCTCAGGGCGGCTTACAGCATCATAAAACAATAAACATTACAACAAAGTAAATACTGATAACATACAATAAAGCTAAGAATGAAGATCATATTATAGATGGCGACTGAAGCATCACTTCCACGTCCCTTTGTCGATTTTCTTGTTCTCTCAAACATTGGTTCAAGCTTTGGGCCTACAATAAAAACTTAAAAGTGGAAATTAACTGTGCTGTTTTGAAACTGAGATAAGGACCAAGTGCTGGGAGTGAAAAATAGTTTCAATCTTGACTCCCTAGTTCCTCAAGGCTGAGAACAGTGAATCACGTTACAATTAATTAGCTGATGAAGTTATTGTGGTGTCATATGTCTTACTTTGATCCTTTAGGTCTCCTGGCTAGCTAGGAGGTTGTGTAATTATCTTATATCACCAGACATGGATCTGATTGGGCACTGACCATATCAGATCCTCTGCCCATAAAGTTTAACCCTTTCAGCCTAAGAGAAGGCATGCATGGAGTGCATTCTTACCTTCCCTCATGGCTTCTTGATGCACCTTTGCACCATGTGACTTAAGGGCTGGAATTTCTGCCCTGATGCTGCTTGGGACCGAATGGGCTTTTGAATGCTGTAGCATTCCAACTGGAATGGTAACATCTCATATTATGAACCAATGGTATTTACTGCAAAGTGAGTCCTTTAGGTTTTGTTGTTTTATACCCCCTTCTGCTGTTCCCTGTGAAGTATTCTTGTCCAATTTTAATAAATTCCTGAAATTATATTTTTGGTGTTTTTGTCTTCAGGTAGCTTTGGTCTAATTACAATGCCTAGGTTACATGCTACACTTACCAGGTTAATTGTTTTGTGAAACTCACTGCAAGTGATCTACCTTTCAGGGGTGACTTTCCTGACTTTAATCCCAGGAAGGTTGGACCTTGCTCCTTGACTTCTGACTGTTCAGGTAATGAAAAGGGGCTGGTGGTAGCTACCAAGGCTGAGGTGTGAGGATTCATACCCAGGGTTTGGTAATTTTTGTGTTGTCCTGACTCTTCAGACTAGGGGATTCTCCACACTACCAATTGAAAACCCTACCCTTGGGGCTAGCTGTGATCCCAAGGGTGTTATCTTCCACAACATCATGGAATCTATGTTCACATGTACCTGAATGACCTGTTGTTCAGATCTCCAAGCCTAATACCATGTTTCCCCGAAAATGACAGGGTATTGTATTAATTTTTGCTCCAAAAGATGTATTAGGGCTTATTTTCAGGGGATGTCTTATTTATTCCCCATGATTTTGTGGCCCCCACATGACCAGATCAGCTTCACCAGGGAATCTGCAGCTAAGCCTTATTTTTTGGAATAGGGCTTATATTTCAAGCATTCTCCAAAAATCCCGAAAAATCATGCTAGGGCTTATTTTCGGGGAAACAGGGTACAAGCACATGTGGACATTCTTGTACTTCTCAATGCCTAGCCCACCATAGGTTCCTTATCTATTTGACCAAGAACAATCTAATTCCTTTATAGTGGATAGAAAACCTGGGATCACAATATATCTCTGTACTTGCCAGAGGAGAAGATCTAGAAAATCTCACACAAGACAACTAATAAGTTTCAGGTCCTCATCACTAATTGGTAATTTATAATTTGTTTTTAAATTTACTATTGTATTATATATGGATTGTTGTACACCGCCCAGAGCCCCTCGGGGATTGGGTGGTCTATCAAATGTAATTAATAATAATGATGATGCTGATGTTGATGATGACGACTCTGCCAAGACTGCAATACCTAATTCTTGTTTGCTTGGACTTGGTTCCTTAGATGAGGTGTAACTCTTGCCTTCTGCAGTGGTTCCTGAGACATTTCCAACTGCAGATCCTTCAGGAGACAAGCATTCTCATAGTTATTACCTATCCTCTGTGACACAGCCTTATGGGGCAGACCTAATGGTCCTATCTGGAAAAGGGCAAGGAATGCTTAAAACCCGGTACAACCTAGGTCCTTACGGACAAGAATGGGACAGGTTGAGAGGCAACCTGTCAGAAAGGACATGCACAAGGCACCTGGAGCACCTTCCTTATGAGGAGAGGCTGCAGCGTTTGGGACTCTTTAGTTTGGAGAGGAGACGTCTGAGGGGGGATATGATTGAAGTCTAGAAAATGTTGACAGAGAGAAATTTTTCTCTCTTTCTCACAATACTAGAACCAGGGGGCATTCATTGAAAATGCTGGGGGGAAGAATTAGGACGAATAAAAGGAAACGCTTCTTCACGCAACGTGTGATTGGTGTTTGGAATATGCTGCCACAGGAGGTGGTGATGGCCACTAACCTGGATAGCTTTAAAAGGGGCTTGGACAGATTTATGGAGGAGAAGTCGATTTATGGCTACCAATCTTGATCCTCCTTGATCTGAGATTGCAAATGCCTTAGCAGACCAGGTGCTCAGGAGCAGCAGCAGCAGAAGGCCATTGCTTTCACATCCTGCATGTGAGCTCCCAAAGGCACCTGGTGGGCCACTGCGAGTAGCAGAATGCTGGACTAGATGGACTCTGGTCTGATCCAGCAGGCTAGTTCTTATGTTCTTATGGAACTCTGCAGAGAGGAACATGAGCATCAACCATCTCGAGATCAGGGTAATCAGACTGACTCTAGTTGGATTCCAGGCCATGATCAGGAACAATTACATGTCAACAAAAGCCTACATGAACAAGCAGTGTAGTTCCAAGTCTTCTACCCAGTACACAGATGTAATGGATCATGAGTTGGTCAGAAAGGAACTTCTAGTCCATATCAGCAGAGCCAGCAAAATATGCTAGCAGTTTGGCTAAGCAGAGACAACAATTAAGGCCCTCTCAAGATTGAGATCTTCATTCAGACTGTGAAACTCTTTGGAAGCCCAGCATGTATCTGTTTGCCTCAGACCTCAATTACCATGTGCCCAGGTTCTTCAGGTTCCAGATGGTGTGAGCAAACAGATGCCCAAATGTCCTGCTGACCACCAGGCCTCCTTTATGCCTTATGACCTTGTCCACTGACACCAAAGATGCAGAGGAAACTGAGACAAAAAAGCAATCCTGATCTTCATAGCCCCAAGTGACCATGCATTTTCCATTGTAGACCCTGATTTTCAGCACTAGTGGAGTTATCAGTAGAATATCCTTGGCAGATCCCAGTTGGCCTGGACTAGACATGAATGAATGGAAACTGAAAAAAATTTTCTTCTACAAGGATCATACTGTGCTAGCCTCTAGAAGAGGTTCTACCTCAACAATTTGTAACTCTTCATGGAAGGCATATGTCAGGTTGTACGTGGAAACACCTAGACCTGTTTGCCCCTGTATTAACATCAAATCCTGCCATTCCTGCAAAATGGTGACAACCAAAATATGCGGCAGAGACAAGTGGTAGCCTCAGCTTCAGTGGTCCCAGAGTCTGATGAACGTTCAACATCCAATCGTTCTCACGTGGTCAGTTTTCTCAAGGCAGTAGTCCATGTCAGCCCTTAAGTTGTTCATAGATTTTTTTCTTTGGGACTACATGTAGTCCCGTTGGTGCTCACTCAGCCTCTGAGAGAAGTTCCACTAAAATGGTTGAGAATTCAGGTCTTGTTTCTGATTGCCGTGACTTTGACCAGAAAGGTCTCAGAATCAGAAGCTCTTATCTACCAGGCAAGGTTTGTTTAGATTTTCAGAAGAAAAACTCATGGAACCAGCACTGAATCTAACGGTCAATACTTCCTTCCACCGCTCCTAGGAAATATCGTTGCCTCCATTATGCCCCAAAGCACCCTGCCCCAAAAGAAAAAAAGTAGGACATTACATCAGGTGCGCAGCATCAACTTCATTAAACTGACTTAAAAATCTCAGCCTATCCAACAAGGAACAAAAAATGTCCAGAGCAGCAGTATGTCCAAGGCCATGCAGATTGCATGCTGAGCAAGCTCCGGGTACTACCTAGAATTACTCCATTCATCGTCCTTCGACCAACGCAGCATTGGATGCTGAAGCTTCTGTTGAGAAAATCTGTTCGGTGGCCCCGTGGTCATCTCTGTTAACTTTTATTAGACCCTACAAAATGTGCTATTTGCCTCTGCTCATTCAGACTTTGGAAGAAGAATATTGCAGCAAGTGGTGCAGGTAAACTGATCTTTCTGGTCAACATGGGTTACAACTGCTTGTCCGACATCAAGTTGCCCTGGCTCTCAGAGTGAGAAAGTAACATTGGCACATTGTGTGAGTTACTTCTGCTCTAAGGAAGCATTGTTGTGTTCTCTGGATCGCTCAACAAAATCGACTCAAGTGTACACAAAATCCTTTTATTGTCAGGAAAGCAGAAGAATTGCGCAGTGGAAAGGGACATTTGTCTAGTTTGAAAATGAGCACAAAAACCCCAACAGAAGTTACCTCAGCCCCTCCTCCCAGCCCCAATTATCCAGCAACAGTTCTTTTCAGGCACGGTATAGCTGTGCACCCCCCACAAGTCTCCGATAATCACTCCAAAGTTCTCATGAGGTCAGTCCTTAACAAGCATTCATGGCCAAAACAGCAGATAAGAACATGAATATAAGCAAACTAAGTAAGCAGGCTAAGTTCAGGCAAATCTCTCCCAGATGTCACATCTCCTGTTCCCACCTGGAAACACAAGCGAAGTCTGGACAATAAGGTCTTGACAGGCATCTTGTTCCACTCTGATATAAGAAGCTGGGGCGGGGGGTGGGTGGGTCCCAAGCTATAGCAAGGTTGGCCCTGGTTAGATGGAAGACCTCCGAGGAAGTCCAGGGTTTCTACAAAAAGGCAGGTTGTGGCAAACCACCTCTGTTTGTCTCCTGCTTTGAAACCCCTCTGAAAGACGGCTATAAGTTGATTACGACTTTACAGTACTTTTCACAGAGTCATTAAAGCAGCAACCCAAATAGCCCAGCTTAGCTTGAGTGCGTCAGATCTGGGAAGCTAAGCAGAATTGGCCCTGGTTAGTACTCGGATGGGTTGCTACGAAGAGGCAGGCAGTGGCAAATCACCTCTATTTGTCTCGTGCCTTGAAGACCCCATGCAGGGTTGCTATAAGTTGGCTATGACTTTACACACTGTCATTAAGGTTGCAGCCCAAATAGCCCACCCTGGCTTGGGTACATCAGATCTGGGAAGCTAAGCAGGGTCTGCCATGGTTAGTATTTGGATGGGTGGCCATCCTGATTGGATTGTAACTCCATTGCACATTATTCAGTCATTCCGTTTTTTAATGTGCCCTTGGGCTTCTTTCTCATTTTGCTATGGCTACCCCTCTGCAAGAAAAAGGGATCTCACAGTGACCTTGGTGCAGGGAAATGTGGAGCAACTGTGCTTATCTCTTTCTTGCATTCCCTCAGCGAGGGGCTGTACTTTTAAAAAGCGGGGGTCTCCTTGCAGTGAAAAGCTTGCCTGTCCTTGGCTTTGTTATCAGTGTGTGGGTTATTCCATGCAGGCTGGGAACAACATGCAGGCAACAGATCTTCTGGGTCTCCCTTGTGCTGCTGGAGGGAGCTGATAATAAGCCTGCGTATTTTACGCTGGACTGACTCTCAGGCCCTTTCCGCACGGGCCTTTTACAGCGCCCTTGGGATGGCAAAAATGCTGTCCCGAGGGAGGTGTTCGCAAGGGGGGCGCAGCTGCGTTGCAGCCGCGCCGCCCTCGCTCCTCCCCAGCGGCGTGAAGCCGCCATTTTCCCACCTCGCTCCCTGAGCAAGGTTTTTGGAAACAGCGGCTTCCAGCAGCGGCTGGAAGGCACCATCCCTCCCCCCTTGCCCAATCGACTTACCGTCCCTGTGACTGTCCGGCGCGTCGCCGAGGCCTGGGGACATGCCCCCCCGCCCTGCGACTCCGGAGCGGTCGCGCAGGGCAGGGGGGCGTGTCCCCTGGCCTCAGCAACATGCCGGATGGTCGCAGGGACGGTAAGTTGATCGGGCGATGGCGCAGCGCGGCGCCATCTTCCCAGTCGTTACCGGGACCGTTCATGCGAACGGTCCCGGGGGGGTTGGGTCGGCGTCATGTACGCCAACCTGACCCCCAGCGTGGCCGTGCGGAAGCGGCCTCAGAGTTGCTTTTGCACCATGAACCAGATAACTTGTAATTTTCTGCACTTTGCAGGTGAATTTTTTTGTACCTTGGTGTTCTCTCTTGTGGGTCTATCAACAATGGTAGGATTTGCAGGACACTGTGTGTTTCAGTCTATCATAGATATATACAGACTTTGTAAGACAGAGCAGTGAATTCAAACAGGGATGATGGTGATGCTGTTAATTTCTTAAGTATCAAACAGACTTGAGCATGTATTGCCAAAGACTTTTGTAGCCAGGAACTTCTGGCTGTTGTGGGTTTTCTGGGCTGTGTAGCTGTGGTTTGGTAGTTTTTGCTGCTAGCATTTTGGTGGCATTTATGGCTGGCATCTTCAGAAGCATGTCATGGTAAGATGTATTTCTCTCTTTCTTGCCTATGGAGATCCCAGCCATAGATGCTGATGAAATGTTAGGAGCAAAAACTACCAGACCATGGCCACTCAGCCCAGAAAACCCCCAACAGCGAGACTGAACATCCTTGTGTGCATTCCTGATTTCACAGCAGATGCAGCAATACACAAGGTAACATCAACCCCATGTAGTTCTGCTGCTTATGCAGACATCTGTGTGTAACTTGAAAGCTTGAGTGCATTCATTCATTATAGCCCAGTGATGGCGAACCTTTTTAAGACCGAGTGCCCAAATTGCAACCCAAACCCCACTTATTTATCGCAAAGTGCCAACCCGGCAATTTAACCTGAATGCTGAGGTTTTAGTTTAGAAAAAACCGGTTGGCTCCCTCTTCCTCCGCCCCACCCGCTCGAGCAGAGGCCAGCCTGCTCTAGCCTCCAGCAAGTCCTGCGCGCACCACTCTGTGCCTCTCTAGCATCTCTGCCTCCTCTGGACACCCCCCCTCGGGCAGCAGCCATCCGGAGCACAGGCACCAGGCCCACCAGTCGAGTCCTCCCTGCTCACCGCGGTGCGCGCACGTCGTGCTCAGTGGCCCAGGCCAGCCTAGGTGTGTGTGTGTGTGTGTGGGGGAGTGATTTTCCGCCCCCCACATGACGAACTTTGTGTGTGTGTGCCCACAGAGAGGGCTCTGAGTTTGCCATCACTGTTATAGCCTGTAAACATGAAGACTCTTGGTCCCCTTTGCAATTTAAGGAAGGGTAGAGAATTTGCTTGCCTAAGTAAAGGGCTTGAAATATAGAACTGTTTGGGCACGATCTGTCTTTGATATGCATAACTGTGTGCCCTGCTCTGAGGAAGCTCTATTATGCAAAAATAAGCTGTAATAAACAACTTATCTCAAGGCTTTTGGAACATTTACAATAGGTTTGCAAAGCATACAGATTGGGAGGAAGAAAATGTCTGGAGCCTTGCTGGATGACAGGAATTGACAGAAGAGAGTGACCACTAACAGCCCCAGCCATTCTTAAAAGGGATAGGAATGTGTTGTGTTTAAACCAACTCATTGGTTATGAGGGCTGGATGTGACATAAATGTGACTTGGTCTGGCTGGGACCTGGCAGGGTGGTGGTGGTGGCTGCCTTGGCTGGTGAGTCCTCACCAAACTCACCGACCCAGATCAGCACTGGGTGTGTGTGTGTACACGTGCCTCGTCTGGCTTACTTGCCGAATAAGCCCTCAAGGGGCCAAATCTGGCATCCAGGCTGCATGTTTGACACCCCTGATCTAGAGGTTCTCAAGGTGTTGAACTATATGGGGGAGTTACCATATTGGTCTGGAAACTGTCAGTGCAGAGAGACATAAAGTGGAGCATGGTGTGAACACAGAGCTCTGTAACTTTGCTGGCTTGAAAGCCCCCAAGAACACATTTGTTCACCTCCGCATATACATATTTCAGATTGTTTGAGAGTTGTCGTGACCACCGTTATGATGCTTCTTTGTCTTCCATCCTTTTGCAGCATTGGTCCCACCCCACTACGTTCTGCCCTGGCCCAGAGATATGACAGAAGGTTGGGTGGATTGCCCCTCATTGGGGCCCGGCTGGCAGCGCCGTGAAGTCTTACGCAAAAATGCATCAAGACCAGGACAGTCAGATACCTATTATGTAAGGTAATGCTGTTTTGCCCGTATTTGGAAAAGAAGTGTGTGGGGAGGGGGGTCTGTAAGGGGTCTTCTTTGGGGAAAGGGGTATCCTGTAAGGGCTCTTCTTTGGGGAAAGGGGGCCTGTAAGGGCTCTTCTTTGGGGAAAGGGGTATCCTAGGAGATTGCAGACTAATCTCTTCCTACCATAGGAAAGGTTCTGCAAAGAATATGTTATTGTAGACTACAAGAATTCTGGAGTCTCCCAAGTGGTACCGTCCACCCTACCCGTCAGTCTTTCTTCTTTGCTTGGAACCAAGCTTTCTGCTTCATGTTTTGCATAAACTGCGTGCTGCTTCATACTAATCTCTCCCGAATTGTGTTGCTATGCTATTGATATATCTTGGTCTGTGTTCTTGCTCCTTGGGGAACTACTCCGAGTGACCACTTTAATGCTCACTTGAAACGTCAGGCCAGCCAGCTTTCGCTGTCTTGATCCTAATTCTAGTTGCCACTCAGGACAATCCATTTTCTTTTTTTTACTGAACAACGTTTTGTGAAGATGTGTACTGATCCGTAACTGATGTGGGGCTTCTCCAACAGTGGGGCTCAGTCATCCAGGCTGGTTAGGTCAAACCTCCAACTGTTCAGGCGGGGCTTCGTAAATTTTTTGTATGCTCTCCTGGACTGTAGGGGACCATTCCTATCCAGTCTGAATAGCTCTGCTGCTTGGACAGTTTGCTAGTTACCTAGCTCCACTTACTTAGCAGTGGGAATCTTGTCGTTTGTGATCTCCCTTACTATGCATCAGGAAAAATCTCCCAGGAAGACTTTGTCTTCTCTGGCCCCTCAATGACTGGAATAAAGAAAAAGAAGGAGGTTTTGCAGGACAGATCTCCTCACCTGGAAAAACTGGGTCAGAGAGAGGATACCTTCATCTATAATGTGGGTTGGACCATTGTCTATAATGCGGGCAGGACCACAGGACTTTCAACTCCAGCTGTGGCCGTACTTACTACTGCCTAAGGGTCTCAGGGTCTGGTACCAAGCTCCTATGACCCCATGGAGCCTAATAATCTGGGCTTACCACAGGAGGACACAACCAGCCCATCTATAGCTGTGAAGGCTTTTTTTGTCGGAGACCAGAGGCTTTCCAAATTCCTAGGACTACTTTGTGTCACTTCCATGGGGTTTGGTCTCTTCCATTTGCAGACAGACTCCAACCTTGATGCCTTCAGCTTGGATCTCGTTTCAAAAAGGCAGTCTCTCTCAGCTGGTTAGCACAACCAACATGGTGTCCCTGCTCCCTGCCTCTTTTGCTGCAGACTCAACACTCGTTGCTTCAGCTCTAGGGACTCCTTTGAGGAATAAACACTCTCCATCTTTCCCAGCACCAACTGTTTCAGGGGTGGTTTGCAGGCATGGGGCCATTGAGTGGGGTATCCTCCCATTCTGTACCTGAATGGGTCGGCAAAAGGCGTTGGAACCCCAGATGTGAGTCTCAGATTGTGCCGGCTCAGATGAGGAGCTGTCAGAACCACCGTGAACCAAACAATTGAAACAGTTGTGATTGCGAGGGGGGGGGGGTGATCGCATTAAGTCTCCTCAAATACCCGAGAGTGATCCCAGTGCTGTTCCGGAACCCACAGCATGTCAGTGGTGGTTGAGATAGACCGGAGGTCAGAAAGTGGGCGAGCAAAACTACTTCTCACCCACCGTCTCTCATATGGCCTCCGTCTACCGTTCCTACTCCGTCCCATCAGAACTGGGATCCCCTGCCCCAAAATTTCCACCCCTATGTGCTCACAGTCCCCTCCCATTACAACCTAGGGCAAGCCAACTTATAGCTAGTAGCACCTAGCCAAACACTAAACAACTACACTAATACTAGGAGCCAACCCACAGCTAATACAACTACCCAGCCTAGCCACCAATAATTTTATATGAACCTAAAAGCTAGCCAATCTCCAATGCTAACTAACTCTAACTACCCATCCACTAACTAAACAACAGATAACCAATCTAGATATACTAATCTACCCTCCTAACTACATAAGAAGAACATAAGAACATAAGAACAAGCCAGCTGGATCAGACCAAAGTCCATCTAGTCCAGCTCTCTGCTACTCGCAATGGCCCACCAGGTGCCTTTGGGAGCTCACATGTAGGATGTGAACGCAATGGCCTTCTGCGGCTGTTGCTCCCGATCACCTGGTCTGTTAAGGCATTTGCAATCTCAGATCAAGGAGGATCAAGATTGGTAGCCATAAATCGACTTCTCCTCCATAAATCTATCCAAGCCCCTTTTAAAGCTATCCAGGTTAGTGGCCATCACCACCTCCTGTGGCAGCATATTCCAAACACCAATCACACGTTGCGTGAATAAGTGTTTCCTTTTATTCGTCCTAATTCTTCCCCCCAGCATTTTCAATGAATGCCCCCTGGTTCTAGTATTGTGAGAAAGAGAGAAAAATTTCTCTCTGTCAACATTTTCTACCCCATCCATAATTTTGTAGAGTTCAATCATATCCCCCTCAGCCACCTCCTCTCCAAACTAAAGAGTCCCAAACGCTGCAGCCTCTCCTCATAGGGAAGGTGCTCCAGTCCCTCAATCATCCTTGTTGCCCTTCTCTGCACTTTTTCTATCTCCTCAATATCCTTTTTGAGATGCAGCGACCAGAACTGGACACAGTACTCCAAGTGCGGTCACACCACTGCTTTATATAAGGGCATGACAATCTTTGCAGTTTTATTCTCAATTTCTTTCCTAATGATCCCCAGCATAGAGTTTGCCTTTTTTACAGCTGCCATGCATTGAGTTGACATTCCCATGGAACTATCAACTAAGACGCCTAAATCCCTTTCCTGGTCTGTGACTGATAGCACTGACCCCTGTAGCGTGTATGTGAAGTTTGGATTTTTTGCCCCTATGTGCATCACTTTACATTTTGCTACATTGAACTGCATTTGCCATTTCTGAGCCCACTCACCTAATTTATCAAGGTCCGCTTGGAGCTCTTCGCAATCCTTTGCGGTTCTCACCACCCTACATAATTTGGTATCATCTGCAAACTCTTTGTTTCCTGTTTCTCAACCAGTTTTTAATCCATAGGAGGACTTCCCCTCTTATTCCTTCATTGCTGAGTTTTCTCAACAGTCTCTGGTGAGGAACTTTGTCAAAAGCCTTTTGGAAATCCAAGTAGACAATGTCCACCGGTTCACCCCTGTCCACATACCTGTTTACACCCTCAAAGAACTCTAGTAAGTTTGTAAGACAGGATTTGCCTCTGCAAAAGCCATGCTGACTCTTCCTCAGCAGGTCTTGCTTTTCTACATGTTTTATAATTTTATCTTTAATGATAGATTCTACTAATTTACCAGGAACAGATGTCAAACTGACTGGCCTGTAATTTCCCGGGTCCCCCCTAGATCCTTTCTTAAAGATTGGTGTGACATTGGCCATCTTCCAGTCTTCAGGGATTGAGCCTGATTTCAGGGATAAGTTGCATATTAAAGTGAGAAGATCAGCAATTTCATGCTTGAGCTCTTTAAGAACTCTTGGGTGAATGCAATCTGGGCCAGGGAATTTGGTAGCATTTAGTTTATCAATGGCTGCCAGAACTTCTTCCTTGTCTACCACTATCTTCGCTAGTTCCTCGGATTCGCCTCCTAAGAAGCTTGGTTCAGGTGCAGGAATTTTCCTCACCTCCTCTTGGGTGAAGACAGATGCAAAGAATTCATTCAGCTTCTCTGCAATCTCCCTGTCATCTTTTAGCACACCCTTTGTTCCTTTGTCATCTAACGGGCCTACCGCTTCCCTTGCTGGCTTCCTGCTTTTGATGTACTTGAAGAACTGTTTGTTGCTTGTCTTGATGTTCGCAGCCATGCGTTCCTCATAATCCTTTTTTGCCTCCCTTACAGCTAACTTGCTTCTCTTTTGCCACCATTTGTGTTCCCTCTCATATTCTTCATCAGTCAAACTGGACTTCCATTTTCTAAAAGACATTTTCTTTTTTCTGATAATTTCCTCAACCTCTCTTGTTAACCATGGTGGCTTTCTTTTGGACTGGGTGCCTCCTTTTCTAACCTGTGGAACACATTCCAGCTGAGCTTTTATTACTGTGTTTTTAAATAACCTCCAAGCATCCTGGACAGTTTTGACTCTCTTGATTTTCCCTGTCAGCTTCCTGCGCACTATCCCCCTCATCTTTGAGAAATTTCCCTTTCTGAAGGCGAATGTAACTACATTAGTAGTTGCCACTTGTTCGCATGCTGAGATACTGAATCTGACAGCATTGTGGTCGCTGTTCCCTATCGGCTCAACAACACTGACTTCCTGCACCAGGTCCTGGGTCCCACATAGAATTAGATCTAGGATCACCTCTCCCTTGGTTCCACAACCATCTGCTCTAAGCCACAGTCATTTAGCATATCCAGGAATGCTCTCTCCTTACTATGACCTGAACATGCATTTTTCCAGTTTATATGGGGATAGTTAAAATCACCCATTACCACTACATTTTTGTTTTTGTTGGCCTCTCTAATTTCTTTTTCCATCTCAGAATCCTCTTGTGCACTTTGGTCTGGGGGACGATAATATATTCCTAATATTAAACTGTCCTTCACACCTGGTATTGATATCCACAGTGATTCTGTAGGGGAACCAGCTTTGCATTGTCTATTTTATGTGATACTATGCTCTCTTTGATGTAAAGGGCAACTCCACCCCCAATGCGCCCTGTCCTATCCTTCCTATAGAGCTTGTAGCCTGGTATAACAGCATCCCACTGGTTCTCCTCATTCCACCATGTCTCTCTAATGCCCACTATATCAAAGTCCTCCTTCAAAACTCTGTACTCTAGCTCCCCCATTTTAGGTCGAATGCTTCTACTATTAGCATAGAGATACCTGTATACCCTGTCTCTGTCCTTAACCTGGGATTTATGTGCTTTACCCTCAAGTCTTTTGCAGACACTATCCCTTGTCACATGCACATTGCTATGTTCCTCGCTTGTATGTGGTTGATTTAGAAAAACCTCCCTCTCTGTCTGCATCCCCATAGATACTGTATTCCAAACCGAAGTCACCTCAGCTCCTGTCGGCTTTCCCCCAGTGGATCAGTTTAAAAGCTGTTCTGCCCACCTTTTAATGTTGAGCCAGCAGCCTGGTTCTTCTTTGGTTAAGATGATATAGTCTCCGTCCCGCTTTGTACAGGCCTTGCCTGCTCTGTCCCAAAAGGTTCCCCTGTGTTCCTGACATAATCTGAAACCCTCTGTCCTTACACCCACACCCTCTCTCTCTCATCCAACTTGCATTGAGACGCAGCTGTATCTCCGGCACTTGCCTAGCTCTCGCCTCTGGCAAGCGCTATGGAACGGGTAGCATTTCTTGGAGAATGTACCACCTTGGAGGTCCTGGACTTCAACCTGTTTCCTAGCAGCCTAGAATTTAGCTTCCAGAACCTCCCGGCTACATTTCCCAATGTTTGGTTGCCAATATGGACTTCAGCAACTGCTGACTCTCACCCCTGTAGCACTGTCTAAAAGTTTCCTATCTTAGGACGTAAGCGTTAGATATCCGCTAACCTTATGCTAGCATTCTGTAGGCGAGGCCAGGTGTCACCATCGCGGTCATCAATGCCTCTCACAAACCCAACTCTCTACGTGATTTTAACAGTACATGATCGTAATCACCCACTCATGCAAGCAGCCCCACCTCACCGAGGTGGTATCCTCAGTGCAAGAGGATAGCTGATCACTGCCAGTTAAGGAAGGGATCCCATCTAAAGGGAGCATCTTCCCCACCTCCAGACTGGGCACCCTCCCGTCCCCTCAAGACCTCTTTCATTCTCCCATGACATCTGAAGGAGATGTCACCTTGGGAGTGGGACCTGGCTGTTAAGTCCCTGAAAGCCTCGTCTGTCACCCTCTCTGCCTCTTTCAGCTTCTCCAGGTCTGCCACCTTGGCTTCAAGGGAACGCACACGTTCCTTGAGTGCCAGGAGCTCATTGCAGCGAGGGCACACCCACGACTTCTGTCCTAGTGGCAGATAGTCATACATGTGACACTCAGTGCAAAACATTGGAAAGCCCCCATCCCCCTGCTGGCTTTCTGCCTTCATATCTGATTTGTTTAGATATTTAAATATTAAGCTTTTAGTCAGTGCCCCCCTGGAGCTATCTGCATGTACTATCTGTCAAATATGTCCTTATTAATTTAAAAAACAAAAAAATTAAATTAAAATTGGCAAAAGGAATCTGTACTCTTTCATGCCTGCTTGCACACCTACAAACTGCAGTCTTCGTGAATGTACTTTATGTTTTCTTTTCTGGGGCGGGTAACAACACATTAGCATATGACCCAAAAGTGTGCAGATGATCCAACTTAGGTGCTTTCCCATACAGCTTCCTGTATGGAATATCATTCAGTGCCTCACTGGATAATCTATTCATGATATAGGTACAATATGCCCATGCTTCCGCCCACAGAGGATCTTTTGCATTTGCATCCAACATTGCATAGTGTACCATTTGTTTCAAGACACCCATTTTTCTTTCTGCCACACCATTCTCAGCATGTACAGAAGCATTGGACACCCGTCTTTCTATCCCTTGTTTGTTTAGCCACTCAGTAAAGATACCACTGAGAAACTCTCCAGCTCCATCAATTTGCATCCACTTCACATAATAACCAAACTGAGTACGTATTTTCTTATGCCATAATTTGAATACTTGGCAAGCATCACTCTTCTTTTTTAGGAAATATGAATAAGTGAAATGTGTGGCATCATCGACTATTACAAATACATATTTTGCACCTCCTAACGAAACACCATATAACTGTGCTATATCACAGTGCACCAAATCAAATGGGTCTTTCGTTACCCTTGGGCTTTGCCTTGCCACTGCATGAGTTTTTACCTTTCCACTTAAACATACTTTACATTCTGAAAACTGTTTACACTTGGCTAAAGTCACACCACACATTCGTGCCTCATACCTTCGGGATCGCATTACCCCATATGTCCCTACTAGGCCTCTGCGCTCCTCAGTGGCCAATCTGCTGGTAGTCCCTGGCCCCTCAATGATGCAGCTGGCCTTCATGCGGGCCAGGACCTTCACAGCCCTGGCCTCTGCCTGGTGGAACACTCTTCTTCCAGCTGTCTGGGCCCTGCGGGATCTTGGTGAGTTCTGCAGGGCCTGTAAGACGGAGTTGTTCCACCGGGCTTTTGGAGTGTCCAGCCGCTGTTAAGTGCCCCCTTTACTCTCCTGTGTTTAGGGTCCCTTATCATCTATGGGACCCATCTTTCTTTCTCCCCTCTTGGGAGGGTTTAATGAGGATTATTGCGGACATGGTTTAATATGTTGTTTGCTGCATTTTAATTTAATTTATTTAAGAGTTTATTGTATACCTGTAATTTTATGTTGTTCACCGCCCAGAGCCCTTCGGGGGTAGGGCGGTATATAAAACCGAATAATAATAATAATAATAATAATAATAATAATAATAATAATAATAATAATAATAATAATAATAATAATAATAATAATAATAATAATAATAATAATAATAATAATAGTAGTAGTAGTAGTGGTAGTGGTAGTGGTAGTGGTAGTAGTGGTAGTAGTGGTAGTAGTAGTAATAGTAGTAATGGTAATAATAGTAATAGTTGCAGCACCCTGGAATTTACATGTCCACATTGTCTATGAAAATTATGCACACAATTAGCTGGGTGTAATGGGTCATTTACCCCACAGACAGCTTGTCTTCCTTCAGTTACAACATTTTCATTACGCATAATCACTTTATAAAGTTTATTGCTTAACTCTCCCTGTGCCACAACGACCCCATCCCTGGCTATGGAACATCCTTTCCCAGTGAAAGTACATACCCATCTAGTGCCAATCTGGATATATTAAGCAAATTATGAGCCATACTGGGTATATATAACACATCTTTCAAGGTTAAATCCAGATTATGGAGGAATACATCCCCTTGTGACTGCACGATGGCTGCAGAACTATCAGCAAGAGTCACCTCCTCAATCTCAGGTGGCCTTTTGTTCTGCAGCAAACTGGCTTTTGTCACTATATGTTCTGTAGATCCAGTGTCCATAAGCCATGTAGTCTTTGGTGCTTGAGTTTGTTGTACCAGGAAAGCACTCCCTTTCCCGGCTCTCTGCGCAGGCTGCTGTCGTTTGGGTCGCTGTTTACCTCGGTAGCAATTCATGGCTAAATGATTAGTTGCTCCACAGGTATAACACCTACGCACAACATTAGCCTCTGCCGGTCGTCCAACGTGGTCCTTGCTGCCTATAATGTTAACTGGGGGCTGGGCTCACTGGGCACGCAAATCCTTTTGCCCCTTCCATTCCAAAAGCCTCCCAGACACATAATCCAAAGTTAACTCTTCCTCTGACACACTTTGTAATCCATCCACTAACGGGTCCCATTGCGTGCTCAAAGAGGACAACAAAATCAAAGTGCTCTTTAACCTATTCATAAATGACCTGGAAGTAGGGGTGGGTAGCGTGGTGGCCAAGTTTGCAGATGATACCAAATTATGTAGGGTGGTGAGAACCGCAAAGGATTGCGAAGAGCTCCAAGCGGACCTTGATAAATTAGGTGAGTGGGCTCAGAAATGGCAAATGCAGTTCAATGTAGCAAAATGCAAAGTGATGCACATAGGGGCAAAAAATCCAAACTTCACATACACGCTACAGGGGTCAGTGCTATCAGTCACAGACCAAGAAAGGGATTTAAAGGCGTCTTAGTTGATAGTTTTATGGGAATGTCAACTCAATGCATGGCAGCTGTGAAAAAGGCAAACTCTATGCTGGGGATAATTAGGAAAGGAATTGATAATAAAACTGCAAAGATTGTCATGCCCTTATATAAAGCAGTGGTGCAACCGCACTTGGAGTACTGTGTTCAGTTCTGGTCGCCACATCTCAAAAAGGATATTGAAGAGATACGGCAAAAGTGCTTTTAGAAGAAGCAACGATGGATTGATTTTCCGAGGGGACGAGGAGCACCTTCCTTATGAGGAGAGGCTGCAGCGTTTGGGACTCTTTAGTTTGGAGAGGAGACGTCTGAGGGGGGATATGATTGAAGTCTATAAAATTATGCATGGGGTAGAAAATGTTGACAGAGAGAAATTTTTCTCTCTTTCTCACAATACTAGAACCAGGGAGCATCCATTGAAAATGCTGGGTGGGGGGGGGGGGAGAATTAGGACTAATAAAAGGAAACACTTCTTCACGCAACGTGTGATTGGTGTTTGGAATATGCTGCCACAGGAGGTGGTGATGGCCACTAACCTGGAAAGCTTTAAAAGGGGCTTGGACAGATTTATGGAGGAAAAGTCAATTTATGGCTACCAATCTTGATCCTCTTTGATCTGAGATTGCAAATGCCTTAGCAGACCAGGTGCTCGGGAGCAACAGCCGCAGAAGGCCATTGCATTCACCTCCTGCATGTGAGTTCCCAAAGGCACCTGGCGGGCCACTGCGAGTAGCAGAGAGCTGGACTAGATGGACTCTGGTCTGATCCAGCTGGCTTGTTCTTATGTTCTTAAAGCCTGCAGATTGTTATCGAAAGTCAAACCTCTTATCAGATAAGTCAGCAAGGAGACTCTGTAGCTAACAGTCACTACTACTGTGAACTCTATCAGGTTATGGGCCCAGGAATAGTGACCCGCTGGTGAGTGACTTTGCCTAGTGGGTGGAGCAAGTGGTGTGAATATGGCGGGACATATGTTTGGACTGCAGTTTGAGCGGCTCAATGAGTCCAATTATGTGTCCTGGGCGGAAAAAATGAAAAGTTTCCTCATTCGTGATGGGCTTTGGACAGTTAAACACAGCCAGCTTCATGGCCTGGTGCGCCAGGAAAAAGACGTTTTACTTGGCTCAGGTATGGACTTTCGGCAATTTGAAGGTCCGATTACCTGCCCAGAACAGGGAGGGACGTCATGTGAACATTTTCGGCATTAGGGCGTGACTAACAAAGTCACTGTTAGCTTTTTATATATATAGATTCAACGTATTGTTGAAGGCTTTCATGGCCGAATTCAACTGGTCGTGGTGGGTTTTCCGGGCTGTGTGGCCGTGGTCTGGTAGATCATGTTCCTAACGTTTCACCTGCATTTGTTGCTGGCATCTTCAAAGGTGTATTCCAGAGAAAAGTTTGTTTCACAGATTCATTTGGATAGTCTTGAACTGTGTAGGTTGAATATATATTTGGATTTAACTTTATACATTTGAACACAGTGCAATTAAGATAGCAGTACTGCAGCTACTCATTAATGCAACTCATTAATGGTAGGTGTTTTGTTGAAGGCTACTTAATGGTTACTTGTGTAAACTGCACCTGGGAACAGAGGTGGGCAAATGAGACATGTGGTAGCATTGTCAGTTCACAGGTGCAGTATTTGCTCCTTTGGGGTTATTTGTTAATTATTTCCAAGTTACTTTCTGGATCATTCCTTGTGATTAATTCTGTAACTGCTTTTGGCACCTAAAGGCCACTGATGCATTGTTGAATTGTTTAGCAGACTCTTTTACGTTGTTAAATCTTTTAGAAATCTCATCTTGAGCCCAGCGAAGGGATGCCGAACAAGTCAGAATCTAGAGTGACTTAGAGCATCAAGTTTATTTTGAAACATAATTTAAGATAATGTGGGTTGCATAAAGTATGTTTGTAAGAAATCCTTGAAAACTTGGCTCCGTCTTCTTTTAGACTGGAATTTCCTTGTTTGAATAATCTGTTGGGCAAGGACTTTTAACATTGCATGGCTATCTCACATCAACCATAATTTATATTTGAATTCACTTCAAATGGAACTCACCGGCTAGTCTTTCATTAACAGTCGGAGTTACCATTATTCATTCCTCTCATGTGGCACATTTTTTTTCTTTTTTATTGTCTGAAGATTTCCTCTGTGCCAAAGGTCCGTTGACTTTTGGTTCTAAGCATTATATATTGCTGTTTTCTGTTCCAACATTGGAAGTTAGTTCAGTTTCAGATGGGTTGCATGTCAGTCTTTAGTAGCGTTTGATGAATTATGTGTGGCAGTTGTGTATTCCACCCATTAAAAATCCCCTAGAAGCGTTTATATAGAGAGGCAGTTCTGAGGGAAGGACACAGCTAATGTGGAACGGGAGAAGAATGATTCAAAGTACAAATTCAGCAGAAGATGGGAATATGCCTGGTGACGAGCACTGCCGAACAGCCCAAAGATCGCCAGAGAGCGGAACGTGGGCTTCCCTACCCTGTTTCTGTGGCAGTCCAGTAATAAACAGCCTTCATGTGTAGTGAGGATTTGCCAGTGGGCAAGAACAGCAGCCTGGGATCCTGGAGGGAGCGGAGTCGAGTGTTAACTGCCGTCTGCCTGCACTTTTGAAATGCCTCAACTCAGTTTAAAAGCATTCATCCTGAGATATTTAAAAGGTTATTACCATTACTATACCACAGTGATGGCGAACCTTTTCGAGACCGAGTGCCCAAATTGCAACCCAAAACCCACTTATTTATTGCAAAGTGCCAACACGACAATTTAACCTGAATACTGAGGTTTGAGTTTAGAAAAAAACGGTTGACTCCAAGGCGCTCGTTACTCGGGAGTAAGCTTGGTGGTAGTCGGTGGCTTTGCTTTGAAGCAACCGTGCAACACTTCCAACAGGTGGATCACAACCCTAGGAGGGTTTACTCAGAAGCAAGCCCCATTGCCAGCAACTGAGCTTACTCCCAGGTAAAGGATTGTGCTTTAGTTCTTCGCATGAAAATCAGTGGGGTTTAACAGCACTTAACAGGGTTACCTACACTGCTTCCCCAAAACTAGGTCTAATTAGGTTTAATGCTAATAGTCGAGCCCAGCGGCCCAGGCCAGCCTAGATATGGGGGGGAGACTCTGTTTGTGTGTGCCCACAGAGAGGGCTCTGAGTGCCACCTCTGGTACCCATGCCATACGTTCGCCACCACTGCTATACCATGTAATAAGGGGGGGGGGGGCGGCATTTCAGTGTTTGCCTGGGACACCATTTTCTGTAGATATGCCCTTGGTTAGTGCATACCGTTTTTCTGCGTTACATCTGAACCGAGCTAATTTGTGATTGGTTGAGCAAGGTGCTGTATAAAATGCTAAGGAGTTGGATAGATGTAAGGCTTCCCAGGCAGGGGGAAATTTACATATGTGAATCTTGACATGTTGCATGCCCAGTTTTGCAATAGCTGTCAGGGCAGCCTGAGTTGGGGGAAAGCTCATGGTTCAATGATCGAACACCTGCTTTGTATGCAAAAGGTGCCCCATTCAGTCTCCGCCTCTCCAGTTAAAAACATCTTCTCTTGAAACTTTGACAGTCTGGGACCAGTGTACCTGTGAGACCACCTCTCCCAAAATGTCCCTAGAGAGCGTTGGGCTCTGTTGCTAATAACTTGCTGGTAACCCCTGGCCCCAAAAGCCAGGGCTTTTTCGATACCGACCCTGGCGTGGTGGAATGCTTTGTCCAATGAGACCAGGGCTCTGCGCATTTCCACACATGCAGAATAATGCATTTTCAATCCACTTTCACAATTGTTTGCAAGTGGATTTCGCTAGTTCGCACAGTAAAATCCAGCTGCAAAGAGCATTGAAAGTGGATTGAAAGTGCCTCATTCTGCATGTGTGGAAGTGCCCTGAGTGGAACTTGTCTCAATTCTGTGTGGCCTGTAAGATGCAGGCCGATGGTTGAGATAGCAACAGATTACGGTTCCATCATTGCTGGCCTCCCTTTCCCCCTTCCCTTTTTGTCCCTCTAGAAGTTCCATCAAGGTTTAATTGTGCATCTGCATGTTTTAGAGCAGGGGTCTGCAACCTGCGGCTCTCCAGATGCTCATGGACTACAATTCCCATCAGCCCCTGCCACCATGGCCAATTGGCCATGGTGGCAGGGGCTGATGGGAATTGTAGTCCATGAACATCTGGAGAGCCGCAGGTTGCAGACCCCTGTTTTAGAGCATTTTGTTTATTATGCATACCATTATTGTATGTTTTGTGTTTTATGATGCATTTTATGATGTAAAGCGCCCTGAGCCTGCTACAGTGGGGAGAGCAGCATATGAATTAAGTAGTAGTAGTAGTAGTAGTAGTAGTAGTAGTAGTAGTAGTAGTAGTAGTAGTAGTAGTAGTAGTAGTAGTAGAGGGAAGAATTAGTAGTAGTAGTAGTACAAGGAAGTAGTAGTACAGGGAAGTAGTAGTAGTACAGGGTAGTACAGGGAAGTAGTAGTAGTAGTACCGGGAAGAATCTGGGGGGAAGAATTAGGACTACAATTAGAATTAGTACAGGGAAGAATCCGAGCCGGGGGGGGGGGGGAGAATTAGGACTAATAAAAGGAAACACTTCTTCACACAACGTGTGATTGGTGTTTGGAATATGCTGCCACAGGAGGTGGTGATGGCCACTAACCTGGATAGCTTTAAAAGGGGCTTGGACAGATTTATGGAGGAGAAGTCGATTTATGGCTACCAATCTTGATCCTCCTTGATCTGAGATTGCAAATGCCTTAGCAGACCAGGTGCTGGGGAGCAGCAGCAGCAGCAGCAGCAGCAGCAGCAGCAGCAGCAGCAGCAGCAGCAGCAGCAGCAGCAGCAGCAGAAGGCCATTGTTTTCACATTCTGCATGTGAGCTCCCAAAGGCACCTGGTGGGCCACTGCGAGTAGCAGAGAGCTGGACTAGATGGACTCTGGTCTGATCCAGCAGGCTAGTTCTTATGTTCTTATGGTAGTGGTAGTGGTAGTGGTAGTGGTAGTGGTAGTAGTAGAAGTAGTAGTAGTGGCTGTTAGCTACAGAGTCCATTGAGTCAAAGAGTTACCAGTTTTATGGACTTGGCCTGTCCTGCAGCAGGGTAGGGTTAGCAGATGACTCTTGACTAGTAATAGAGGTTCCTTCTTTGAATATGGTATGGTAGGCCTTTGTCACTGCTCTTCAGGTTATTCCTATTCTGCTCTGCACTGCAAACAGCTATAGTTTACCTGTGAGGAAACTTCACTTTCCACATTCTGAGGATCCACATTGGGAACGCTGACGACCTATGATTGTTTGTTTGTTTGTTTTTAAACCCTTCTCAACCCACTTACAGAGAGCAATTTTTTTTGTGATTTATGAACATCTTCCAATACGCCTGAAGAGGAGCTGTGTAACCTTCCCTTTAAAAATCCAGATGTTTCAAAAAAATCCCTGACACCTGTTTCTCTTTTCTCCTAGCCCAAGAGGAGAGAAGATCCGCAGCAGAGTGGAGCTGATGCGGTTGCTGGGGGGCTCACGGGACCTGACCGACTTTGATTTCAAGAAAGGGGTTTTCATTGAGCCAAGTGCCGAGGTACTGACCCCAGATAGCATGGGCTGAGGGGGGGCAGAAGTGGTTTTTATAAGTGAATTGGCAACCTGCGATTGCATTCACAACAGAGAATGGACGTGCAGCTGACTTCTCATAATCAGCTGTATTTTAAAAACATTGATGGAGAGGGAGCCAAAAGGATTATCTTCACTTTCTCAGGCGAGATGTCCTCTTTCTGTGACTGTGTGAACTTGGTGCTCTGATGATATATTCCAGCTTGGTGTTGGTCAGTTTTATTGTGAGATCTAGAATGATAGGCCTATTACAGGGGTCTTCAAACTATGGCCCTCCAGATGTTCATGGACTACAATTCCCATCAGCCCCTGCCAGCATGGCCAAGTGGTAGGGCTCATGGGAATTGTAGTCTATGAACATCTGGAGGGCCATAGTTTGAAGACCCATGGCCTATTAGATTAGAGTCAGCCATAGTTTCCTATCTTGTCAAGTGGACCGTGGACTCCTAGACAAGTGGACTCGTAGAACTCATAATTAACTGGTGAGGAGTTAAGGTCGCAATCACCGTGGAACTAACCGCTTGCTCTGCTCGCTTTCTTCTGATGCAGCCCGCTCCACCCCTTCCACCCCCTGCAGAAATCCGCCGGAAGGTGAGTGTGTCAACCCTTGGTCCTGAAGCTGTGTGATATCTGGGAAACTGTATTGTGGGTGAGGGTGAAGAAGAGAGATTGCTAGAAGTGTGAGTACTGTTTTGCGTTCGGAAGATGCTTCTCCATAGCTGAGTAGAAGAAAAAAGATCCCCACCGGTGGCATCTTTGTTAAGGTACATTTGAATCTGCATATAAGCCGTGTTTGTGAAACTTCATTGCTTCGGAGTCTTCCAAAAGCAACACCACATGAATCTTGCAGAAGTGTAAGTTGGGGACACTCAGCCTGAATGTACTTGCCTTCTGTCGTAACAGTTGCTTTGACATAGTAGAATGGGCTATAGAAAAGGGTAGGGTCCTACTCCCCCTCCCATTGTTATTGGCAAAGGTAATGTTCTGATTCGCATTGATGACCGTAAGTACACAGTGTGGTAGTTTTTCAGATTAATGCCAAGAACATGGATGAGTTGGTGGAGTTCAGAAAGAACGAAGACAGCTGCCCAGTCTGTTAGAATTTCTTCTCTTAGCTTGTGGAAGAAGTAGGAAAGGAGAATTGGAGAAACGCCACACTGGTGAGTGGCTTCAAGGTCCTCAGGATCCAATGGAAGCAGAGCGCTTCTGGAAAGGAGAGAGTTCACTTATTGAACATATGGCCTCCAACGTCCTGTGATGCTGACTGCACATGGAAAGGTTGATGACGACTTCTTTAAGGTGGACCTGCTGTGTGTTGGCCCCTTTTCTGCGCCTGAATCATGGAAAAGCTTGCATCTTTTCTAGCTGCTGTCCCTTCCCTTCTTAAAGAGGTAGAGCCTCTTTGCAAATCTATACAGCTGCCAGATACCTGAATGTTGACCAGTCTGTTGCTTGGTGTCGCCCAATGTGCATCAGGTGCTTGATGGCCTCGTCTATTTCTCCTGCCTCTAGGTCAAAAAGGGCAGCAAGAGGCGACTCCCTTCTCTGCCAGAAGCCACCCCTCCGCTCAAGAAACCTCCCGACCTGCCTGATTTTGAGTTGCCTCCAGACGAGAAGCCTCCGAAGCTAGAGCTGGAGATCCCGACAGAGACCCCTGCCAGTATCCCAGACCAGCAGCCGCAGCCTCTGGCACCCGTGGAGCAGTTGACCCCCAAACCCCACAAAAGACGCCACCAGAAACAACCTTCCCCCATCCTTGCCGAAGGCAAAATGGGAGATGCGACAATGCCAGAAATTTTCCCGGAGGAAACTATTGCGTGAGTCTTTTGTCACCGTCTTCCTCCTTGTTGCATGGCGCCGTTGAAGCTTTCATAGCACTGGATGTTTAATTGATTTGTTTGTGAGCTGCCTGGAGCCCATTGTTGGGGAAAGGTGGCATATCAATCAAATAAAAAAAAATAAACAAACAAATAAATGACGCGTAGCCTCCCTTCTTCAGCATCCTTAAACGCCAAGGCAAGACAAGCCCCTTCGTTGCTGACAGTCGTTTGCTCCTGCCGAGCAGAATTTTGTTAATGTCAGTTCCGGTGGCCTTCCACTAGAGCTTTTAAAATGCACAAAATGCTGATCTGCTGTGCTTGCAAAGTCAAGTGCAGAGGCCCTTGGACGGCTCAGATACTGTCCCAGTCCCCGTCCCCATAATCTTCAAGAATCTGGATGTAAAGCGTGCTACATCCCCTTGTCAGGAGTACAGAAGCACTCTGCAAGAGGGTCAGCTGGGGCTAGTGTGCTCTAACAGTTGAAAACGAAGGGCACTGTGAATGGTTGAAATGCTACTTTTAGGTGTGGGTGTGGATTTTAATGTTCTTTTAAATGCATTAGTCAGCACCTGGACAGAAAGTGCCCAGATCACAAAAAAGATTCTTAGATAGCATTGATAGTGCACTGGCGCTATGAATGGCAGTGCTTGGTGGTAAACAAGAACACACAGTGAGGGCCCCTATGTACTTTGTTAGGAGGTACTGGTAGTCCTCTGGTTTGAAACACTGTGGCTCCTCCTCAGGGACTTGGGAGTCATCTGTTTCTCCCTTGTCCTCATCTGAAAATAGTTCCCCCTCCTCTTACAACTGAGTCTCCCTCGGAAATGGGAGAGGGTGCTCTAGGGGCGTTGAATGTTTCTTTTTTAGTGCTGCCTTGGTGGGCCAGGAGCTGTTGGCCAATTGGTTGTCTATGCCACTGGGGCATTACCCACAAGATGTCCTCTGGCTCAGGGGACAAGGGTGTTCTCCAAACCACCTTCTCTGCCCCTTTTTCTTTATTTGTTTTTTTTTTGCCCCACCCTTTTCCAACAAGTCTGGCTCAGGGTGGCTTCCATATTATCTTTCCTTTCCTCAATGTTTTAGCTTATTCCTCCACATTTCGTACAAGCAAAAGAATAAAATAAGTTGGTTTGATTTGAGAAAGCACGGGCCGTTACCAGCATCCGCTGTTGACATATACAGTGGAACCTCGGTTTTCATTGCCTTCGGTTTTCATCAGTTTCAGTTTTCATCGATTTGTTCAGTGAAAAATTGTCTCGGTTTTCATCCATTTGCATTAAGGTGTAGGGGTTTGTGGAGAAAAATCACCCGGACAAAGCTGTTGCAGGCCGTGTCTGCAACTTGTTTAATGACAATGTCTTGCCCCATTTCAGACAAATCTTAAAGAGGCGTCAGAAACTCTTTGGACAGCTTTCTAGTGCAACATTGGTCCACTGGCTCTGACGCTGGTCCTAGTGTTATTGTTTGTTACTGTTTTCAGCATTAAACACTATGTTTATTCACCAAAAATGTGTTTTTGGTATGTTTTTTGGAGTGCCTAGAACAGATTAATTGGATTTACATTGATTCTTATGAAAAAGCTTGCCTTGGTTTTCATCGGTTTCGGCTTTCATCAATTCTTTTTGGATGGATTACCAATGAAAACCGAGGTTCCACTGTACTGCTTGCCATTTTGAAGAGCTACTGCTGGCCAGAGGTTTTTATGAGTGGAGCCTCCCATCCATTTGTTCCCTGTCCTAGAAGAGACACGTATTTTGTGCCGATGCTTGTTCCCCTCTTTAAAAATTCTCACTGTGGCTAAAGACTGAACAAAGTTAGAACCATTTGGTCCATAATTAGACTTTGTCTCCTGTCGTGTTTTAATTATTTCCTCCGCAGAAGGAACGGGCGTGTTTTTGCTTTGGTGATGGAATGTTTTCTCTGTTTGCTGCCTCTTGCTCTCTATGTCTGTGTTAATGCAGCCCGTGCTTCCTAGGCAGTTGGGAATTTGAACAACAACTAGGAAGACCTGGAGATATGTGAAATGATGCCTGAACTTCCATATACACCTCTTGCTCTTTCTTAGCTTCCAGGTTGTCACTGAGAGAGGGTCTCCAGACATTTGGATGGGACTTTTCATGGTGGGGGTGTGTTTTAAATGGACTCCACAGCCTGTTTGCTTATTTAGGTATTCTTAGCCCGCTTTCTCCCTGGCCAGGGGCAGGGGCTAAGACAGCTTACAAAAATAACAAAATACCAACACCAGATAAAATACACCTTTGCATGGATGGCCCAGGCTAGCTAGATCTTGGAAGCTAAGCAGGATCAGCTAGGTTGGGAGACTGCCAAGAAAGTCCAGATTTGCTATGCAGAGGCAGGCAATGGCAAACTACCTCTGAATGCCTTTTGCTTTGAAAACCCTATAGCACGGGTGGCCAACCTGTGGCGCTCCAGCATTGGCCAATTGGCCATGCTGGCAGGGGGCTGATGGGAATTGTAGTCCATGAACATCTGGCGTGCCATAGCTTGGCCACCTCTGCCCTATAGAGTCATAAATCACCTGTGACCTGACAGCAATTTCTACCACCACCACCACCACCAAAATACATCTTAAACCAAGAAATAACAAATACTTATAAGCTTCTCTGGGTCTGATCCTGGATTCACTGGGTGGGCTCATGCAGGGCCATAGGCTGCTATCCAAAAGCCAGGAGTAACAAAAGGCTTTTACCACTAGGTGTGTCCGGGTTTGCTTTATTCATTTATCTAACATTTGATTTCTAGACTGCCCATCTCCCTATGGGCTCAGGACAGCGTCCATCAATACAAATCAGTTGATCTTTAAAACCATCAAGTATATAACTCATGGTGCCTTGAGTATAACTTATTAAAGGGATGGAATTAGCAACGGACAATACTGAAGGAGCAATCATCATTAAAGAGAAAAGGAAGACTTCCAGTAATCAACAAAGAAATAGGGGGAAGGGAAGGGCAGGCAGAAGGAAGGAACAAGGCCAGGCAGTTGGACACTGATGCTGCCCTCAACCCAAGGCCTGCTGGTGTAATAGCTCTGTCTTACAGCCCCTGCGTAACTGTGATAAATCTCAGAGGGCTCAGGTCTGGCTGTAGCTGAGGTCTGGCAGTAGTTGAGGGCAGCCTTTAATATCTTCTACGGGAATGGAAAGAAAAGCTCAACCCAAGTCTTGCGCAGCCAGCAGACACTTCACTCATTGTTACACATTTATTTGCTAGGCACCTTTTCTAGGGTCCCTTCTTGCTAGTTAGCAACCATGCCATGTGCCCCCTCGCAGTCTGCCATGGAGACTTTAACCTGGCCATGCTATGGCAAAACTTTCTTTTGGCACAGAAGAGGAAAAGAATTTGGATTTATACCCCGCTTTTCTCTCCGATATGGATTCTCAAAGGGGCTTACAGATGCCTTCCCTCCTCTTCCCCTAAGAGACGCCCTGTGAGATAGGTGAGACTGAGAGAGTTCTGAGAGAACCGTGACTGGCCCAAGGTCACCCCTGCAGGCTTCATGTGTAGGAGCAGGGAAACCAATCCAGTTCACCCGAGAAGAGTCCACTGCTCAAGTAGAGGAGTGGAGAATCACGCTGGTTCTCCAGGTTAGAGTTCACCTGCTCTCAACCACAACACCACACTGGCTCACCAACTTAGTCGGGCTAAAGATGCCTTGTTGTTGAGCGATGGAAGTCGCCCCTGCTGAACCCTTGACATCTCTCCTCCCTCTAGGTGCTGTGCCAGCTGTCAAGGCCAGTTCCCAGGAGTGATGCTTCCAACCCAGAGACGCTGCCGTTGGCTCTGCCCAGACTGCAGAGGTTGGTGCCAGGGGCAGCGGGGTGGTGGTGGTGGTGGTGGTGGTCAGGGACGACTGGCGGTCTTTTCCAGCCCTGTGAGCCATCTTGGCCTTCTTTGCAGAAGGGGCAGGATACAGCTCTGTCGAATAAAAATTTAAAAAGTCCTAGGGCAAGATGGCAGAACTGTCTGTTGCCATGACATCCAAGCTGTGCCTTCGGTTGAAAACATCAGTAATCTATTAAGGATATTGACAGTCTCTACCTGCAACAGCTGTGTCTACTGCACAGTGTGTGTCTTTCGGGTCTCAGAGGTGGTGGAGGGCACTGAGTGTGGGAGCATGGCATATGGGTGGATTCCTTTACTCTCTTAGCTAATCCTTTGCTTGGGTTCTTACTCTTCATAGCCTGAGTTCCTCTATGGGGCTGGTCGCATTCTCTCTCGAACCTTAATTCTTTCCCCCTTCTCCCGCCCTGTTCAGCTCAGAGAAGAGACTTCAACCGAGAGCAGAGATATTACAAGGTGAGATCTAGGGCTTAGCCTTAAATTTTGTTCATTTTACATATTGGCATTGAAAGATGTAACCCTGACATTTCTTTGGTGAGAAGAAGTACCAGTTGATTTAATCCATCCCAAATATGCTGTCACCCAGATGGAACTTTCCTGGGGGGACGGGGAAGGGACCCAAGGAATGAGATCAGGGGAGGAATCTCCAGTGGAATTGGTGCAGATTGCCAGTTTGGTCTGGCTCCAACCCTGTATGTGCAAGAATGGGATTTCTTTAATGAATGGGATTTTTTTAATGAATTACACGCATACACCACCACCAGCACTATATTTCTAATACAGCCACCATTCGGGGATTTCCAAAGCACAGACAAGTCAATAAACAGAGGCATTTGGTTTAAAGCATACATCCCCATTGTTGCTTTAAAATTGTTCTCTGTGTAAGTACACGGAAGGATGTAAGACTCTGGTTTAATGTAGTTCAGGGGTGTAAAACATGTGGCCTGGGGGCCAGATCCAGCCCTTGGAGAGGGCTTATCAGGTCTGCCAGCCAGACACTCACCTATCCATTCCCCCTCCTGATTCCCCACTGTGGACTTGCGAGCTGAGCTATCCAACCCCCAGTGCCGTTCTGGGCTTATGAGCCCACTGTGAGCTTGCCAGTGGAGTCAGCCCCCTCCCCCTGTACTTCCTTCCCAGACCAAGTCACATCTGTGTCACATCTGGTCCGCGTAACAAGTTCGACACCCCTGGTATAGTTGGTGGAAGAAGCAGGGGCTTTCTGATGCCACTTACCTTATCAGCCAAATGTCATCATTGCCCCTTTTGCCCAACCTGGAAACAGCCACCCTCCCCATTTTTTTTTAAATCATACTTGAAATCAAAATGCCCGAGCAAGTTCAGCACAGCATGGGATGGGTACTGGCTGCCATGACTGGGAGTCAGAGATATAACAGTGTGTAGTCGGTCATTGGGAGGCTGAGAGGTGGGGCTTTTCAACAGGAAGGAAATTTTACGGTGTAGCGAAAGGCCTGGTTCACCAGCTGCTGCAGTATTGCTGAAGGTTGAGTAAGTATGGATATAATCAATGGGCTAGGAGACTACTAGGAGCTGTATGTAAAAGCCAAATACGGGAATGACAATGTTTCAGGGAGGTGCTATAATACTGTGGCAGGGGATATGTTTGTATGGCAGGGATCCCTGCACTGGTACTCGGGATCTTCGAATTAGAGAGTCTTCGGCAGCAAGTCCGGGTAAGATCCTTTCTTGGGTCCAAGGCCCTGGAGAGCTACTCCTCGCTGCTGGCTCTGCCGGTTGGATTTCTGACTCCGCAGCCGGCAACTCTTTTGATGTGGCTTTGGGGCAGTTAGGACTGGCAATTGGAGCAATGGGAGCAAAGCCGTCCCTCTCGCTCAGTGGAAGTAGCCTGTTTGGTTGGTCTCAGCAAGTGTGCCGTTTGATAGCGGCAGTGGATTCGCGAAATTGCCTTCCCCGGATCCCTGCTCACCCCACCCCCTCTGCCCTTGCAGCAAGTTGGCTGTGGGGTGTGCCAAGCCTGCCAGATGTCTCAGGACTGCGGCATCTGCACAGTGTGTGTCGTGCGAGCCAAGAGCCCCGAGCTCCGCATTGGCATCAAATGCCTGCTGCGACGATGCCTGAGGATTGTCAAAAAGGTACCGGCTACACCCTGCTTTATCCCTCCCTCGGGTCCCTATCCAGTTCTCCTGTTGCTCCTTGTTCTCAGCCTGGACTTCTCCCCTTCGGCCGGAGTGTTGGATGCCTTATTGTCCCCTTTCCCTGCCCCCTTTTTGCAGGGTCTTGAGTGTGGTCTGTGTCAGGCCTGCAAAATAACCGAAGACTGTGGGACCTGTTACATCTGTGTGCGGAGGCAGAAGCCCGGGATGAAGCGTCAGTGGAAGTGTTTGAAGCGCCGCTGTCTCAGACGCAAGGTGGGTACTTTTGGCTGGGTTTTGCGCCCCGGAGGGAATCCAGCGTATAGTGGGAATAACTGAAGCGGGATAGAAGCACAAGGAAAGAGGGAGGGGCCATGGCTCACTGGAAAGAGCTTTTGCTTTGCCTGCAGGTTCAATCCCCGATATCTCCTATTAAAAGGATCAGGCAACAGGTAATGTGGAATCCTTTGCCTGTGAAACTGGAGAACCGCTGCCAGTTAATTGACCAAGGGTCCCCAGCATGGTGTATGAGAGCTCTATGATGCCCACAATATCTTTTCTGGCGCCTGCCCAGTGTTCTTAGAAAAGCAGGAAGGGCCAGACAAAGCTTTTGCCCACAAAGGCTTCTGATTTGCCATTGGAGATTCGTCCACTTTGTTCATTTTCATGGCTTCTTCCTTTCTGTTGAAATAATAATAATAATAATAATAATAATAATAATAATAATAATAATAATAATAATAATAATAATAATAATAATAATAAACCGCCCTCCCCGGAGGGCTCAGGGCGGTGAACAAACAGATAGAGCACAAATAAAATCAATGGTATCGAGATTTAAATAAATCATTAAATAGTGGCTCTCTATATATTAAAACCAACCCCATTAAAATGCAGCGTCCTAATATCAGATATACCGATGCCATCCTACTAATAAATTCCCTGAGAAGAGGGGGGGGGGGAAGGGGACGGCAGGGTCCACAGATGTTATAGAAAGGGGGGGGGCATCAGCGGCCGGACTCCCCAAAGGCCCGGTGGAACAGCTTCGTCTTGCAGGCCCTGCGAAATTGTCCATGTGATTGTGGATTTCAATGGCTTCTGTTTGTAGTCTGACATCATGGTCGTCAGAGTGGACCAGAATGTCTGTGTTTTCAAATAACATTCTGTGTCCATCTTGGTTTATCCTGTGTTCTGCTGGAAACCATGAAAATGAACAAAGTTTGGCTAGCAGTACTTAAAAACACCAGAATCAAGACAATGGCTAGTGAACCCCACCCAGGATGTCTCCAGGCAGGAAGCAATCAAAGGGATTAAAAAGCCCGGCAACTATTATGCAAATGCCCTCACTAACTGATTATGCAACTTTATTGTTACTTACATACCCTGTTTCCCCGAAAATAAGACATCCCCTGAAAATAAGTCGTAGAAGAGGTTTTGCTGAAGTGCTAAATATAAAGCATTCCCCGAAAGTAAGACGTAGCAAAGTTTTTGTTTGGAAGCATGCCCATCGACCAGAGCATGCAGCTGTGGAGCGGAAAAATAAGACATCCCCTAAAAATAAGACATAGCGCATCTTTGGGAGCAAAAATTAATATAAGACACTGCCTTATTTTCGGGGAAACATGGTATGCTAAAATGGGTGGATTCCACTCAACACATGCAAATCTCACTTTCTAATTTCATCCTTTACACTTGTTCACCAATGCAAATGGTTCTTTCTCCCACCCTGGACATTCCACAGGAATGTATACTCCACTTGCTTTGCTTTACTACCATCAGATCCTCTGAAAATGCCAGCCACAGATGCAGGCAAAACGACAGGAGAAAATGCTACTGGAACATGGCCATACAGCCCAGAGACCCAACAACACTCCAATTCTTCTGTAGTTTTGGGGCAAAATACCCAATAGTATGCTCTTGACTTTCATAGCAAGTTTATTTTTTAAGATTTTCTGGATTTCAGCTATATTTCTTTCCACCTTTTTTGTCATTTTGCACACCCACCACTTATGATCGAAGGTACCATTCATCTCTTTACCTTTCCAGCATTCCCATTATATTGTCGGCTATTCTCGTCCGGAATTACTAGCAGGTATGTGACAAGGCTGAATGGCCGTATTCTTAGTAGTCTTCCTGATGCGAAATACTTCAGATCTGTGGCTGGCATCTTCAGAGGATCAGATCGTCTGAAGATGCCAGCCACAGATGCATGCGAAACGTCAGGAGAAAATGCTGCTAGAACACGGCCATACAGCCCGGAAACCGCACAGCACCCCATTCCCATTATAGTTCTTACTAATTTTTTTTTATATCCTTTGGGGTAATATACCGTTGTCAAAATATCTTATATTAATTTCTTTTAATGTTTGACTTGCTGTAAATGTTATACCTTTCGTCCCTAAGGTTTCCTGTTGCTGGAGAGATATCTCACGGCAGAAGGAGATTTTTTAAATAAATTATAGTTTACTTCATTTATGACTCGCCATTTTTTCCCCAGTTGGGACCCAAAGCAGCTTACATAATTCTCCTCTGTCATTTCTACAAATATTACACATTTTCCAGTATTACTACCAATAGATATTTCTACAGGGGTGTACCGCCCCAGACGCACACCATCTAATCACATGGGGGGCACCAAGGCTGCCGCGTTCACCGACTCCAGGCAGTAGACCTGGGTGCCGTCGGCAGCTTCGGGTAATAGACCTGGGTGCTGTTGGTTTCGGGCAGTAGACCTGGGTGCCGTCGGCAGCTTCGGGTAATAGACCTGGGTGCTGTTGGTTTCGGGCAATAGACCTGGGCACCTCGCCAGCTTCAGGCAGTAGAGCTAGTCGCCATTGCCAACCTGGTGCTCCTCCATGAGATTGGCAGATGGTGCAATCTCTCTTCCCGCCCCCCCCCCCGCCCCGTATCTAGGGGAAATGGAGCCCGCACGGGGAGGGGCTCAGATGTGCCCTAGGCTCCATTTTCCCTAGATATACCTTCATATTGCTACCAGTATATGCTTAGCTTTACCTGTTCTATACATGATACGAAATGCTCATACATATGGAACAAAATTTTGGCGATTCTCCTTGGCCTCAACCATGCTGCTCCATATCCCCAACCTAGAACAGGAATCTTAAAAAAAAATCCTTACAATATCCAATCCATATTAATTTGCTTACATTATGAAAATAAACACAAGCCCTCCCACTGCTATTACTGAAGAACACCAAATAAATGATCTAGTTTTCTTGCCCAGTACTTCAGAATATTCTTTATTATTATGGTTGTTGACTATCCGTCTATCTCGTCCGCTAACTAGGAACAGGCAGGGCGAACTCCTTATGTGGCACGCTGGGTGTCGGGAGGTGGCACTCCAGAGCTCCCTCTGTAAGTGCACGCGACGACAGAGTTCATCATGTGGGGTGGCGGAAAATCACCCCCCCTACACACACGCACGTATAGGCTGGCCTGGGCCACTGGGCACGACTCGTTCAAAGTGTTGCATGGTTGCTTCACCAAGCTTACTCCTGAGTAACGTGCGCCTCGGAGCCAACTGTTTTTTCTAAACGAAAACCTCAATACTCAGGTTAAATTGCCATGTTGGCACTTTGCGATAAATAAGTGGGTTTTGGGTTGCAATTTGGGCACTCGGTCTCAAAAAGGTTCGCCATCACTGAACTAGAAGATAAAAAGGGATTCCATATAATCATGATTTCCCCCTTATATGTCATAACCAATAGTGAAATCTCCATGGTTGTATTTTTTTCTAAATCTAAGCTTTGGCAGGCTCTTTTTAGGACCACTGCTGGTCTCTGCTTCTGTGGGTTGCCCCATTCTGTGATGTGTATTGAAACTTGTGCCTAAACTCTTGTCAGTAAGTGGCTCTTTTTCTTTCCAGAAAAAAATCCTGCCAAAGAAGGAGGGCTACAGCTCTAAGAAGCTTGTGATGGTGAGTGCCTGCAGTGTGTCCCACTCTCCCGCTAACTCCATACCGTTCCCTCTGCCTGCTCTGTTCTCCTTTTCCATGACTTTTTAGCGCTGTACACACTTGCCCTCTCTCTCCATCTCACTTTTGGAATTGGTCTTTGGCTGCCAGCACATTCCCTTTCCCTTTAGATTATTTAGCACAGGGGTCTGCAACCTGCGGCTCTCCAGATGTTCACGGACTACAATTCCCATCAGCCCCTGCCAGCATGGCCAATTGTCACAAATATCACTACAATTCGTATTTCATTTCATAGTAGTCATTTAACATTAGTTTTACTGAGCCTGAATATAACAGCGACACTGTTTAGTAAGGAGCAGGGTAACCTTTGTTTATTTTTCGGGTGAGTTCTATCGTTAAGTTAATAATTGTTGTATTAGTATTCTTTTTTTTCCTTTATTTCCTTCTAGCAGTTAATAATCGTTTTTTCTATTATTCTAGATAGTTTCCAAACTGAATTTCAAGTTTCACTTGAATGGCTCTTCTTCCTGATACCCAGAGAGAAGGACTATTTAAAGAAGAGCCATTCAAGTGAAACTTGAAATTCAGTTTGGAAACTATCTAGTGTAAGAAAAAACAGCTGTGCTCCAAGAGGAGTAAGGAAAAAGAATACTTTGTACAACAATTATTGGCTTGACAAAGGACTGCCGAAATAAAAACCTAACCTAGAGGTTTTATAGCCATACCTGACGGTGTACTTACTAAACATTTTTTGTATATTTGTGATAGTAAGATAATGTTAAAATGATACTCTCCTAGTGAGTTGGAGTACGCATGGGTGTAATATTTGTGACAGTACCTGTTGTACACCTGCCTTGATTATTAGCATGGCCAATTGGCCATGATGGCAAGGGCTGATGGGATTTGTAGTCCGTGGACATCTGGAGAGCCGCAGGAAAGCAGACCCCTGATTTTGCAAGTGGGGAAGAATAAGCATTTCCCGCACCACCATATGGAAAGCTCCCTTCTGGGAGCAGCAGGGCCCTGACCAATTGGTTCCATGTTGGGCACGAGAGAGACAGTGAGGCGAGCTGTAGGCTTGTGTACAGCCTGGTCTGATTTTGTGCGTGGTGTTTGGGAGATACCTAGCGATCTTGCGTGTGTATGTCCCCCCCGCATTCCCCCCCAAGAAGTGCTGTGCCTAACAGCTTCTCCTGGCTCTTTCCCGGTTAACATCAGGAAGCCTCCCCGCCAAAGGATACCTTCACCCAAGCAAGGCGGCAGCAGAAGCGGCCAGCATCAGCAACAGTGAGTGGCTCTAGCTGTGCTCTTGGTATAGAACAAGAGGTGTGTGTGTGTGTGTGTGTGTGTGTATGTGTGTGTGTGTGTGTGTGTGTGTGTGAGAGAGAGAGAGAGAGAGAGAGAGAGAGAGAGAGAGAGAGAGAGAGAGCACGCACAAGCATGCTGTGTAAATCTGGGACTTGAATTTCTCTCCACCTCCATGCCATGACGTCATGGGTCAGAATAGTCTAGTGCAGTGTTTTCCAACCTTTTAGACATCACGGTACCCTTAACCTCACTCTTCATATCTCACGGTACCCCTGCCATCCTCCCCCAAACTTCCCCTCCCAGTTCCCCTGCTTGCTACCCCCCTCCCAGGGTGAAGGGAAGCACGGGGGTGGGGGTGGATGGGAAGTGGCTGCTGACCTTGTGGTAGGCCCTGCCCCCTGGGCCAGCTCCATATCCTTGCTGGTGCTGGTGGGAGACACCACAAAAGTGAGGGGGGCCGGTAGCGTTGCCACAGTACCCCTGGGACATTCCCAGGGTACCACGGAACCCTGGTTGGGAATCGCTGGTCTAGTGGGTGTCATAATGCCCCTGTTCCTAGTTAGGTTAGACCAATCCGTCAATCTTTATTATGGTCATAGACCAGCACAAGGTAAATAAGATACTCCCAATTAAAAGGATAAAATATATTAAAGCTATAAATATACATCAGAATGAATCTACCGGCAGAAAAAGATTGGGAATTCAAAAAGGTATGGGAACATACTGGGGATAGGATAACAGCGTAAGACTGTCAGGCAGGGTATGGCAACTGGCATGGGGGGAGGGGGGGTAATGTCCTGGGAGAAAAATTAGAAAAGCAAGGCCTTGTTTATTGAAAATAAGTTCTGACTATAGAGTTCCTGGCAATTCCTGGAGCTATTCTTGCCACTTTTGGGTACCTGTAGGAATCATCAGGAACTCTATGGTCAGAACTTCCTTTCCCTAAAGGCCACATTTTTCTTTTTAACCCAGAACTATTGCACCTCCCCCACCCTCCAGTTTCTCACTGTCTATTAGATGAGCATCAACGAGCAAGGGCTGTGGTTACCTGGAGGTCTCCTGCCATAAGTGGGCAAATGGGAATCCTAGACCCTAGCATTGTGGATATCAGACATCATTGTGACTGGGACTGTGTGTGTGTGTGTGTGTGTGTGTGTGTGTGTGTGTGTGTGTGTGTGTGTGTTTGTGTGTTCATCAGGAGACAGAGAACCTCAGAGGCCCTACTAGCTGTTAAACACATTGGGTGACTTCGATCTTGTGTCACTTCTGTTGAACCCATCTCACATGAGCATCATAACACAGGATAATCCCTGTGTATGCTGTCCTGAACAGAGCCAGGGATACTAATGCAAGGCTAGTATGCTAGCATTGTATGTCTGGTGTTGAACATTCTGACTGCTTAGTGCTTCTGTGCCTGTATCTTTTCTTTTCCTCTTTCCTTCTGCTTGCCAGGACGGGCCTCCTCCCAAAGCCCAACGAGCCCCCAGGCGCCGCCGCAAGAGGCTCTCAGCAGTACCAGTGGTGCCCACAGTGAGTGTGGGTGTGAAATAATGGACTTACAGGCCTCTTCGAACCTGACTCCCGGCCTCAATTTGTTGGCAGTGACACGACCCTTTCCGCACAAAATCAAACAAAACGTTTTGAGGCAGGAAACAAAACTTTTTATCTGTGAAGTTCTGCTTGGGTTTTAGCCCAAAACATTTTATTTCCTGCCTCCAAACATTTTGTTTGCATGCTGTTCCCTAGCGATTCTTTTTTGAAAATGTTCTGAACACGTTTTGATTTGCTGTGTGATCTCTTTAAAACGTTCCCCATGCCTCTCTGCAGTTTCTGGTCTTCCTCGACGGTGCCATTTTCTGAACTCATGCTGGCCATCTCACACTATGTTTCCACCAGGTTTTTTTTTTTTTAATTGGGGAGTCATGTCTATGTAGCTATGCAGACATGATCCTTAGTGAATCACAGCACAAAGCTTCAAAGCTATGAATCTAAGAATTTTTTTAAAAATGGAATGACCACAAAAAGGTGGCTGAGAAGTATTTTTGAGGGTGAGTGCTGACAAATTGGGGGGCTGGGGTGGTTGAAAATGTTTTGAAATTGTTTGCAAAATGTTTTCAGCAGCTCATGCAGAATGGGCCACAGTTTCCAGGGATGCAGGCTTGGTGGAACTCACAACCTGGGTTCTTTCTGCTGCTGCCGGTTTGGAGTCAATATTTGTAGAATTGCGTTAGGAACAGCCGAGTCTCTTTCGGCCAAGTGAGTGACTGGTCTAAAGCGATGGGCCAATGCACACTACAGTACATATCAATCCCTGGTTGGTTTGGGTGTGGCTTCCCTTCTAGTGAACTGAGCTGAGGACCAGGCATCAGCCCAGTCCTGAAGAGGCATGTACATGAATGCACCTGCCGCTGCCTTATGCTGAATCAGTTCCTTGGTCCATCAAAGTCAGTTTTGTCTGCAGTAGACCCCTCCAGGGTCTCAGACACAGGTCTTCCACATCATTTCCTACTTGGTCTTCATAACTGGAGATGCTGAGGATTGAACCTGTAAGACTGAGCTGTTCCACCAGGCCTTGGGGGGAGGGGCGGCCGCTGATGTTCGCCCCCACCTCTTGTTCTCCTTTACATCTTGGGTCCCTTTAACACCTAGGGAGCCCACCGTTCCCCCCTCTTGGGTGGGTTTTATGAGAGTTTTAATGTTGGACGCCGCCAATTTTGTATCGCTGTATTTTAATGGTTTTAATTTATGGTTAACTAGCGGGCCTGGTCACGCGTTGCTGTGGCTGAGTCTGGTGAAGTGGAAAAGAAAGAAAAGGGGAAGCGAACAGTTCCAACATGTGTCATTGCACAATGATTGCAAGGGAGGGGAGGGGCAAGGGGCCCCTCCCTCTCCTCCCTCTCTCCCATTCCATTGCATGGCAACCCAGCTGGTCTACCCCTAACGTTCCCCTTCCTCTGCTAGGGTGGGTGGGTCATGTGCAGGTGGCTGGTCCTGTCCTTTTCACTCCCTTCCCTTGCAGGTGAATTATCTAGTGGAAAACACGCTGGGAGGCATGAGCTACGTTGTGTTCAAATTTCAGAGCGTTTGGTCCAGCAAACCCCTGGACCCTCCCTCACCTTCTCCTTCCTCCACTAGGGTGGGTGGGCCATGTGCAAATGGCCCGCCCCATCCCTTTCACTCCATAAGGCAGTGGTTTTCAAGGAAGGCATGGTTGGTTCCCTTGTATCAGAGGGTGTTGCTTTGACCACCAGCAGATGGCGCTGTTGCAGAACAGAACTGTTGTTCCAACTGTCACAGGAGTGGCATGTACACAATAACTGGCACAGTTGTGACATAATAATAATATACAGTGGTCTAGCACTGTCCATTCCTGATTCTGGGGTATCGTGGATTTAGTTTTCTACAAGAAATTCCCTTCTACTGCATGTAACTAACTTGATCGAAAGATCTGAAGTTCCCCTGTAACAGGGGAAGTTGATTTGTGCCTTCTTAAATGCAGAAGAGTTGTGTTGGTGACGTTTTTGATATTCCTGACCAAGCTGCCTTTTCACCTTTTCTTGGAATGTATGGACTGTCTTCACCCTTTCGCTCTTTACTTTCATTGTCTGTCTCTGACTGTTAGGACGACCCCACTCCCAAGGCTCCGTTGGCCTCTGGCCGCCGCCGTCGGAAGCACTCTGTTACCACAGTGAGTGGTTTGCATGCTCCGCCTTCAGTGGCATTGGTGTAGGCTTTAGAGGGCAAGAGGGCTCATGGGACCATGTGTAAACTCAAGATGAATGCTAGTTTGTACCAATAAAAGTTGGGTTCTTTAGTTCTGCCTCTGTCTATTTAAAGGTGAGGCATCGGTTGTGGGGAGGGTGACCTATGGGCATGGGTACATCATTTATAAAGAAAGTGACTGCTTGTGCTGATTTCTTTCCATCCTCTCCTAGCGCCTTTTCTTAATATATGTCTTTCTTTGGACTCAGGAGCCTTCATAATGACTAGTGTGTTGACTTTTCGGATTTGTTCACTTTCTATTGAAATTTTTTAACATGAGGACGCGCTGATAGATGCTCGCCGTCAGCTCTTCTGCTGCGATTCGGATCAGTGATGTCTATCATACTGTGCACTAAAACACACACCCCCTTAAGACCAAAAAGTGGTGGCAGAATGTTTCCAGCATCCTCTCAATTTGCAACAGGAAGCAGTTACAAGAAACAGATTCTGAGTGTACAGTTAATTCCGTGACCTTATTAATGAATGAGGATCTGTTCTGTGAGGGGCTCGGCTTCGGAGGGCTTTTGTCATGTACCGTCTTCCGTTATATAGCACAGAAGAGTATTGTCATAGCAGAATCTCCTTGAAAGGATTATATTTGCCTTCTCTGACTGTGTGTGTGGGAACTGAGGCGGGGCAACAGTCTCAACCCTATTTTAGTTCCATCTTTCTTCTGACTGTCCTGTTTCACTAACTTAATTTGGGGTTCCTTCTATGTCCAAATCCAGGCGCTTTAATTTCTGTTTGTTAACTTACATGACCTTTTGTCTCTTTCTATTCCAGAAATGGAAGCCCACCATGGAACGGGATCCTGGAGGTGTCTCTATGGTATGGCATATGGTGAGTACACAATAGAGGGAGAAGTCTTCTGTGATACAAAGGTCTGCCTTGGCTTTTAACAATGACCAAAATGCCACTTCCGTGAAGCCGGAGTGACTTTGTTGAATGCGTGTGTGGAGAATTTGGAGGGAGATTGGAGGGTTGTGTGGGGTTGGGCATTGTTGCTAAGTGCACAGATGGCAGAGCAGAAACTGAACTGTGCCAAATGTTAATTTATGCCCACTGGAAGGGTATCCCTTTGGCTTCCATTCAACTGACCTTTACAGATTTCTCCCTGTGTAAGGAATCAGTCCAGTCCAGACCAATAGTAACTGTAACAGTTCATTTATTGGTAGGCAATCATGATCTTCTACAGACAATGCGAAATCTGACCAGACTTCCCCCCAGCCACCGCTTTTACGGGCGAAACCTTTCCCTCGAAAATCCAAAACCAAAACAACCCAGCTTTCCCACCAAGATAGAGATTCACACAGAACAGAAGCCAAAGATGGCAAGCACGCAGCTATGTTGAGACAGAGATAAAGACTGACCTGGGCACAACGCCCGGAGGAAGGAATGTAGACTCAAGGTTAACTTCAGGCTTGTCAGAAATCCTAAGCAACCTTACATTCTGCCTCCCCAATGGAAACCCCTTCTCCTCCTGGTTTATGAGGGAAAGCCTTATGAAAAGCAGCAACAAGCTGGGGGGCCAACACGTTTTCTGAATACACCCACTGGTTGTGACCGGAGGGGTACCCCACCCACGACACTAAATATTGCAATCTTTTGCGAAGCAAGCGAGAATCCAAAACAGCATCAATTTCGTAGTTCTTGTGTCCATCAATCGTCACCAGTGGGGGCTTCTCCGGAGGGCCGTGCCAAGCATCGGAATCTGGAGCCCGCTTGAGCAAGCTGGAATGAAAAACAGGATGAATGTTGCTTAACGAGTTAGGCAGTTCAAGGCGGGCAGTAACATTATTGATTACTTGTGTAATCTGAAATGGCCCTATGAATTTCTTGCCAAGTTTTGAGTAGCGATGGACGTCTCTAAGATTCTTTGTGGACAGATAGACCCACTCTCCCTCCCTTAACGGGAAGTCAGATCGATCCCGATCTGCCTGCTGTTTTTGAGCTTCCTGTGCTTGAGTGAGAGCAGTTGTAACCGATTTCCATCCCTCCGCCAATGTTTGAATCCAGGAATTAAACTCCGGAGGTTGGAGCGGCTGTTCGGTGAGAAGGGGGAACGGGGGAAATACTTGCCCCGTAACCACCTCAAAAGGAGACTTGCCGGTACTACTGTGCAAGGCATTATTATAAGCATATTTGGCAAAGGGCAACAGATCTACCCAATTATCCTGATGATAGTTGGTGTAGCAACGTAGGTACTGCTCCAATGTTCTGTTGGTCCGTTCCGACTGACCGCCACTTTGAACGTGGTAGGGGGCTGCGATTGCAGGAGTGGTCCCTAACAGGTTCAGAAAGGCTTTCCAAAACTTAGAGACAAACTGGGGGCCGCGGTCTGAAATTACTTTGAGCGGGGCGGAGTGCAAACGGTAGATATGCTGCAGGAACAGTTTGGCTAGCTTCGGAGCAGACGGAATGGTGGCGCACGGAATGAAATGCGCCTGTTTAGAAAACAAGTCCACCACTACCCATAGTACGGTGTTGCCATGGCTTTCAGGGAGGTCGGTAATAAAGTCCATGGAAATAACCTGCCAAGGTTGAGATGCCAACTGAATTGGTTGCAATAACCCATGAGGCTTGCCCACGATGGGTTTTGCTTCAGCACAGACAGGACAGCCTTTAACATATGCCTCAATGTCTTTGCGCATGGTGCGCCACCAGAATTGCCGGCGCAAGAGATGGAGAGTTTTTAGGAAACCGAAATGTCCTGCCTGCTTGGCATCATGACCAGCCAGCAGCACTTCTTTACGGAGCGAGGGAGGGACGAACCAACATTCCCCCCTACGCCAAACCCCCTCCTTGAGACGAAGCAATGCATCGGCATCCTCCGGGGGGACGGGTTGCTGTCCCGCCTCCTGCAAGCATAGCAAAAAGGGTGTGACGATATCGGGGCCGGAATGGGGGGTTGAAGGAGTCACTGAGGGCGGATCTGCTTTTGCTTGGGATCTGGTCACGGCCAACCCCAGCTGTGACGGAGACAAGACGGTGCGTGGCACAGATCGCAGAGACGGCTCTGCCCCCTTAGGAAGGCGGGACAGGGCGTCCGCTAACTTGTTACTGTTCCCTGGGAAAAAATGGACGGTGAAATTGAACCTAGAGAAGAAATCCGCCCAGCGTAATTGTTTGGCGGACATTTTGGTTGGGGTTGACAATGCTGAGAGGTTCTTATGATCCGACCAAACTTGAAAGGGGTGAAGCGCCCCTTCTAGCCAATGTCTCCAAGTACTAAGGGCTTCTTTGATAGCGGCAGTTTCTTTATCGCCCACAGTCCAATTCAGTTCCGGTCCTGACAGTTTTTTAGACAAATAAGCACACAGTGTGAGTTTATTATCTTTATTTTTCTGCAACAGGGCGGCTCCTAAAGCTTTGTCCAAAGCATCCACATGAACCACAAAGGGAGAGCGGGGTTAGGGTGCCTCAGGACAGGCTCGGTGGTGAAAGCCGTTTTCAGCTGTTGAAACGAGAGCTGGCAGGAGGGAGACCAATGCAAGGGGGCCCCTGGTTTCGTAGCTAACGGCCCGCGACCCTTGGTGCACAGGAGATCAGTGAGAGACAGGGCCAGCTCCGCAAATTGGGGAATAAAGTCACGGTAGAAATTGGCAAAGCCTAAAAAGGATTGCAGTTTCCGACATGTAGTGGGTACCTGCCAATTGACAACAGCCGACACTTTATTCGGATCCATTTCCAAACCCTCAGCAGAAATCCGATATCCTAAGTAATCCATTTTTAGCTGATGGAAAGCGCATTTGGAAAGTTTAACAAATAAGGAATTATCGAGGAGACGTTGCAATACAGTTCTAACCATCTTGATGCGCTCCTCCTCCGTTTGCGAGTATATGAGAACATCATCTAAATATACTACGACTCCTTTAAATAATAGATCTTGCAGCACCTCATTGATTAGTGACATGAAAGCCCCCGGAGCTCCGTTTAACCCGAAGGGCATTACAAGATATTCATATTGGCCAAACTTAGTGTTGAAAGCAGTGAGATGTTCATAACCGTCAGCTATGCGTACCCAATAGTAAGCTTCTCTCAAATCCAGTTTTGTAAATATACACCTGGATCCGAGCGCATCCAAAAGATCCTTGATGAGGGGCAAAGGATATTTATTGGAAACTGAAACGGCGTTCAAACCTCTATAGTCTGTACACAAACGAAGAGAACCGTCCTTTTTCTTCACAAACAATACTGGTGCTGCATAAGTGCTTTTGGTGGCCCTCCGAATGAAGCCTCGAGCCAAGTTTTTGTCTAAGAAGGCTTGCAGTTCCTTCTCTTCGGAGGGACTCATCCGGTAAATTCTGCCCTTGGGCAGCTTGGCCCCCGGAACAAGGGTGATCTTACAATCAGTGTCTCTATGGGGCGGCAATTGATCACACTCCCCTTCCTCAAAAACTTTGGCTAAATCCCAATAGTCTTTCGGAACCCCAGGTAATTCGGGAGGGGGTGCCACTTCCATCACCGCAGAGGCGAGTGATTCAATGGAAGGTTCCCCCTCATGCATATGATCTCCACAGGGTGGATCCGTGAAACGGATTATTCGTTCACTCCACTTGATGCTGGGTTCGTGGGCCTCTAGCCATGACATTCCTAAAACTATGGGGTGCCGAGCCACTGGAGCTAGAATGAAGCAACGTTTTTCCCAATGACGAAGAAGTACAGGTTCAGTCCTGAAATGGGCTGGGCCTTCCCCCCCAAGGGGGCTCCCGTCCATTTGAGTGAACGGGATAGGCTTGGCTAGAGGCACCCGGTTCAAACCCAATTGTTCAGCTACTTGGGGACGCATGAGACAATGGGAGCAGCCCGAGTCCACAAGGGCACGGGCTAAAATGTGGGTGTTCTTAATTGGATTGGCCAGGGTGGTCATTACAGTAATGGGAGCACCCCCTTCAATCACCGCATCTGGAGCCGGGTTGAGTTCGTCAGAAGGCACAGAAGAAAACCCAACCGTGTCTGTAGTTTCGTCTTCCAGATCCAACACATCTGGGTCTTCCTCCACCAAAGCTTGAGATGCTCCCTGGGGGGCTTTGCCTCCCGATTTGCGTGGAGGTTTGGCAGCTGGCTTGCGTGTAGAACCCGCTCCTTGTGGCTTGGTTTTCTTCAGGCAATTAGCAGCCATATGGCCGGCTTCCCCGCAGTAGAGACAGAGACCCAGGTGTCGACGACGCTCGGAGATGGTTTCGGGGACGGATGTTCCGCTAGCCGCTTTCTTGGCTGGGGCACTGGGTGACTTTGGTGGCTGGGTTTTGGCTGATGCACTGCCGGAGCGTACAAGGCCCGTTGTGATCTGGCCTCCCACTTCAATCCATCCAGCCACCGTGTGCGGTTCTTGATGCAAAACAGCCCATTCACGGATTTTGGGATCAACGCCTTCGAAGAAATACTCGCATTTCATACAATCAGGCCAATCCGTAATCTTGCTGGCGGCCGCCCGAAACTGACGAGCATATTCTGCGAAGGGACGGTTCCCTTGTCTGATGGTTTTAAGGAGTTTCTTGGCTTTGGTAGATGCATCTCTAGCCTCAAAGTGCAACTGAAGTCCTTGAAGTAGCGCCGCCACAGAATTTAGTTCTTCAGCGTCCTGCTCGAACAATTCGACAAACCATTCGGCAGCATCACCATCCAAAACGGACCCCAATAAGTCTTCTTTAACTTTTCTCACGCTTTCGGAACAGTAGAGATCATCGAATTCCTGCATGTGAGCCGCCCAGTTGGAGGGGATGAAGTGAAGGCTAACTTGGACGCTGGAACCATCAAAACGAAGCTGGTATCTTGCTGCGGTCTGCCGGATGAGGCACTGACCAGAGTATTCTGGAGCTGGAGGAGGCGCCGGCCTTACTGCGGGTGCTGGGATCAGAGCCGGTCGAGTACGTTGTTCCGGCCGCTGGGCAGCCGCGGCTGGTTGGCCGCGTAGCGGAGCAGGGTCTCCGGTCTGCATTACCTGACGGGGTTCTGCGCTCTGTCTGAAACGAGCTTCCAAATCCAGGAGTTCTCTTTCCCTGCAAGCCAACACTGCCCGTTGTTGATCGATTTCTTGGCGATCACGCTGAAGCCGTTGTTGTTCAGCTCTTTGCAGCACGGCGTCCACTTCCCCTTGATCCCGAATAGCCCGGAGAGTCCGTTTTTCCCGGGACAGCTCCAGTCTGGACTGCTCGGCCAGATGACGTAACTCTTTCTCCTGTTTGTCTCGATCTTGTTGGAGTTGGCGGTAGAGAGTTTCCTTTTCCCTCTCTAACTCACCGGGAAGACGGACATCCCGGGAAGAGTCGTGGGTTTGCTGCCACTCCTGGACCCGCTGCCATATAATATTTTCCAGATCCTCGGCTTGATTTCCACTTCGGACTCCAAGATCATCACAGTCACACGGCTCTTCCTCTGCCACATCTTCGGATGAGTCAGAGGGATCCTCTGGTTCCTCCGTTCCCAGTTCGTCGGGAAACGTCAGTTTGAGTCGAGATCAATGCCGCGGCTCTCCGAACTCACGCTCCCGCATTCTAGCTATTGACTCAGCTCTGTCACGTGGCTGAGAACCAGCGAACTCCAAGGATTCCCAGATTGGCATCGCGCGGTCGGCGATCTTAGGTCTTGCTCCGGTGCTCTGCCAATACTCCCCAGGAGGATGGTCTTCCAGATAACGATCCAGAAAATGTTCCAACGATTCATCAGCCGTCCCGTGAATCGTTGATAATCCAATTTCTTCAGTAACCTTGCGCATTACTGGTTTGTAATCCACATGTTGGCGAGTGGTAATGTATCTTTCAGGTGGGGCACGATCCATACACATTCCACCACCGGGTTCCACAATCTCCTGTTGCGCCTCGAGGCATCCGGATGATACGGTGCGACGGGCCACCAGGGTAACTTGGTCCACTTGCTCCTGCAGTTGCAGGAAAGCCAGGCTGCGACTAAGCTGGGGTCTGGAAAGGGAGACCAAAGAGACAGACTCCAAGGAATCCCTAGGGGCGGTGGACTCAGGGCGAAGCGAACCAGAACCCTCTTTGGGGGCTACCGGCTCTTCTTCGTATTCCGAATTCATCGGACCCTTGAATCCCAACTTCTGCATGTCGGAAACACCAGAGTTCAATCCAGAGGAAATTAATAGAAGAAGAAAGTGAGATTTCGCATAATGTAAGGAATCAGTACAGTCCAGACCAATAGTAACCATAACAGTTCATTTATTGGTAGGCAATCATGATCTTCTACAGACAATGCGAAATCTGACCAGACTTCCCCCCAGCCGCCGCTTTTACGGGCGAAACCTTTCCCGCGAAAATCCAAAACCAAAACAACCCAGCTTTCCCACCAAGTTAGAGATTCACACAGAACAGAAGCCAAAGATGGCAAGCACGCAGCTATGTTGAGACAGAGATAAAGACTGACCTGGGCACGACGCCCGGAGGAAGGAATGTAGACTCAAGGTTAACTTCAGGCTTGTCAGAAATCCTAAGCAACCTTACACCCTGCAGCTAAGAGCCACACATTATCTCTCTCAACTCAGAATTGTCAGAATTTGATGGGATTTACTCAGTTGTGTTTTGTAGATGCTATTTCCAATTTAACGAGGTCTGCCAAGATGTTGGGCACAGGAGGGAAATGTTCTTCTAACTATTCAGGCCAACGTAGCACCATAGGAGGTGCTGGACCTAGAGACCTGGGCTCAGTCTTGCCTCTTGCTCATCTCAAGGCACTGACAGCCTCATTGAGGGGTACTAGGACAGGTGCTTCCATATCCCCCAGCAGTCTGTTCTGCAGGGTGCCATCCCCAGGCAGATGAGGATAGGTTCAGATCTGGAGAACTTGGCTCACCCCAACCACTTTGTAGTTTGGTCTTTTAATTTATTCATTTGAAAAACAGTAGGAAAAAAAGAACACTTTTGAATCCGTGCCTCTTGATTTCATGCCCACCATCCTGGTCAGAACACACTGTGTTTTAATATATGCAGGGTCTGCATCTGCCAAAATCCATGAGTTTCTGAGCTCTGCCTGTAATGAATATCGTAGCCCCAAATAGTCATCACTAGTGAGTGAATGTTGAGAAAGCAAATAAAACTTTCAATGTCTAGGAGTCTTATAATACCATGAGAGGTTGGCCAGGCAAAGGTAAAAGGCACATCTAAGTTTTGATAAATCAGCAGTAAGGGTAGGACAGGGGGAGTACGACAAGTTGCCCCACCGATGGACAGACTGTAAAATTGAACTAATTCTTGGGGCGAAGCAATGACATACAAGTTTGGCATACAGCTCATTGGCTTGCAATCATTTAAGCACCTCCTGTACTAATTTAACATGCTCGCGTTCAGTTTCAGAGTAAATTAACACATCATTTAAATACATCACTACACCTTTGAACAGCAAATCATGCCTAATCTCATTGATCAGGTTCATAAACACCCCTGGTGCCCCACTTAGCCCGAATGGCATGACCAAGTATTTGAACTGGCCATACTGGGTATTGAAGGCCATCAAATATTCTTGGCCTTCAGCTATTCTGACCCGATAGTAAGCCCCCCTCAAGTCCAGTTTGGAGAAAATCTTCCCCTTGGATAGGCTGCCCAACAAATGTTTGATGAGTGGGATGGGGGTACTTGTTACCATTGTTACCAACGATACCATGTTCAGGCCCCGATAGTCTGTGCAAAGTCTGAAGGAGCCATCCTTATTCTTTCTAGAAAGGACTGGAGCTCCCATAGGCAAGGAGGCGGGGCGAATGAACCCCCTTTCCAAGTTCTTGTCCAAAAAGTCTTTTAGAGACTTGGCTTCCTAAGGGCTCATGGAGCAAAGCCTGTCATTGGCTTACCACACGGCCATGGACAGCCAGACCGAGCACACCAACAAGGTGCTAGAACAGTACTTATGTTGCTACGTCAACAACCACAACAAGTGGGCTGAGCTTCTGCCTTTTACAGAGTTTGCCTACAACAACGCCGTGCATTCCAGCATGGGGGAAAGCCCCTTTCACGTAGTCTATGGCCAAGAGAGTAAACCGTTTCCCCTCGTGGGGGTGCAAACCCCCGAACTGGGAGACCTCCAGGAATGGGTGGTAACCATCCAGAGTTCATGGGAAACCATCCAGAAATCCCTGCGAAAAGCCAAGGAAGACTACAAAAAACAGGCCAACCGAAAACAGGGGCCAGTGAACTATGTGGTGGGGGATCTGGCTTACTTGTCCTTGAAGAATTTGCGTGGCCTCCAGGGGTCCCGTAAGTTGGGACATCAATTCATCGGCCCTTACAAAATCAAACGGGTTCTCAACCCGGTGGCTGTAGAACTAGACCTTTCCAAGAACTTTCGCCATGTACACCCTGCGTTTCATTTTAGCCTCTAAAGAAAGCATCTCCTGCCAACTGTTGGCTTCCTATAACCAGCGTGCCAGCCCCCCAGTGGATATGGGGCAAACTACACCAGGAAGTGGACAACATTTTAGACTCCTGCCTACACCGGGGCTGCCTTGGTGGCTTGGACTAACCTACCCCCTAAGTTCAATGAGTGGGTTGACCACTCCTATTTCAGGGCCTCCTGACTTGTCAAGGCGTTTCATGGAGCCTACCCTGAGCGTCCAGGGGGAAGAGGGCCTTAAGGGGAGCAGAATGTCAGGCCAGGCAACGCAGAGCTGGCACCAAGGTCACACCTGTTATCTCTGTGTTAATGGCCCATCTTGTTTCAATCGCTGCTTGTAACTAAAGAAATATGCATCCCCGTTCCTCCCCCTCCCTGGGGCCCGGAATGAGTTTTATTACTGTCCTTTAGTTTGGGTCACATAATCAGGGACGTAGGTATAGATTTTTTATGGGGGGTGGGGTTGGGGGTGGGGCCACATCCACACCCACCCCTAGGGCATGGCCACGCCTCCTCAAGCCCCGCCCCTTGCCTAGCGCTTATAAAAGCAGCTCTCCGAGGCCGGGGACGGCAGACTCCCCCGTCCTGCCCTCCCCTGTCCCCCACCAGCTGGGCTCCCAGCTGGCAGCCGGCAGTTCCTTCTGCCCTTCCCTCTGGGCAAAGGTATAGAGGGAAAATGGAGCTCAGTGCAAAATCTGAGTTTTACCCCCCCGGCAGCCGCTGTGATGCTGGAATCCACCCCCAAACAGCATCACTTTCAATGGTGTTTAAACTAGAGAGCCCAAATTCTCCTTTTGAATCCACCTTAAAGGGAGAATCTGGGGTCCCCAGTTAAACAACATTGAAAGTGATGCTGTTTTAGGGTGGATTATCCCCCACCCTGAAACAGCATCACTTTCAATGTGGCGTAGTTAGGTTATGCAGATTAGAGTGCACCTGCTCTCAACCACCACACCATGCTGGCTCTGGTTAGTCAATGTTTTCCCACTGAAGGGGGGTGGGGGAAACTGCCAATTAAAGTGGAAACACTGTTCCCAGTGGAAAGACTGACAATAAAAAAAAACATTCTTATTTATAAGATAAGTTCTTATACACATGGTCCGGTTTCTCTTCAGACCGCATACATCTTTCGCCTTCGCAAGACCTGAACACCGGTCACTTCCTGGGTCTGAATTTTCAATCTTTTCTTGCAGTTCAGATGATGAATGGAAAATCATTGTGTGGCTTCCTGTCTTGTTTTATCTTAAGCCTTAGTAATGCCTTTTTCTATTGTTCTGGGGTGTGCTGTGATATGAGGTCTATGAGGAGCAGCAGTGGCGTAGGAGGTTAAGAGCTCGTGTATCTAATCTGGAGGAACCGGGTTTGATTCCCAGCTCTGCCGCCTGAGCTGTGGAGGCTTATCTGGGGAATTCAGATTAGCCTGTACACTCCCACACACGCCAGCTGGGTGACCTTGGGCTAGTCACAGCTTCTCGGAGCTCTCTCAGCCCCACCCACCTCACAGGGCGTTTGTTGTGAGGGGGGAAGGCCAAGGAGATTGTAAGCCCGTTTGAGTCTCCTGCAGGAGAGAAGGGGGGGATATAAATCCAAACTCCTCCTCCTCCTCCTCCTCCTCCTCCTCCTCCTCCTCCTCCTCCTCTTCTTCTTCTTCTTCTTCTTCTTCTTCCTCTATGATGGCTCGAAGAAGTACACAGAGGAAGTTACCTTGTGTGTGTTGTAGGTGGCCAGGAGAAGCAAAAACATGGTGCCTTTCCTCAGAATGAAAAAGTTGCAGAACAGGAGTTTTATTCCTGGGGAAAGTTTAGTCTCTTCCAAGTTTCTCCTTGGTTGTCACCGACTCATCTCTTTCCTTCCAGAAGAAGCAGCAGTTGGGCACAGTGAAAGAGCGGAAGATGGTTGGCCGTCTGCCCAAACATCCCACAAACAAGCTCAAGAACAGTGTGGTAAGTACTTTCTCTGCTTTCTGGTGGGCCTTGTTTTGAGAAGGGCAAAATGTGACTTTGGGGAAGCACCCACATCCCCCATAAAGAAGCGACTTGAGGTCTCTTGGAAAGCCTTTATTTTATGTGTCCACAAGAGTCACAGATGGTGGCACTTCTCTTCTTACATCAGCCACGTGGCAGGAACCAGCTGAGTCTGCCAAGAAGCCTGTGCTCAAGGCAATGTACCAAAAGCCATCCATGTTGGAAGTGGATGGGAGAGGGAGGGTGAGGGCTTTGGTGGCTCATCCTTCAAAATCCCAGCTTCTGATTGTGACCTTAATCCAGAGCTATATTATCTATAAGTCTGACTAGGCTGACCTGCAGAGGCCCTGCAGGTACTAGCAACCTCGGTCTGTCTGTCTGTCTGTCTGTCTGTCTGTCTGTCTGTCTGTCTGTCTGTCTGTCTGTCTGTCTGTCTGTCTGATTAGGTCGGTCGGTCGGTCGGTAGGTCGGTCGGTCGGTCGGTCTGTGGGTCGGTCTGTGGGTCGGTCTGTGGGTCGGTCGGTCGGTCTGAGTAAAAAGATGCAGCTGCCTACCTTGCAGTGTTTGGAATGAGGATTTGGAGTGGTTCCCCCAACCTTGGATATTCAAGAAACCCTGGGGCTGACCTACATTCTGAGAGCAGCCTGATGGTAGTGTTGCAACTCCCTAGAAAGCCCCCGCCACAGGCAAAAGGTCCTAAGATGGATAACCCAGCTGCTGTGTGTTTGTTTCAGCTATCTTGCACACAGGATCTACGTTCAGCCCTACCACCCCTTAATTTTGCAAGGCCTCCTGCTGTATGTTTCGGTATCCACACGAGCTCCTGAAATTGGGCTGCTGAGCGTCACAATAGGTTCTTTGCATCCTTTGGTTTGACTTATCTCGTCCCTGCAGCACTCATCGAAAAGCCGGCAGAACCGGAAGTGTGGCGAGTGTGAAGCCTGCCAGCTGAAAATTGACTGCGGCCGCTGTGACTTTTGCCAGGACAAGCCCAAATTCGGTGGGGGAAACCTCAAGCGCCAAAAGTGCCGGTGGAGACAGTGCCTGCATTTTGCGATGGTTGGTCCTTCTCCTTGTTCACCTCTCTTGGATCTCTCCCATCTCCTAGTCCTGCCTCCTTCTCCCTTTTCCTGCTTAAATGCATGACAGCTTGCTTTGCATCCGATTGCATTAAACCACTCACAACCCCTGATGTTTGCCATAGACATTAGGAGCTAGACTAGTTTTCCAGCTGGCCCTGAGCACCCTGTACATCTCAGATCTCACCTCAGCATGTGCCTGTGTGGAAATCTGCTTGGATGGTGTGTTCCCTCCCCCACTGTGTTGTCTTCTTTTATGCACGTTGTGTGGTGACCTTGCATCTGATCTCACCATGTCATTGAACGTTTTGCTGGTTCAGATCAAGAGCCGTTTAGTCTAGAAGCCTGGAAGCGATACTTTTAGGAAACTCACAAGCTGGGTATGCAAGATACTCACCCCCCCCCCCCAGTTTGTTCCTGGAATCTGAAAGTTGGATTCATGCTGCCTATGTGTAAGTTCCAGTTAGTTGTCACAAAGGTCTCCTCATAGATCTGGTCCACAGCAGACAGAATCTTACAATAGTGTAAGTTAAAGCTGAAGAACTTTTTCCTGTGTTTCCTATCGTTGGCCAGCTTTATTGGGCGACTTCCGTCCCTGGTACTGAGGGAAGGAGTGGTAAATAGTTCTTAATGTGGCTTATAACTTGTTGATATTATAACTTCAATAACCTGCAGCTTGCCAGATTTCCATGGACTGCAAATCCCATCTGGCAGGGGCTGATGGGAGTTGTAGTTCATGAACATCTGGAGAGCCGCAGGTTGCAGACCCCTGGTCTAAACCACTATTCTTTGCACTGTTAAACTTAGCACTTTGATAAAATAGCACTTATATCGCCCCGGCCAGGTGTTCGCAAGACCTGGCTTTTTTGTCAAGTTGTGCCCGCCATTTTCTTTCCCATTCCTGCTGCGGGAAACAAAATGGCAGGCACAGCTTTGCAAAAAAGTCAAGTCTTGCTAACAGCCGGCCGGGGTGACATAAATTCTACTTTATCAAAATGCTGAGTTTAACAATGTGGATAATAATTGTTTAGACGCAAGTGGTGCTAAAATAACATTTTAAAATACTGCAAGAGACTTGGAGAGGGTGGGGGAGAAGGCAGACACTAGGACCTGGTGGAGCATTTGAGCAGAAAGGAGGTCCAGGAAGATGAGGCAGATTTATCCATACACATTCTTGGTTCTTTATATTGAAAAGGTTATTGTCTTGATCAGGCCTTCCAGATTTGGAGGGTTCTTCTTCATCTGATGCAGAAACCAGTTCAAAGTTGGAATTTGCTTAACTGCACCCTTCATTTTGGGGAGAATTGCCATCAGCTTGAGGATGGAGTAGAAATTGCAGCTGAGGTACACACTTGCCCTTTTCATTCTGTTCAGATTTGACTGCTGGCCAGTTTCTGTCATCTTTTGAGCATACTGTAGGAGGAAAAGATACAAGAAGGGGTGGGAACTGTCAGCATTGGGCAATGAAGCCAATCAGAGGTACAGAAAGAAAGAAATGCCTTGTGATAAACGTTTTAACTCCTCCTCTAACTCTGTCCCCCTGTTTCCTTGGGGAGCACCTGCTTTATTTTCCTGAGTATGAGAGACATGTGACCAGGTCAAAACCCATTCCAGCCTTGTGAATTGACTATCAAGAACGTTAGGAGCCAGTCAAGTGTGCAGGAAAGCCTGTTTTCAAGGTGTTCCAAATAACCCCCTGCAGGCTAGCAGGTAACTTTTTTAGTGGGTGCGTAATTCTTGTAAAGTGACTTGCAAGATTGTCTGGATTCCCTTTTGTATGTGGTTGCCCACTGAAAGTTGGTACGTGTGTTTGTTTCTGAACAGTTCATACATCTGCAAAAAGTGGGGAAGATTTGGCTTTTTTTTAAAAAAAGAAAGCAACTATTTGATTAGAACTATGTACACTCACGTTCTAAAAAAAAAGGGAGACAAAATTCTAAGCAAAGCACATTTTCCAGGTATCTTTTGTGCATGTTGTGAAGACAGGAGTGGGGTATAACTCCCACCTCCCTTATACTCAAAGGCATAGTATGTTCCCTAAGTTTTAATTTTTTTTTATTTTCTTCTGATCTTCACTGTTAGCTAGCTTTTGGGGGGGGGGGTGTTTCACAGTTCAGCACAAATAGTGTTTGCTAAGATTACAGTTGGTCACAGTGTTCTTAACAGTTTAAAATATGAGAGGCTTTCAAGATATTTCACAGATTTAACCTAAGCTAGCACTCAAAGGTTCATGTGGTAACTCTGGTGCGTGTAAACTATATGGAAAGGAATATTCTTCCAACTTGCTTTACCTTCAGACTTCTCAAACCTTATAATCACTTCACATTGTTTGAAGTAAATCCTTCTAGGGATGGGAATTCTTCTTCCCTATACAGTATAAATCCCCCTTTGTTCTGCTCCTGTCAACCTCCCAATAAATAGACTCAGATCAGAATGAAATTGAGATAACATTCCCAGTGCCAGCCTGACAAAGGCATTTTCCATGAAACTGTAACAGTATGGATCATTGCCTTAAGCCTCCACTGGTAAAGGCGGCCTAGGGGCTGAACAGAGAGCAGGCAGGCATACCCCTAACCTCTTCAGAAAACCCTGTCAGTCTTATTCTCGCTGCCACCTCTGAGGGAATAATGTTAACACTGTGAGGAGATTGCTCCAAAACTGATTGCTCTTATCAGGCTGGATTGGGCTGGATTGAGTGCTTGTAAATGAATTCTGAGGCTTATTAACAAACAAATGAAGATGCAACACTTATTTTCAGATTTGCAAGAATAGATGTTCTAGAGATAGTTAAGCTTTTCTTTTCCTTTGGCAGGAATACTTTGATCAACCTTTAGTTGTTACAGACAGTTCTAAGTTGTTACAGATCAATCTTTGACTCAGTTTAAAGAAAACTTCCTTCACTAAACTACTTTCTTCAGGGAAAACCTTCCTTTCACCGATCCAGACAAATACTTAAATATCCTACTCTTTTCACTAGAGCAGTGGTGGCGAACCTTTGGAACTCCAGATGTTATGGACTACAATTCCCATCAGCCCCAATTGGCCATGCTGGCAGGGGCTGATGGGAATTGTAGTCCATAACATCTGGAGTGCCAATGGTTCGCCACCACGGCACTAGAGAGAGACACACTGGGCTTCACAGAGCAGGACTCTAGGGTATCACAACTGGAACCTACTCCTGACTCTTCCAACTAAATAACACACCCTCAGAGACTCCATGGTCCGTATCTAGGTGCTTTCTCTGCAGACCTATAACCAAGCCCTCCGTGTGTTATAAGTATTGTCCCTGTGATGATATACGGCAAAGCTCTTTCCCTCAGCTTTCTGGCTCTGCCTCACAAATGCACATACTCTGGCCTTTATAGACAGCTGCAGCAGCAGCTTGTCAATCAGGTGGAGCTCTGGGTTAACTCATATTCTTTTTCTTTGCTAGAACTGTGCTTTGAAATTAACCCTTTCTTAAGCAGTCTGTCACAGAAGCCCACGTGTTTCTGTATAGCTAAGGCCTAATGTAAGCAATCTAACCCAAGCAAAGGACTATCCAAATGTTACATCATCCCAACATTCCCTGGAGACGTGACAAGACCACACAGTAGAATAACAGGTCTTGACACTCTTCTGGCTAGAGAATGGTCCCTCTTGGACACAGACTCTTTCTCTGTTAGTTCCCTCAGTTCTACCCATTCTGCCCAGAAACTCTGCTTTTAGATATTGGGGTAGGAATTATTTTCTCCCTAGAATTAAATGCCCCTTCTTGGCTAGAGTAGTGTCCCTTTCCCCCCCCCACCCCCCCCCCATACTCTCTTCTCAACAACACTGCTGGTCAACAACAACCACCTTTATTTGGCATTTAAAAATAGGTTCTAGAGCTGGTCTTTCACAGGCACTAAACCCATCTGTTCTCTCTGTAACTCAGAACTGAATTCCCCTAATCCTACCAAAAGCTCTGAATCCTTCAAGTGTCCACCCGCTCCCACCTGTCATTCATCCACTTAGGTTCTATGAGGGATTAGCACTTTAGATTCAGTCTTTTCTGCCTCTCCATTCTCCTTAGGTCCGTGGTGGCGAACCTTTGGCACTCCAGATGTTATGGACTACAATTGGCCATGCTGGCAGGGGCTAATGGGAATTGTAGTCCATAACATTTGGAGTGCCAAAGGTTCGCCACCACTGCCTTAGGTCCATCGCACAAGGATTTGGGCATTTTGTGTGATCCTTGTTTTGTTAGTGGTGAGGAAACTTGAAACCTACCCTTAACTCTTAAAAGTCTCTGAGCTTTCTACAAGAGTCATCTGCACCTTTACCAAGCACAATTTCAATCGTAAAAATATTTGGCCACCTTCTGGCTAAACCATGGTTCTCAACCTTCCTAATGCCGCGACCCTTTGATACAGCTCCTCATGTTGTGGTGACCCCCAACCATAAAATTATTTGTGTCTAGGTTCCTAAGACCATCAGAAATATGTGCTTTCTGATGGTCTTAGGCGACCCCTGTGAAAGGGTCATTCGACCCCCAAAGGGGTCACGACCCACAGGTTGAGAACCGCTGGGCTAAACAAATGATTGACTCGTAATGAGAGTGGAAGGAAGCTGAATTTTGTGCCTGATGCCACATTTTATGTCCCCTGCTCCATTCCCTATGCCACTGTGGAATCATCATCTACACCCAACCTTACATGATTCATGACTGAGGAGACAACTCTTCAAATCAACCTGAAACATCCCAGGAGTCAGAGGTTTGCTATTTGTAAACTGTGCCTGAAGGTATTTCACAATAAAAGACACTTTGAGTCTTTGTCAAAGATAGTGGGGTGTTTGCCTCTTCTGAAGATCATAGAATCATATTGTTGGTAGAGACCACAAGGGTCTTCAAGTACAACCCCTTGCCATGCAGGAATTCACTGTCAAAACACCTTGACAGATGGCCATCTAGCCTCTGTTCACGTCATGGACCGTGGGATCTTGGGCTACCACCCCATTTGTGTAGATAGGGATAGGTCAGTGGTGGCGAACCTTTGGCACTCCAGATGTTATGGACTACAATTCCCATCAGTCCCTGCCAGCATGGCCAGCATGGGGCTGATGGGAATTGTAGTCCATAACATCTGGAGTGCCAAAGGTTCGCCACCGCTGGGATAGGTTGTTGAAACAAACCAGTGACAACACAGGCAGGGCTGACCTCATTTGCAAGAGGAGGCGGTCACCTGATGTGGCAGATTTGGGGGATGGGATAACGCCCTCCCTGCTGACCTCACCGCTTCCTCCACACATGTCCAGGAGTTGAAGGGACTAATGCTTTTCTTTGCCTCTTCCCAAGCCTCTCTCTCATAATGGCGACTTCAGTGCTGCTTGGATAGAGGAAAGCAAAGTGAATTATAGGAACAGTGCATTTCCACAACACAAGCCTTTATTGGCATATAAAACAGGACAAAATTTTAAAACAAAACAAGGTTAAGAAATGCAGTTAAAACTTACTAATTTCCAGTATAAAATTTGCAACAGTTTCACAAAAGAGCACATCAGAGCTGTTCAGGAGATTGGGTATCTTATAACACTCATGCCACTGAGAACATTGCAAGAAAATGGAATTCGTGTATTTCATGCCTATCTTATTGTATTTAGGGCATAGAAACAAAGAATGGTCAAGTGTTTCAACCGTAGTCATATCACATGAACAAACTCTTTTAGAACGTTCCATATTCTTAAATCTTCCCTCCAGCAGAGCTGATGGCAGCACATTACATCTTGCAGTAGCCAAGGCTCCCCTCTGGGTGGGATTCATCAGCAGACGAAGATATGCTGCCATAATTCCACGCTCGCATGGGATTAATAATGTAGTCGGAGAACAGGTTGTCTTGGCAGCAAGAGTCAAATTATGAAAATCAAGATCCAAGAGCCTATTCTTAACTAGTCTGAAGGCTTCCACCTTTGTGAGCATAAGAAGTGATTCCAAGGGGAAACCAATAGCTTCAACCTTTTCAAATTCACCTTACTTTCCTCTGTGCAAGCGGCGCTGAGGCTGGCAACACACACACTGGGGTGGAGAGATCATCAGGGAAGGGGCATGGCCTTCCTGGCCTTGACCCCCACATCCAGTGTATTGCCTTAACACCCCCAGTGTATTGCCAGCCTCAACTTGCTTGGCTTGAAGAAAGGTTTGTTGATATTTTTGCAGGGGGAGAAGTGGCAGCAGTTCAGCTGGGTGCGGGGCGGTGTGTGTGTGTGTGCCATTTTGTAAAGGTGTGCCACTGCTCTCACACCAACACAGCAAGTTGTGTATTTCCTATGGTGGTAAAAAGTGCCATTAAGTCGCAGCCGATTTAGGGCGACCCAACCCGGTTTTCAAGGCAAGAGATTCCGGACTTGGATAGTGTATGCCCATCCTTGTCTTTGAGCTGACGTGTTGTAATTTTTTGTCTCTGCTCTTTAAACCTTGGCCTGCTCTTCCTTCCTAGCTCACTTGCGTGTTACTCTCTGTGTGTGCCTAGTCCATACTTGGAAGCAAGAAGACTGCAGCTAAACAGAAAAGATACAAAAAAACCCCAGAAAGGGCCCATGGAAGCTCGGTAATGAAACAGGTGGGGGAAAACATAACCCTCTGTTTCTCTGGACAGAACTGCAGCAATGCAGTGAAGCTCAAACACATCAGACCAGCGTCCTGTAAACATAATTGGCCTCTTAACCCCACTTCTGGGACACTTCTGTGATGTTTTAATCCATACCGACTGTTGTGGGTTTTCTGGGCTGTGTGCTGTCGAGAGAAACACATCTTACCGTAACATGCATTTGAAGAGGCCAGCCATAGACAAGAGTTGAAATGTTAGGAGCAAAATTTACCAAACCACCGCGACACAGCCCAGAAAACCCCCAACAGCCAGTTGATTCTGGCTGTGAAAGCCTTCAACAATAGTCCGTAGTTAGAGGAGTGTGGGATCTGTATGGTAAACTTTGCAGTTGGGTAAATGTATTCACGTTTAGAAAATGGGCACGTGGCTGTTAAACACAGTGTGCCCATTTGTGCAGTTTCTGGCTTGGGAATCCCCCCCCCCTCCCCAATTCCACAGTTGGGAAATATGTAGCTCCTTTATACTTCATCAGACCATTGGCCCCCGTCTCTGTCCGGTTTGTCCACTCAGGGGGTCCCTGAGGTCTCAGGCAGAGTCTTTTCCTGTTGCTTCCCAACTTGAGATGGCCAGGGTTGAACGTGGGATCCTTGGGAGGCCAAGTAGATTCTCTACCACTGAGTCAGTTTCATTGCTGAGAGATGGAGATCTGAGGATGAGAGCAGGGAAAAATGTGTTGGGGGCTGTGCTGGGTGGCTGGCATTCAAGTCTCTTTGAGTAGACCTGACCACTTAGTTCCCCCCTCCCCTCCCCTCTCCCCTGCTATTATCTTTCTTTTTTTTCCAAGCCTTCTGCAAAACGTCCTGAAGCTTGGGCAACCTGAGAGCCAGAAAGTTGCTATATCCTGCCGGGATTGCTGACTTAGAAGAAGAAGAAGAAGAGTTTGGATTTATAGCCCCCCTTTTCTCTCCTGTAGGAGACTCAAAGGGACTTACGATCTCCTTTCCCTTCCCTCCTCACAACAAACACATCTGTGAGGTGGGGTGTGGCTGAGAGAACTCCAAAGAACTGTGACTAGCCCAAGGTCACCCAGCTGGCGTGTGCGGGAGTGCACAGGCTAATCTGAATTCCCCAGATGAGCCTCCACAGCTCAAGCGGCAGAGCGGGGAATCAAACCCGGTTCCTCCAGATTAGAACGCACCTGCTCTTAACCACTATGCCACTACGCCACTGCCGCTCCTAACTTAGCTCCTAACTTGCCTGCCTGCTTGCATAGAGCCCTTCTCCGCTGCAAAAGCAGTTATCCTCTGCAGGCTTTCAAGGCAAGAGATGTTCAGGTGAGGTCTGCCACTGTGAGCCTCTGTGTGGCGACCCTGAACATCCCTGGTGGTCTCTCATTCAAGTGCTAACTAGGGCTGCCCCTGCTTAGCTTCATAGGTCTGTCAAGGTCAGGTTGGCGGAGCTGTCTGGGTCAGGGTAGAGACAAATAAGAGGTATTTTTGGCATTGCCTTTCCCTGCATAGCAAACCTGGTCTTCCTTGGAGGTCTCGCATCCAATTACGAACCTGGGGTGACTCTACATAGCTCCCAAGAACTGACATGCTCAAGCTAGCTGGAGCCATTCAGGTCAGGGTGCTGATTTTAGAATTTATTTATTGAAAAATTTTTCAAGGCCCCTGTCCACAGCTGCCTCGTTTATCTGAGTTATCCTCACGACCTTGGTCTCCACCTGCCGTCTCCTTCCTCTCCACTGACTCTCCCTGTTCCTTGTGGGGAGGGGAGGTTCCCTTGCTGTGCTTCTGTCCAAGCCTTGCACCTTCTTATGGGAGGCTGAAGGGAGCATCTGCTGCTTTATGCCTTGGGCTGCATTGGAGGTGCCTTGAATGTGCTTGGGAAGCTGGGGGAGGGGGGGTTGCCAGGGGCACAGGAAGTGGTGGGGGAAACGCATGTGCAGTGCGGTTGCAGGAAGGAGCAGGGCAAGCTGTGGGGCCGCTTGCTTTGGGGCAGGGGAGCTCCTTTTTCTGTGCTCTGCCGCTTGCCTCCTCCACAGCTGGCTCCTCTCCGTATCTCCCTCTTCTCTTCCCTTCCCTAGAAGCGGCTGCTTCCCGAGGAGTGGAGCAGCCCGGAGGGGGCGGCGGTGGCAGCGGGCTGGAAGGTCAGGAGGAGGAGGAACGCCTTCGGTGGCCGTAGCCGCAAGCCAGCCAGGATCAAGCAGGTGGGGCGGCGGGGAGCCAAGGGGCGTGGCCAGAAGCGCCGGGCAAAAGCCAGCTTCCAGCCAGAGGTAACTGCCCCCCCTCCTCACAAATTCCCCAGGTGCAGCCATTTTGCTCTGCCCCCCCCCCCCCCCCACACACACACACCATCAGGTAGTTCTCTCGGTCGGCCCTGCTGCCGTCACATATCTCTCTGGATGTTGGGAACAAGTCACCGTTGCCGGACTGCAAGCCACATCTCTTCTTCCTCTGGCATTCTGCCCTATGCTGTTCTGTCACGTCTCTGCTACCTCCCGCCCCTGGTCATGGACTGTGGGTAATGTCATGGGTGAAATCAACCAATTTCCACGTTTCACATGCATCCCACCCCCTTGCTCCTGGGTCTCCTCCTCCAATATCCTTATGTTTCCTTCTGACCCAATCAGCCGCCACCTTTCTGGCCAGGATCACCTCTGTCTACTAGTGTTTTCTTCCCCCCTGCTGTGTCTCTCTGCTGTGGACTCCTGCGTGCTTTGCTGGGGTGGTTGTGGCGAAGGAAAGCTCCAGTCTTGGAAGCTCCAGTCTTGGAAGCTCCAGTCTTGGAAGGGGTTGTTCAGAAACCCTTTCAGCCTTGCAGGGAGCTAATTCAGGATTGTTCGGCCACAGGCCTGCTGGAAACTCATGATTATTTCTAATGTTTTTACCCATATCCATCTAGAGATTAATGTTGTTTTCGAATGGCTAGAGGTATGTTGAGTCCAGGGTTCAGCTTAGCCATGTAATTGTAGGGTGAAATGGGACGTTTAAAAAAAAAGCTAGCATTAACCGTATTTTTGAAGCAAGCAGGAGATTCTTAAGTGAGGGGAGCGACACCAAGAAGGTCCTGCTGTTCTTCTCGCCTCCAGTCTCAGCAGCACCCAGAAGAGAGTTGCATCCTTGAAAAATCACCCGAGTCCTTTAGAGTTCTAGCAGTTGTGGTGAGGTGCATCCAATCATGTAATTGATGGATTACTTAATCTGTGAAAATCACTGGGGTGATGGAGGTGGTATTTGGAAGATCAAACCACATGTTTAGAGCAGGTTGTGTAGAGCCAGGCAAACTTCAAAGCTGTGTACCGAAGTCTGCGAATAGGGACAGTTGCGTGCACTCAGCAGTGGGTTCTGTTAGCGAGTTGGCCTGGAAAGCTAGCACTTGTCTCAATACAACAACCTTTATTAGGCATATTAAAATAGGCTCCAGAGCATTACAGACATTTCTGAAGTACAAATCAAAAGTACATTCAAAACACAGACAGATAAACTGTATCTAGCATTGGACGTTACTTAGAAAATTCTGTCACTTGTAAAAGAAATTTTGCTACTTTTTCCAAGAGCATGGCCTCTGTGTTGTTGAACAAAAGCTCCACAACAGAGTTGTCAGAGTCTCTTTCAGATTTGTCTGAGACCTGCCCAGGAGAGAAATTCCTAATACCCACATATCTTGGACAGTCAAGTATAATGTGAGCAAAAGTCTCCACTTGGTTTTTACAGTGTGGACAGACCCGATCCTGAAGAGGGATAGATAGGTAGCAACCCTTTGTAATGGCCGATGGAAAAGTATTGGATCTGGCCCTTGTAATAATCCATCTCTGTTGGGGTTCAGTTAATAATTCAAGATATTTGGCTATGTGCCCCTGTTCTGGTACTATTCCGACGGAAAGGGGTGAGCATGATTTATTTGCTTGGCCCAACAAGATATGGTATTCCTGTTCTAAAAGTCTGTTTTTTAAGGTTTGCAAAATCTCTCTGAGTGACAGCATACAACTAGCACTTGTCCATCAACACAGATTGGTACCCAGCAAGGGCCTTCTGTCACTCTGCCCCATTCATTGGTGTTCCCTGTAAAGCGCCAGTTGATGATCTCAATGTGATTCTTGTGAGGGGGTGTTCAGTGAGGGAAACCAGTTTTTGCACCTGGGCATCTACAATATGCAAGTTGGTGCATATCCCCAGTGCTGTTTGGCCCATGGAAATAAGGAATCTCTACTTGTGCAAACACCCCTCCCCCCCAGTTATGTCTTCGCATAGCTTTCCCCATTATCACCTGTGTCAGATGGGTACCGAGAGCTCTCTGCATGTTGTACAGGTTCCTTATGAATTGGCGCAAGCAATGAATGAACAATCTCCCTTGAGTCCAAGTGGGAAAAGCCAACTGTAAAAAATGTAGATAAATAAATAAGAGTGCTGTGTGGCTTGTGAGAACCAGATACATTGAATCAGTGCTCTAGAGGATGTTTTCTTTCCTCACCATATAACCCTGTGTATGCGTGCACTAATCTTGGGTGGCAAGAAAGAACTTTTTAAGCAGAATCCTGGTAGTCTTGACATGGTACAGTTAAATAACAAGTTTCTGGTCCTCATGGTTTGCAGCATCACTTAGGACAAAAATGGAAGGAAAAATCTAAGAGCTAGGAGCAAGCTTGCAAATGGAAAGCTAGAAATACTTATTTGTTTCGATCAGAACCAAAGGGCTTCCCCTTGTCCTCCTACAGAAAGGATTTTAGTAAGATTTCTCTAAAACTGGAGCAATCTATGCTTCATCCATGAAAACGTCAGTTGTGTTAAACTGCATGGACCTAAAATGTGCACTGGGGCTTTATGTTGGTTGGTTAATTTTTTTTACGCAGCCCATGATAAATTACTTTGTTTCAGCCAACACTTCAAATTCTATACTAGGGAGGGGAAAAATATCCCTGTTTTTATTTGCATAATTGATTCAAATGCATTTTGGTTCACATTAACATCACCTGTTTTCTCCATGGCAGTTCAGAGATCTCAGGAAACCCCACCCTTTTCTAGAAGCTCTGATTGTATTCCTGTCTGTCCTCTGAGATTTTACTTGGCACACCTGCGATTTCAAGCTTCTCAGCAGTCATTGGGGCTTACGTCCCTCCAGAGGTTAAGTTCTGCACAAGGTGCTACATTGTTGCCTGTGTTGCCTACTCCAAGGTAGTAAAGGACAAAATTGTACCACAAGGCTACAGCTTAATGCTGACAAAATAAAGCCTCCAACTGGAGTGCAATAATAGACTTTTTACTTATGTTTCATTACAATCTTAAATGGAAATGTACACATGTTTACAAGTATGTAACAAATCAGCCATCTATACAAAAAAAAGCTAGCTGGAAATCTAGACTTAATGCCGACCTCGTAATGAAACTTCAAGGCTCGTTTTGTGAAAATGATAACAAAAATGCAAATAAATAGAAAAGTCCATAAGGAAACCCAGTCCAAAATATAATTTTTTTACACTTACAAACTGAATGGTGCTAAGAAACACAACTTGTTACAATGAAATAGGATAATCTACAAAAAACAAACAGTATATACAAAAACAGTCAATTCATAACCAAAACCCATAATGTAAACCAGAAAAACAGTTACACGCGCGCGCGCACACACACACACACACACACACACACACACACACACACACAAAGGATACTAAATGGGACTGCGCTCTCCTAGCTTGACTCCCGCTTTCTGCAAAGTCCTTAAAGGAGCCAGAATACAAGGCTAATTATACAGTCCACAAAGAGGAGAGAGAGAATAGCCAGGTGCAATCATTCCCTCATTACAAAAACGGTTGAAAGTCAGTTGACTGATTCAAACCGGAGGGATGGAGTGTATTCAAACGAAAGATAAAGAAACTCTCAAGGCAACGTAATTTGCAATCCCCATCTTCCTCCACATCAGAGATAAGGGCTAAAACTCCAAAGCATAGTGAATTCCAAGAATGATTCATATGCAAAAAATGGTAATCGAGTGGAGCGTCCTTAATTCCATTCCTGATACGAGAAGAGTGTTCAAACATACGTAATTTAAATTTTCTCTGTGTTTTACTGATATGATATTTTTTACAAGTGCAGACTACAAAATATACAGAATTCACAGAATTACAGTTGGAGAAACTATCCAAATCTTGGAAGTAATTAGTCTCAGGGAAAGACACACTCCTCATTTCAATTGCTAAAGGACAGGCAGCAGTGTTGCCGCATTTAAAGTGACCTCACACTGATAAGGGGTTTTTCAATTGTTTGCCAGAGTCTGAGTGGATCAGAATATCTCCCAAATTCCAGGTTCTTCTAAACATTATCAAAGGAGGAACAGAACAACCAGGGCAATCTTGGAGAAGTGGCCAATACCTAAGAATAATATCTTTAATACTTGAACTTAATTCAGTAAACTCAAAAGAAGATACAATCCTAGCTGTATTAGTGCAGGCATTTGGAGTAAAGAAAACCTCCCTAGATACACTGTCAGATCTCTTTCTTGCTTTATGGATGATAGACCATGGATATTGCCTGTTCAGTAGCTTAACCTCTATTGTTTTAGAAGCCCTCTTATAATATTTCTTAGATGAGGAGTTCTGTTTAGCATGGAGAAACAAGACATAAACAAGGTTGTTTTTTAAATGCCAGGGATGGAAGGAGGTATGAGTTCCTATCAGTGTCTTTCCTAACGAAGCAACCTGTAATTACTGAAAATGGACACCATTCAATCCAAAAAACACACAAAGATATCTCACTACTAATGGCTGTAAATTGTATGGTAGGTTGATGATAATTTAGCCATTCGCAAAATGGATCCACCACAATAGGATTGGAAATAACAAAAAAGGTCATCTATAAACCTTTTAAACTGTAGAATATAGTCAAAAAAAAGGATGTGATCTTGTTCAAAACATTACTTAAATAAACAAGCAACAGATGGACCCGGGGGGGACCCCGTGGCCACCCCTTTCTTGAATATAATATGATTTTTCATAACGAAAATTTTTTTTCCAAAACCAAATCTAATAAATCTAAAAGAAAAAAGGTGGGAGGAAATAAATCATCTATCTGATTGAGAAAATGTTCCGCAGCTGAACGGTCCTCTTCAAAGGGGATGTTTGTGTATAAAGAGGTGACATCTACTGTCACTAACACAACTCATGAAGGAACATGAAATCCTTCCATCATTTTAATAAAATGTCTTGTGTCCTTAATATAAGTAGGTGTTATTTTAACAAATGGCTGGATAAAATGATCAACCAACTGAGCAGCAGGTTCAAGTAAGGAACCTACTCCCAAGACTATAGGTCTACCGGGAGGGAGTCAAATGGATTTATAAATTTTGGGTAAACAATACAGGTGTAACCTTGCCCTTTATCCCTTGCCTTATGAAATATTGGATTTCATATTATGTCTCATATTGTGTGCTACAAAATGCCAGTTTCCATGTTTGTATGCGTGGATAGCAGAGTGTCCAAGCTTAAAGCAAGCCTAAGGCAAAACAGTCTGTTTGCAGAGATTAGATCTATGAGTCACTCCAGTGATACAATCTGGATGCCTCATAACAAGGACATGCATCTTTGATTATCCCACCCTGCTAGAGTACTCCATTAACATAATGGAATCTGTAGAACTCCTGAACACCACACCTCGTTAAGCTGTTCTGACACAATGAATCCTGGAAAACTCCCTGATACTGTGGTCTTGAGAAAACATTTCTCCAAACAATTGCTTCTTCCCTGCATTTCCCCCACCTTTCAGATACGATCTCCCTAACAACAAGATCCCTTCCTGATTCACTCAAGCCTGAGCCAAATTTGAATACTTAAGGGAGAGACTTTAGGAAGCACCTCTGCATAAACCATTCAAGGTATCACTGATATGATCTAGGACCAATTGACCCCATTGTCCCGAGAAGCAGAGACAATAGATAGAGTTGTTAATTAGCTCAGCCCCGCAAGTCCAGCAAGGAAACCCCAAGCAGTTGCGGAGAAATGAAACCTAAGCTTGAATTTCCTGCCTTACCTGCGCAAAGGGGTATAAAAGTTCTGCTCACCAGAGCCTCAGTTCTCAATACTAGCCTGAACCTCTCTTGGTCATGTTGGTGTGAGACACGATATCGTCCTTCGCTTGGTTTCTATGCTGGCATAGAGATCCTTGCATTCTTCTGGAACTTCTCTGCAGATCTTAGGTAACGTATAAGTCCCCTGCTTCCCCAACTCCCATTCTATCATCCAACCTATCTTTTCCTCCCTGTTTATATACTTAGGAACTGTGTGTATGTGCCTTAACGTCTCATTGTGTGATTGTTTGCAACCAAAACTTATATAAAATAATTAAACTTCAATTTGGTCTTTTGTGAATTCTCTGCGGATACGTTTCAAGCTGTTTCTGGTATAGTTGTCTAAAAAGATCCCCTCCCAGGCTACCTCTTGTATTGCCAAGTCGAGTAATTCCCCATTGCTATATAAAAACAAGTTCTTATACTGTTAATGTGGGTAACACAGGTTAGGCATCTTAAGATGGTCCCTGATCAAAAATTTAGATATTGTGTCATTAATGTAACCAACAAAAATTACCCTCAGTCGCAACCAATTGTAATTTATGCTTGACCATATCCACAGGGTCTTTAATAAGATTCCTATAAAAAATAGGCTCCTCAAGTTGTCCTGGCATTTCCCCCCTATAATCACTAGTATTCATAATAACTAGGGATCCGCCTTTGTCAGCTGGTTTTATGGTTATGGATTCATCCATAAAGACCTCAATTTTTTAAAACTCATCTTAGACAAATTATGATGGGCATTATAATGTGTTGATTTTTCTAATTCCTTAATATCCTTGCTTAGAACTTCATTAAACAAATTTAAGACAGGAATATCCATCACAGGAGTAAATTCTGTCTTGGGTTTAAAACTTAGTTGATAAGAGCTGCAAGTAGATTCACCTGGTTTATCTAAGAAAAATCTCTGTATAATTAAATGGGTCTATTTGAATAGGTCTACTTGTGTCCTAAACACATTGTATGAAGGTGTTGGGACAAAGCTGTTGGGACAAAGATTCAAAATACCTAATTTCTCCACGCTAAATTGTCTAGAGGATAAGTTTACCACTAAGTTCTGCGCCTTCCCCAACATGGACAAAAATCCTGATGGGATGGATTATTATGAAGTCTTCTTTTAGCCACCCTATCAGGACACTCCGGCAAGCAGAGGGGGTTGATTGCTCTGCCCTTCCTCCTTCCCAACTTTACTACAGGCAGAGGAGATGCCCTCCATCAGCAAACCACTCGATCTGTCAAAGCCGCAGCACCTAGAGGTGCCCAATCAACAGCCACCGAAGCTGAAGGAGGCCGATAAAGAACGGGCCCAGGACAGTGCAAAGGACCTTTCTGTCGCGCCGCAGCAAGTCAAAGGGAAGCCACAAGTACCACAGCAACTCAGAGAGGAGACGAAAGTCCTCCGCCCACCCACCCCACCCACCCAGCTCCTGGTGAAGGTGAGTGAGATTCCTCGCGCCCTGCTCCGCTTTCAGGTGCCTTTCCTCGACGGCTTGAGTTGTCCTCGGTTGGCTGAAGTTCCTTGCACTGAAACTGCATCCGGACGTCACACGCTTTGAAGGGGAAGGGCGCTATTTTTATGTGCCGTCTTGGATGCTTGTACCAGGTGACTCACAAAAATAGAAGAAGCATGTAAACAAAACAAAAACACAAATCCCTGTGCATCAACTACTATGATCATCAAGCAGCTACCAGTTGGTTAACCTATCTGTTAGGGTAGCTCGTCTAGCATCAAACAGAGGCCGGGCTACTTTCACTGTGGCACCAGCTCTATGATAAGGGCACCTTGAAGAAGTGAGCCCTTCCCTCCTGTCCCGAGATCTTCAGGAAGTGCTGCAAGGCCTGCCTGTTTTCCAGGGCATTTGAGGGAGTTTGAATGGCAGGAAGAGGGCAGGATTTGGCGTTTGCTAATTTATTTTTGATTTTAAACTGAAAATGTTTTTAACTGTTATTGTTAGCCACCTGGAACCATGAGGACGGGTAGGGTGTATGTCTTCTAATAGATAAACCAAACAGCAGGAACCAAAGAGGCTATTCCCTCAGCACTGTTGGGGTGACCATCCTGCTTTTGATACAGGTTTTTACTCTCTGAAATGTGGTCTCCTGGGGTCTATGGACCCTTTGGCACAGTGTGGGTCAATCCAGGAGGGCCTGCAGAGGAAGAGGGGAATCAGAAATTCCTACCTGCTTACGTAAACAGAAATTTAATTTGTATGAACAGAAGAGGAGCCCAAGATCAGCAGTGAAAATTAGCAAAACAGCAGTCCTAAAACCAGCTTGAAACCTCCTCCTACCCAAAGTCTTTTTTGAGTGGCCTTCTCAAAGGTCTTGATAAGCTTTCCTACGGATGAGTGTAATCAGGGATAGGTGCCATCATAAAGAAAACTCTGCTGCATAGAGCCACTGGCTGGGCTTGGCTTCAGAAGAAGAAGAGTTTAGATTTATACCCCGCCTTTCTCTCCTGTAAGGAGACTCAAGGCAGTTTACAAACTTCTTCTCTTCCTCTTCCCACAGCAAACACCTTGTGAAGTAGGTGGGGATGAGAGAGTTCAGAGGGAACTGTGGCTAACCCAGGGTTTCATGTGGAGGAGTGGGGAATCAAACTTGGTTCTCTAGATTAGAGTCCACCTGTTCTTAACCACTACGCCACATTGACTCAGAAGGATGTGGCATACAGAGTAAGTCTCAGACTCTGCGTGAAGCATACCTACTTTGGGGTGGGGGTTGTTACCAGGGCAGTTTCTCTATCAGTTACCGTCTGTCTGAGAATCCAGAGTTGGCAGCTCATGGAGGTCACTAATCATACAACTCTTCCTCTGGACAACCTCTGTTGCTGTTGAGATTGCTCTGTGCACATGGTTTCTCTATCCAGGTTTCCTGTGACCTCATTCTTCAGTATTTTTAAGCACTGTCCATGAAGTGTTTGAAAAAAACAACGCACACCTGCAACGTCTAGGGCAATGGTTCTCAACCTTCCTAATGCCGCTACCCTTTAATACAGTTCCTCATGTTGTGGTGACCCCCAAACATAAAATTATTTGTGTCCTGGTTGCTAAGACCATCGGAAATATGTGTTTTCCTATGGTCTTAGGCAACCCCTGTGAAAGGGTTGAGAACCGCTGGTCTAAGGCACCTCCCTGATGGGCTCTGTCTAAATCATTTTTACAGGAATCAGATACCAGGTTACCCGCCATCAACCTCCTTCTTGCCACCTCTCCCAAGGTCAAACAAGAATGTGCTGAACCAGGTGGAGACCATCGCCCATTGAGTGACTCTCCAGTAAGATTCTGTTCGGGGTTGTAGGATGGAAGGAAGGGGAAGAAATGTACTTTAATGTTCTCATTGGCTGCCATTAACTATTGCTGTTCCTGGGGCCTTCATATCTGCATGACTGCCTCTCATAATATGTTTCCCAGAGAGCATTATGCTAAGCAAATAACAACTTGCTGGTAGTCCCTGTCCCAAAAGTTTGTCCAGCTGACTTCAACCAGGACCAAAGCCTTTTCATTTTGAGAATGGGACACCCACCCCGTTTTTAGAATGGGACACCCCACTGTAAAGTTCTATCCATGATACATCTAATTCCACATGACTATATTATGTTGTTGTCTCTTACCTACTGGCCTCTGGCTGTCTCCTTTGAGTCTTCAAGTTTTATGGCGTTCTGGTGCCCAACTACTTGGAGAAGTTTTCAGGGACTCTGCGAACATAGCCGTAACTTTTCTAAACTCAGCCCAGCCTTGAAATATGCAGCCTGTTTCCCTACGCATTCTCCTGCAGCCCCAGCGTGTTGACATGATTTCATACAAGTGGAACTTCTGTTTTCGCTTCTTAGACGATACACATATTTTCTAAGTCAGTGGTTCTCAACCTTCCGAATGCCGCAACCCTTTAATACAGTTCCTCATGTTGTGGTGACCCCCAACCCTAACATTTATCCATTTTACAAATGGAGAACACTGATGCAGAGAGTCTTAGGCGACCCCTGTGAAAGGGTCATTCGGGCCCCCAAAGGGGTCCCGACCCCCAGGTTGAGAACCACTGTTCTAAGTGAATAAAATAGGCCATGTTAGGGTAGTGCTCTTGTAACCTGGGTTGAGCCCCCTGGTTCTGGTCCAGTGTACCTGTTTCTACCACTTCTGCTCGAATGCGGCACTTGCCTGGGTCAGGGATGTGTAATCCAAAAGAAGAGATTCATAACTCTGCTGTCAGTGTATGTCCTGCTCCTCTCTAGTTGCCGGGTTGCTTCCTGACACAGGGCAGCAGCGTGTGTTTATGTGAATGTGGAAGGAAAGCGGGTGCACGGTTTTCCTGAGGCTGATGTGACTTCTGTCAGGCTTGACCTCTTCATTGTCGCTGCAGGTATTGGCAGGGCTGCCCCAGTCTAAGAGTGCCAGGGAGACCCAAGGCTGCGAGGTGGTCGTGTTGGACGACGAAGAAGACGACGAAGTGGAACAGTTGCAGCAACTACGCCCCCCAGTGGTGAGTGTGAACGAGTCTGGGGCAGCCTTTGGAAACCCTGGGGCATTCTCTGTTGGCTTGGGGCAGTGGTTCCCAACCTAGGGAATGCATTCCCCCAGGGGTCCGCGCCAGAGTGTTTGGGGATATGCAAAAAAAAAATGTAATAGGAGAGCCAGCCCGGTATAGTGATGAAGAGTGGTGGGCTCTAATCTAGAGAACCAAGTTTAATTCCCCACTCCTCCGCACGAGGCCTGCTGGGTGTCCTTGGGCCAGTCACAGTTCTCTCCAAACTCTCTCAGCCCCACCTATTTTACAATGTGGCTGTTGTGGGAAGAGGAGAGGAAAGGAATTTGTAAGCTGCCTTGAGTCTCCTTACAGGAGAGAAAGGCAGGGTATAAATCCAAACTCTTCTTCTTCTTCATGCTAATATGGGAGTACAATTTTAGGGAAATGGGTTGCCAAGGGATACGTGAGCGAAAGAAGGTTGGGAACCACTGCCTTAGGGGTGGAGGAAGGGTGGCTTTGTGAAGGGGGTTGCTTTGCCCATATTTTGGGTGGCAGCAGGAGTTGAGACGGGGTGCTAGACAATGGAGGGGTATGTTAATAAGCGTTATGTGGCCACAATAAGGTCCAGCTAGTTTTAGGCTCTTTTCCTAACCTCCTCCCCCCATTAGCCAGAATGGTGCCTCTTCTTTAACTTAGAAATGTTCGGCCTCCCCAAAAACTCTTCCTGTTCTTGATCCCATCTATTAGCACACATATGGTTATGAATAGGCCTAGAATGGATGGAAGGGAGTCCCATGGGGCAGAGTCATAAGCTGCAGTACTGCAATCCAAGCTCTGCTCATGACCCGAGTTCGATCCCGGCAGAAGTCAGTTTCAGGTAGCCACCTCAAGGTTGAGTCAGCCTTCCACCCTTCCACATACCCAGCTTGCTGAAGGTAAAGTGTAAACAATTGGGGAAGGCAATGACAAACCACCTTGTAAACATAGTCTGCCTAATAAACATCGTGATATTTCCCTGGGGAAGAGGCGGCCTATAAGTTTGAAATATAAATAAATAAATAAATAAATAAAATATGAATTATCAAAGGCTTTCATGGCAGGATTCAACTGGTTCTGGTGGGTTTTCCAGATGTGGTTGATAGTATTGTATTACGGGTGGGGTTTTTCAGTCCAGGCTGTGATTCACCTTTTCATGGCCTGTAGCAGCAGCAGTATTGGTGAATGCAAATCCTGTATTTGGGTGGAGTCCATTGTTCATGAACTTAGCATGCCTATAACAGAAATCAGAAGAGCTTTAAAACCAAGAGAAACCCAGGAGAAACAGCCCACCACAGGAAAAATATTTCTACCTTACATCTAGGGAATCACTGAACAAATAGGGAAACTGATGAAGAAACATAACCTTCAAACCATCTTCAGACCTACCAGGAAAATACAGCACATGCTATGCTCAGCAAAGGACAAGAGAGACCCCCTCACTTCTGCAGGAGTCTATCACATACCCTGCAGCTGGGGAAAGGTCTACATAGGAGCCACAAAATGCAGCATTCAGACTCGTATTAAAGGGCACGAAAGACACTGTCAGCTTAGCCATCCTGAAAAATCTGCAGTTGCAGAACATGTCTTAAACAAAACTGGACATAACATTTTATTTGAAAACACTGAAATTCTGGACAATTCAGAAGGTTACTTTGTCAACTGCTATTGAAGGAGGCTATTGAAATTCACAAACACCAAGACAACTTCAACAGGAAAGAAGAGACACTGAGAATTAACAAAGCTTGGCTACCAGCACTTAAAACACCAAAAGCAAACCCCAAGGGCATGCTAAGTTCATGAACAATGGACTCCACCCAAACACAGGATTTGCATTCACCAATTCTTCTGCTGCTACAGGCCATGAAAAGGTGAATCACTCCCTGGACTGATAAGCCCCACCCACAATACAATACTACCAACCACATCTTTACATAACAAGTTCCACCCAAACACTTACTGATTGGTTCCCCACCCTGGGATGTGGACAATATATACCCCAAACATTCCCTTCTCTCTGGACACAGTGTGTAACAGACTTCCCTCTGTGATACACCTCTGAAGATGCCAACCACAGATGCAGGTGAAACGTTAGGAACAAGATCCACCAGACCATGGCCACACAGTTCGGAAAACCCACCAGAACCAATCGTGATATGACATCACCCCATGGGTTTGCAACGACCTGGTGCTTGCACATTCTCCTTTACCTTTAGAATGGATGGGCTGAGGCAGTGATTGTAGTTTATAAGTGCTGAAATGTGTGATTTTGGAAGAATGACAGCTTGACTATTTGGGGGGATGTACCATGTTCGTGGGATGCTGCACAGTGCTGCTGTTCTCCATTAAATTCCAGTTTTTGAGCTAGAAACAAAAGCGTAGCAAATTTTTACTGTGGCCTCAATTTACGCCTCTCCCTATGACGCGGTGACATCTTTCCTGTCTGTCCTTCCTAGATAATGGAGATCTACAGTTTGGGCGGTGTGCAGCCCCTGAATCAGCTGGACAGCGTCCTGCGAGAGTTCCTGGCTGAGCTGCATGAGATTCCTCTCCCTGCCCATTGGGAGGTACTGCCCTTGCTGGGCGGCCCAAATCTGCGCCTGGTGCAGCGCTCGAAACATTCCACCATGTCGTCAGCAGTCATCCACATTCGCCCAGGCCTCTTCTTCCACGTAGTAGTGCGGGACCTCCCTGTGCCTCCCGAGCATGAACTCTATGCCAGTCATCCCACCCGCCTGACCACGGTTGACGAAGTGGTGGAACTGATTGGTGACCTAGAGGCTTATCGGCTTTGTCCTGGCTGGCCGGCAGGCTGGCATGCTGGTGAACGGTCCCAGGCCTGCGACGTTCTTGTGTACTCGGGCTGCTGCCCTCAGTGCCGGCTTAACCCTTGGCCATCAGGAAGCGGGACCCACTAAGAGCTGGAGGGGTGGGGAAAGGAATTCTGGAGGCTGGACTTGGCCCTGAGAGGCAGTAAATGGGCAGAAGTTTTATTTTGACACTGGATATGGCTTGGATATCTGGAAGGATCATTCCTGGCCACAAATAGCTTTATATTTTTCCCCTCTTCAGTAGCTTGGCGCAAAAAGGCCTCTTTTCCCCCTCTTGTTGTCTTCTGTGTCCTCCTGCCGCCCCGTAAGCTGCTTAGACTCTTGTCTTGCTTTGATCATTTGCTCACCTCCTGCCAAGAGGGCTGCATTGTGAACTGTGGCACGCCACAGTCGACTGTCTTGATCACCACTTTTCAGCACTTTTACAGTTCAGACATTTGGCAAAGTAGCACTAGACATTGGTCTGAATGGAATGTGCGGGACCTGTTTATGCATCCAGCTTGGACTCTCCTCTCTGTCGTGTATTAGCATCTTCTCTCACTTGCCTAACCCTTTTGCTGTTGAATTTAGCAGAGTTATAGAAGGCATTTAGGTCTGCAGTATGACCATCTCCAGATACAGGAAGGGTAGGATTTTAGAAAAGGATCTTCTTCTCCAACTTGAATGCATCCTGGCAAAGACGCTAGCCCTTCCGATCCCCAATATGCATCTAAAAGTTGGTTGCCTCGGGCATGTCTTTCTGTTTCTGAGTTTGGATGATTGGAGGACCAGGAGCATTCTGTTTTTTGGGACACAGGACAGGTGAAATAGACCTTGCTGGAAGGGGGAGAGGCAGCTGGCTGGATCCCCCTCCCATTTGCAGAGAGGTTCCAACATGCCCTGTTCAGGGAAGTTCTACTGAAGCCATAGCCGTATGTCCCTTGCTGACTTGTAGGGGGGGGGGGGTTGCCTCTTCCTTCCATGCGGTTGGCGGCAACATCAGCAAACACCCTCCCAGACTTTTCCCTCACGGCACTGATTGGTTTGGGGGTGGGGGGGGATTCTTCTTTTTTCCCTCAGAAGGGAGTGAGATCTACCCTTGAGGAATTATCAAAATCAAAACTGGTCTCTATATTTTTTTTAAGGTATTAAAAAACTTTAATGAGCAAACGTAGTCTTGGTGTTGGTTTCTCTCTGTTTGGTCACCCAGGCTTTTTTGCTCAGTTAACAGAAATAACTAAACGGGGATAGATCCAGGAATCTTTCAGGAGCAAGTGTCACTGGTTTCAGATCTTACTTGCATTATCCTCCAGTAGTCCCATCTGGGTTTGTTATGGACTAATAAGCATGTGGGTTGGGAGAGGGGACTGTAATACAGAGGGAAAGGTGTTACCCCAAGAGGTGGGAGCCTGTCCCTTTTACAGTGGGGAATTAGTGAGAGCAGACTCTTGGCTTAGCAAAAGGTCAGGCAAGCTCGAGATCTTTATTGCTTATGTATATCAAGGTGAACGTCTGCAAGAAATCCGCAAGAGAACAGATTAAAGTTTAATAATTTTATTAAGGGAAGATAGGGGTACACAAGCACACAATAATCAAAGCAGTAGGATGCACACCCAGTCATAGGATATAAGCAGTGTTGAGAGTATGGATTAGGAATAGATGAAGGGAATTGGGGAGTAAGGGTTATAGTCGCCTGATCTTGGAGCAGAAAGGTCCAATGAATGGAGCTGAGCAACCTGTGCTTAGGTCTCGCAAAAGAAAGATCAATGCCTTGGGGACAATATCAATTGACAGAGGCATCCAGTGATATTGAACACTGGCTATTGGGAGAGGGGGCTTCTTGTAGGTCAGAGGGAACCCTTAGGGCTATGCAGAGTGGCCCTTAATCTCCCAGGACAAAGGGAAATCCTGCCTTTCTGGGGAAAGAGAAGAGGCAGACATCTACTTAAATGTTTCAGTCATTGATCTAATAATTTGAGTACTTAGCATGATGGACTTAGCTGGGAGTTCCCTGAGGTGGGCAGAGGCTGAGTCAATCGTAGCTATAAAAATGGTAATCAAAAAGGTGGTTGTTAGATATTAGTCAGAGAAATAAGTTTTTTGGGTTAGTACAGGGGTCTGCAACTTGTGGCTCTCCAGATGTTCATGGACTACAATTCCCTTCAGCCCCTGCCAGCATGGCCCTTGGGTTAGTACAGTACTTTCAGGAACACTTAGGGCAAATACATGAACAAATCCTTTGCCTTCACAGGGCAAATTGTCGAAGGCTGGAGATGAGAATGTTCCTCCAGGGCAGGGGCATTGTGTTAATCTCTTTAGGAAGGGTGTGAGGCAGGTATTCTGTAGGGCAGATATGTCCAAACAAAATTTCACTTACCTTGTAGGTACACTAGCCAATGGATACAATGGGCTTCCCATTTTGACACGGCACTGCTAAGTACCCCAAGGGTTGGCAGGGTGGGTAGAGACATTACTGTCCTAAAACAGAGCCTCCCCCCACCATCATGGTCGGTCTAGTAACAAAGGGGCGCAAACCAACTTGTCTTATTCTTCTGTCAGTGCAGATGTGCTGATGGGAAAGGGAGAAAGGGTGGTTTCACCCCCTAACTCTGTGTCAGTGCAGCCTGCTATCCTGCATGGATCCTATAACCCAGGTAGTTGACTTTCCTGGGATCAGAAGGGACAGCTGGGGAGAGGGGTATGTGGAAAAGATCTACAATCCTTGCAGATTGCTGGATCCAATGTGTAGTTTGTCTCATGTCAGCCCCACTTCCTCTAAAGTACTGTTCTGCACCTCTCTGCTTTCTGTGGCTATTCAAACTCTCTGTGGCTGCTAACAGTTTCTCATGTTAAATGTTGATATGTTTGGATCCTGTTGACATTTGTTCAGCCTGTCATAGTTTCTATCCTCCCCTTTTCTCTGATCTTGGAGAGGCTGAAGGGGAATCTGTAATTCCTTTCTAACCCTGGCAAGCCTGAATGGCAAACCTGCCACGAGATGGAGCCAAAGCTTATTTGACAACATGTTCTTTAAGGTACCAACAGGACTATGGGAGATGTATATTCATAACTAGAAATAAAAAACTAGAGTGCTGTGTAAGTACTGTAGTATCAAAAATGCACTGCCCTCAAAGGCAAAAGGGCAATGAATTCAGGTACACTCCAAATAAACACATCAGCTATGTATTTTAACCCTAATTGATTTTAAGTCAATATTCTTATTGTCTATATAATATACTTAAATTCTTATTCATTTCAGCAGAGAGAAAATTACCCATATGATGGCAAAAAAACATATTATTTAAAAAGGGACTATGGAAGAAGGCTTTTTGAAAACGCTACTTACGTGTGACATGTTTTAGATAATTACTTATGTGACCGTCAGACAGAAATTCTACTGGATAGCTTCCCTTCAGTTGATGAGCATATGAAGGGAACTCCGAGGATTACATGCAAAGTTTGCATTTGATATATATACAGTGGAGCTATCTGATTTCAATTTTTGTTCCTCATGTACTAAGTGACTTTGTATGAATGGAGACTACGTGCTCAGTTTGAAGGGAGACGAACCACAGAACTTACTATACCTTTAAATATCTCTGTTCCCAGCGATGAACTGGGAATGAATTACATGCAATGAATTACATAGTTATCCATTTGGACTGCGTATATGGAGAACGGGCAACACTTTGTATTGAATGTTATGAATCTTTATGTTATAGACCAATGAATAAGAATTTAAGTATATTATTTAGACAATAAGAATATTGACTTAAGATCAGAATAAGCATTAAAATACATAGTTGATGTGTTTGTTTGGAGTGTACCTGAATTCATTGTCCTCTTGCCTTTGAGCGCTGTGCGTTTTTGATACTACAGATGTATATTCATGCCATTAGCCTGGTTAAACCCTACCTCCCGAAGTGTGTTAATTCAGTCCCCTTAAGCAAGGAAGACACAGACTCCAAAGTTTTACTGATGCCTACATATACAGCAATCTGTGTCTTCCTGCTTACAGCCGTTTGCCCACAGGATGATAAGAATCCATAAAAATTGAGACCTTCTGCTTAAGGGGACCAAATCAAGAAACTGCTCAGTTCAGCTCCCTTAGAGCATCTCTCCAGAGGCATAGCTACCAGGGGGCTGGGGTGCGTGCGTTGCACCAGAAGCACACCTGGGGGGTGTACGCAAAAATGTCAGGTTCATTTGTGGGGTTTTTTTGTATATTTTAGTGTTTTTTCAGTTTTCTGCCTGCAGGGGGCGCAGTTTTTAAACTAGCAGCACCAAAATTTCAGGGATTTATTGGGAGACTCTTCTGATGATACCACCCAGGTTTGGTGAGGTTTGGTTCAGGGGATCCAAAGTTATGGACTCCCAAATGGGGTGCTCCATCCCCCATTGTTTCCAATGGGAGCTAATAGGAGATGGGGGCTACACCTTTGAGTGTCCATAACCTTGGACCCCCTGAACCAAACTTCACCAAACCTGGGTGGTATCATCAGGAGAGTCTCCTAAAGGTACCGTGAAATTTTGGTGCTGCTAGCTTAACAATTGCACCCCTGACAGCAGGCACCCTCCAAATTTCCCCAGGTTCTCCTTTTAAATCCACCCCCTTCAGCATGAATTTAAAGGGAAAATCTGAGGTCCCCAGTTTAAAAATTAAAAGTGATGCTGTTTCAGGGTGGGGGAGAGTCCACCCCAAAACATCATCACTTTCAATGTTGTTTTAACTGGGGACCCCAGAATCTCCCTTTAAGGTGGATTTAAAAGGAGAACCTGGGCTCCCTAGTTTAAACACAATTGAAAGTGATGCTGTTTGGGAGTGGATTCCAGCAACACATCGACCATCCATGGGGGGGCGGGGGCACAAAACTGAGGTTTTGCACCGGGCTCCATTTTCCCTAGCTATGCCTCTGCATCTCTCACACATCTTCAAGCCTTAAAGCTGCAATTTCAATTGTTCAGCACTCTTGGGGGTTTGCTATCTTTTCCTTTTAGATACTAGCTTTTGTATTTTCATATCAGATCTGAGCTGTCGACACGGTGAAAAGTTAGAGGGGAAGTTAATCCCCTCCTGGTATGATGGTAGGGTAAAGTCAAGGAGATAGAGGTGTGCCTGTCTGATAGTCTGGACACCAGATCTTCTGTTAAGATCCAGAATTCCCTTCTCTTTTATGCTATCAGGTAAGAGAAACGACAAAATCTCACGTTTAGAGGTAATCCCGATTCAGCAGTTTTCTATTTTTTTTTCTTATAGCTTCATCAATGTGAGCCAAGCATAGGGCATAGTTGCAAAGACCAAATAACTCCATTTTCAGAATTAAATTAATGTATAAGCAGTCCTTGGATACAAGATAAAACATACAGCTGTTGGCAAAAGACTGTAACATTTGAGCATAGGAAAAAAATAAAGAGAGCCAGCATGGTATAGTGGTTAAGAGCAGGTGCGTTCTAATATGGGGAACTGGGTTTGATTCCCCACTCTGCTACTTTAGCTGTGGAGGCTTATCTGGTGAACCAGATTAACCAGTGCGCTCCAACACATGCCAGCTGGGTGACCTTGGGCGAGTCACAGTTCTTTGGAGCTCTCTCAGCCCCACCCACCTCACAGGATGTTTGTTGTGGGTGTGGAGGAAGGGAAAGAAGATTGTAAGCCTCTTTGAGTCTCCTACAGGAGAGAAAGGGGGAATATAAATCCAAACTCTTCTTCTTCTAAAATGGGCATTCATGCAGTCTTTTTATTCTTTACGTGCAAATGTCAGACAACACCCTCTTTTTTATAGCATACCAAGAAAAAATACTTGGTCTTTGGATCCAAACTCTGATCTGCTCCAAGAATGAACCTGACAGCAATAGAATGTTTGCAACAGTCTGATTTGAGGAAAGTGAAAGGTCTGCTTTACTGGTAACCACCACACATAAGACTTAGGAACACAAAATAGTGGATCCTACCATTCCATGCATCTAACTGCAGGAGCTTCTGTATTTAATCATGCCGAAAAAGGTAGGATCCAAAGTAAGGAACTAACTGGATAGTTGCTTTCACATCCTGCAGGTGAGCTCCCAAAGGCACCTGGTGGGCCACTACGAGTAGCAGAGTGCTGGACTAGATGGACTCTGGTCTGATCCAGCAGGCTAGTTCTTATGTTCTTATGATGGACTGAGTAAAATTCTGAAACAAGTGAAAAGGAGAAGTGTTCAGAGTAATGAAAAGTGACCCCCAGGGCCAGATTTTATGTTGGTGGTAGAACACCCTTAAACATGTTCAGTCCATTTTCCTTTTTACAAATTTGAACCTAAAGTGTAGAATGGGAAACAGAAGATTTGACTAAAACCAGGCAATGGACGTCCAATCCAAAGTCAAAAAGTCTGCAAATGAGATGCAAAGGAAAAGTTTTTAAAAAGAAGCCAATTGGTTTATGATTGTTCCAGGATTCTGTTCTGGAAATACAACAATAGAGGGAAGAGTCTCTTTGGGTATGTGCAGAACGCAACTCCCCTCTCTGCTGAGGAACGACAATAATTTATTTACAATTAGAGAGGAAGGGTATCCTGTGTGATGTTGTGTGTGGAACGTGGGGACTAGTGTAGAAGGTTCTAAAAAAGCAGAAGGGGTGATGGGTAAGAGGACTGGGAAGAGAAAAAATTGAGCAAGGCAGTAGAGCATAGGTGTAAAACTCGTGGCCCTCCAGATGTTATGGACTACAGTTCCCATCACATCCCATCATGCTGGCAGGGGATCCCATCCCATCATGCTGGCAGGGGATGATGGGAATTGTAGTCCATAACATCTGGAGGGCCACGAGTTTGACACCTGTGCAGTAGAGTATGGCTAGAAATGGGTATTTGGGCACGCGGGGTGGAGAGGAAGCATCATCAGGGCCCCGATGGTCCTCCCAACACAGCTGGTTGGACACTACTTCATCACATGACACAGGATTGGATTAACCACAAGTCAGATCCAGCTGGGCACATTCTTATGTGTATTTTAGGCAATTAATGTGTAGTTTGAGGGCATTTTGTGGAGGAAAGGAGTTGTGGTTTAGAATGTGATGCAACAGACCGAGCCATCAGGGAGCGATGTGGAAATACAGGAAGCCTGAACATAGTCACCTATGTATAGGAGGCAAGGTTCCCCTTCCCTCACTCCCCTATAGCTCTCTTTGCCTTTCCTTCATACATCTTTAGCCCTTGCTAGGAATGTTCATCCCTTGGAGGAGTATTGCCTGCAGCTGCTTTGACAAGGATAAATGGTCTCACCTGTGAACTTCTGATGGGTAGAAACTGGCCAATGGCATCTTTGTTTTCACAACCGAGAGGCTCTGATTGTTTTGGGCAAGAGTCCCCGTTGGGTGTCTATGAGCACCATGGTGCCAGCGAACACCTTTCCTGGCACCTGCCAAGTACTTTTAGAAAGTGGGCGTGGCCAGATGAAGCTTTTGCCTAGCAAAGCTTCTGATTGGTCATTGGAGATCTGGTTGACTGTGCAGCTTTTAAAAAATGTTGCTTTCGCAGTAGCAGAGGTGTAGCGCCAAGGGGGCAGGGAGTGCATGACGCACCAGGCGCGCACCCCTGTGGAGGTGTTCCAGGGGCATGGAGGGAGTGGGACAGAGCTTTCTGGAGGTGGACGGGGGCTTGGAGGGGCATAGGGAGTGCACACGCACTGGGCGCACTTCCCCCTCGCTCTGTCTTTGCTGCCACCACAATACAAGGATGTTCACTGAGTGACTGAAGGTAAGGCACAACAGATGTTTTGTGGCTGACTCTGTGGTGTAATGGTCAAGGGCAGTGGATTGTAATCTGGAGAACCAGGTTTGCTTCCCCACTTCTCCATATGAAGCTTGCTGGGGGACCTTCGGCCAGTCATAGTTCTTTCAGAACTCTCTCAGCCCACACGGAGGCAGGCAATGGCAAACCATCTCCAGAATTGGTCGCCTTGAAACCTTTCGGGGTCACCATAAGTCAGTTGTGATTTGACAGTGCACACATAAACACTCGCAAAGATGAAATTCTCAAATAATTGTAGTAAGGAGTAGTAGGAGCAGCATGATTATGGACTACAATTCCCAAGGGAATGAACCATCAAATTCCAACAGGGTGTTTCAGTGCTTATCCGATGCTCTGAGAGCCAGTATGGTATACTGGTTAAGGTGTCAGACTAGGAAACCCAGATTCAAATCCCCAGTCTGCCATGGAAACTCTCAGTCTCAAACCTGGCAAGTAATTTGGATGAGAGACCTCCAAGGAATATCAGGTCCCTAAGCAGAGGCCGGCAATGGCAAACAACCTCTGAATGTTTCTTGCCTTGAAATCCCCATGAAGGTCACCGTAAGTCGGCTGTGACTTGATGGCAACCCCTCCTTCCCAAACAAAACAAACACAAACAAACAAGATGTTCTGGTCAAAGCAGAACAATGGGTTTACCATCTCACGCTTTGCTAAAATGTCACAGTGAAGGGCTAGAGAATTTGGCAGCAAAATGGCTACATAATGCTATCTTCCTCTTGAGACAGGAAGATCAGAATGACCTCAAAAGGAAGGATAACCTCCCAAGGGAGGATTATAAAATCCCAGGACGCAAGGAGTGGAACAACTCTTCGATCTGTGGATGGGCACAAAGCTGACGGATTAAGTCTTTACCTAATCTAAACTGAAGACCTCAGATTCTCCCTTTAAATCCATGCTGAAGGGGGTGGATTTAAAAGTAGAATCTGGGGAAATTTGGGGGGTGCCTGCTGTCAGGGGTGCAATTGTTAATCTAGAAGCACCAAACTTTCAGGGTATCTTTAGGAGACTCTCCTAATGATACCACCCAGGTTTGGTGAAGTTTGGTTCAGGGGGTCCAAGGTTATGGACCCTCAAAGGTGTAGCCCCCATCTCCTATTAGCTCCCATTGGAAGCAATGGGGGATGGGGGCACTCCCTTTGGGAGTCCATAGCTTTGGACCCCCTGGACCAAACTTCAGAAAACCTGGGTGGTATCAATAAGAGACTCTCCTGATAATACATCCCAGGATGGGGTGGGGGGGATGGGTCCATAGCTTTGGACTACCTGGACCAAACTTCACAAAACCTGGGTGGTATCAACAAGAGACTCTCCTGATGATACCTGCCAGGTTTGGTGAAGTTTGGTTCAGGGTGTCCAAAGTTATGGACCCTCAAAGATGTAGCCTTCATCTTCTATTAGCTCCCATTGAAAACAATGGAGGATGGGGCACTCCCTTTGGGAGTCCATAGCTTTGGACCCCCTGGACCAAACTTCAGAAAACCTGGGTGGTATCAATAAGAGACTCTCCTGATAATACATCCCAGGGTTGGTGAAGTTTGGTTCAGGGTGTCCAAAGTTATGGACCCCTCAAAGGGCTGTAGTCCCCTATCTTCTATTAGCTCCCCCATTGGAAACAATGGAGGATGGGGGGGCACCCCCTTTGGTAGCCCATAACTTTGGACCCCCTGAACCAAACCTCACCAAACCTGGGTAGTATCATCAGGAGAGTCCCCCAAACAATCCCTGAAAGTTTGGTGCTGCTAGCCCAGGGGTAGGGAACCTGCGGCTCTCCAGATGTTCAGGAACTACAATTCCCATCCCGGCCCCTACCCAGCATGGCCAAGTGGCCACATTGGCCATTAACAGTGAAGGCAGTCAGGCTGTTAGAAATTCTAACATCTGAGAGTCAGCAGGTTCCCTACAATAGCCTAAACAATAAGCCCTCTGCAGGTAAATAAAACTGGAAAAAGCACTAACATGTTTTAAAAACCCACAAATGGAGGGGTGGAGCTTCGGACATGAATGGGGGGGGGGTTCAAACCCAAGAACCCCCCTTACCTACATCCATGGAGTCTGCAAAGACTTGCTGAAGGCACCTAATTTCCACCTCCCTCACTATTTCCTCTTTCACTTTCCTGAAAGCTCCCATAGATTCTCCCTTCCAGCTTCCCTCTCTCCTTAGGGTTGCTAGCTACAGGTTGGGAAATTACTGGAGATTTAGGGTGGAGCCTTGGAAGATGAGGTTTGGGGAAGGAGGCCACCTTAGCAGGAGATAGTACCATTGAGTCCACACCCTAAAGGAGCCATTTTCTCTGGGAGAACTGATCTCTGTCATCTGGAGAATATAATAATAATAAGCCTTTATTTGGCATAACAATAATCATAACACAATAAAAAAAACCTGAGATAAAAGGTATACAAATACAAAGGTTTAAGATAGAATATAAATTATTGATTGTGCATCACCTCCATCTGGAGAATAGTTGTAACCCTGAATCATCTCTGGCCTCCACCTGGAGGTTGGCAATGCTAGTTCCCATGGAGGAAATGTCTGCTTTGGAGGATGGAGCCTATGGCATTATACTGTTCTGAGGTTCCTCCCCTCCACAAACCCTTCTCTCCTTGGTGACCCCTCCAAATCAGAGGCGTACCACCCATGGGGACATGGGGACACTCATGTCCCCAGGCTCATGCCTTTCAGTCATGTGGGGGGTGCAAAGCCCCCCACAGACTGAAGGCTTCCGCAGGCTTCTGTGAGCCTGCCGGGCGCCCCTCAGTCCGGCAACAGGAAGATCCCGAAAACCAGGCAAGCAGGGAGGCAGCCAGTCACCGCCAATGGATTTTGAGGGGGGGGGGGGCTTCTGCTAGCCTGCCTGGTCTTCAGCCTCTTCCTGTTGCAGGGCCGAGCCGAGGGGTGCCAGGCAGGCTTGCAGAAGCCCTCCCTTGGCCTGGCCTGGCCTGGCAACAGGAAGAGGCTGAAGACCAGGCAGGCAGGGAGGCAGCTGAGAGGCAGGGGTTGGGATGGTGGTGGCGGGGCATCTGGAGAAGGTTTTGTCCCCGGGCGCCAATTCATCCCGATTTGCCTCTGCTCCAAATCCCCAGATGTCTCCTAACCTGGAGTTTGTAACCCTACCACCTCCCCACCTAGGGTTACCAACCTCCAGATTGTGGCTGGAAATCTCCTGGTATTACAACTTGATCTGGAGGCAACAGAGATCAGTTCACTTGGAGAAAATGGCCACTTTGGAAGGTGGACTGTATGGCATTATACGCATGAAAGTTCTTCCTCTTAGCTGGTGGACCTTGGTCGCCAGTATAGTTGGTGCTTAGAGTTCCCTCGAGACACCAGGGTTACTTCCTCAGCAGGCAACAAGTTGGTCTTCAGCCCAGCAGAGTCAGAGGTGCTTATAAACAAATGTTATCATATGGACCCAAGTCTGTCTGTGATCATATTTTGCAGTGCTGCTGTCAGGTCATTAAAGGAATTAAAAAGTTCTTTTTTCAAGATGTCATTGTTTAGGGGATTTTTTTTCTTGCAGTGGAATTCTCCCTTTAGCAGGCTCCCTTGAAAGAGATCTGTTGTTTTGTGCCATTGGATAGGTTCAACTTTGTTTCCTTCCTGAGATCTGTTGAAAAGCAGGTCAGACGCTAGTGGAGAAATGCTTGTATTAATAAAAACTTGAACTGGAAAAATCCTTTAGTATTCAAAAATATATTGTGCTGTGAAAACATTATGGGGATCCTTGGGCTGCCCAAAGTTAACAGGACCTTTTGAGCCAGGTTAGTATCATTTAGTAGTTGGACTAATCTCAAATCCACACGGCCAATTTCATCTCCCATGAGTGATGTAATATGTTTATGAACCAATGACTCCATTCTTCAGGAGGGGACATAGCTTCTGAACTTGCAAACAGTTAGGCAAATTTGATGTGTTTGCAGCAACAACTGATAAGGCTCCATCCTTCCCTGGTTTCTCGACTGTGTTGTTAGCTGAAATAATGGAGTTTGTGTTAAGGTTGCCTGTCAATACACATTAACCATACTCCAATATTGATAATGGTAGACTTCATTGAAGTTCTATGCGAGTCAGTTAACCATACTGCTCTATAGCTAGATCTGAGGGGCTTGGGAAAGCTAGGATGAAATATAGGCCGCATAACCCCCACCCTTCCCCCCTGCGCAGCTGGGAGAGGGAAGAGGCATTAGGATATTTATGTTAGCAGATTTGCACAGATGTTCGTTATCTCTGACTGCCAATCACTATCAGTCTTGGAATGCAGTGGGGAGTGGGAGGCTGAGAACAGAGAGGCTGGGAACAGATAGCAACTAAATGCCTGGGAAAGCAGTTAGCTTGTGTTATGTCGCAGCAAGAGGGTCATCAGAGGGATTAAGTTGTTAGTAGCTGGACAGGACTACCTGGGACATGACAATTTGCCCTTTTTTAGAGTGAGGGAATTAGCAAGGGCAGACCTAGCGTAGCAAGAGGATGGATATGCTTGAGATCTTTGTAACTAAAGTTTACAGAGATAGGTTTCCACAAGAAATTCGTGGGAAACAAGAGTAAAAGTTTAACAATGTTATTTAAGGGAAACAAGAGTAAAAGTTTAAGAGGAAGAAGAGAAGAGTTTTGGATTTATATCCCCCCTTTCTCTCCTGCAGGAGACTCAAAGGGGCTTACAATCTCCTTGCCCTTCCCCCCTCACAACAAACACCCTGTGAGGTAGGTGGTGGGGCTGAGAGAGCTCCGAGAAGCTGTGACTAGCCCAAGGTCACCCAGCTGGCGTGTGTGGGAGTGTACAGGCGAATCTGAATTCCCAGACACGCAGCAGAGCTGGGAATCAAACCCGGTTCCTCCAGATTAGATACACGAGCTCTTAACCTCCTACGCCACTGCTGCTCCTTTAACAATTTTATTTAAAGGGCAAAAATACTAAACATACATGCACACAAATTAAAACAGCAGAGAATTCACACAGTCCTAAGATAGTGTTGAGGGGAAGGGCTTGGAAAAGGAGGATTTGGGGGGAATAAAGGTGATAATGATCTGATCTAGAAGAGGTCCATTGAACAGAGTTTAGTAACTGGAGCTGAGCTGTGATAGAAGAAGACAGGGAACACATTGGGAACAGTATTAGCCAGACAGAGAGATGCCCAGGAAAATGCTGAATACCCCAGCTCAAGGTTGGCAGCCCTTCTTTTAGGCTGGCTTGCTTGGTCCAAATGTATATGGGAAATGGGCCTGTGAGAGCACCACCTACTGCTCAGAAGTGGTACCACTCCAGCCAAGCAGCAGTACTTTCTGGAGCCCTGCTTCTTGTGGGTGTGGCCATGCAAACAAGCGGCAGCATTTGGGAATGCTGTGTGTGAGTTGGCTAAATCCCTATGGATGGGGGGGGGCTGTGGAGGGTCATGCAATGAGGCTGGGGCAGCACAGCAGATCTATGGCAGCGGCTGCAGGCAGGTGGCGTGGCAGTCTGCAGGGCTTTGTGGGCAAGGGTGAGGAGGCACTGCTGCCCACGAGGTGGACCTGCACTTGCACCACCATCTCTACCAGGACCAGCACTGGAACAGGGTGGGTACCACATTCACATGAGACCCTTCTTGCGTGTTTGGGGTGGCAGAAGGGACATGAGGAGACTGACCTTGAGCCACCCTTCCAAAGCCCTAGACATGCATCCTGCCTGCCCATCTCATGGGAATGGACACCACATAAATTTGTGCCCATGCAACTGGAGCCTGGCCACTGAAGAGGCCCAGGAAGTTTTCCTGCTGGTTCGTTGCACCTGACCCGGGAGGAGGTCATCCTTGAGGGCAAGACCCCACCCTGGATTGCAGGATGCATGCAGTTTCCCATGTTGGTTAAAGAAGCATGTCTTGAAACAGGATGGAGGGTGTGACTGTGTGTCTGAATTTAATGGCTTGGGTAGTAATTTTTCTCAAAAAAGGAGACAAGGTTTCCTGTGTTTAATCATTTATATGTCAGTTTCCTTCCCAGTGGGGACCCAGAGTGATTTCCCCCCTTCCTTCTGTTTTTATCCTCACAGCAACTCTGCGAGGTGGCCCAGACTGTCCTAAGATAGTGTTGAGGGGAAAGGTTTGGAAAAGGAGGATTTGGGGGGAATCAGTGTGGGAATGGCCCTAAGTCACCCAGCCAGCCCCCATGTCAGAGCAGAGACTTGAACCTGGGTCTGCCCGAAGTAAACACCATCTATTCTTTCAGTGCTGAGGCAGAATTTGCCACCCTCTGTGAAGGGGGTGAAAACATAAGGGGCAGAGGAGGCCAAGAAGGCCAGGAAGGCAGACATAGCCCCAGAGGTGTACTGGGGCCAAAAGGCGCCCAGAGACAAACCCCCCAGGTGCCCCTGCATGTGGAGCCCGCTTACTCACAAATAAGTAGGGCTCCAGCCCTCCTCCCTGCCTGGCAGCTGGGGGGGGGTGAATTTCCCATCACCCTCCAGCTGCTATGCAGGGAGATGATGGCAGCCCCCCCCTCCGCCACCACTGCTGACTCCCTGCCAGTGCCTAGCAGCTGAGGGGTGAGTTTCCCTCGCCCTCTGGGCAGGCTGGTCTCTTGTGAAGCCTCCACGTATTTCTTAAGGGGGCAATTCCTCAAAGTTTGCTTCAAGGGGAAAGTACTGAAACTCAGTTTGAAGTCCTTTAAGCAATCTTTGGAGAATTGCCCCTTTAAGAAATATGTGAAAGCTTCACAAGAGACCAGCCTTCTCCATTGATGAAGGGGGAGGGCGGCAGCAGTGGGGGGGGCAAAGCCTGCTTGGCCCCCCCCCACGTGACCCACAGGCATGCACCCAGAGAAATGGGTATCCCCATGTTTCCATAGGTGCCCGTTGGTATGCCTGCTGCATTGCGGGGGCCAGGGACCCAAGATCTCCCTGGATGATCAGGTGCTGCCAAGACTCCACAGGTTCAGCGGAAGGTCTTGCTTTGGGGGCCTGGGCTCGGAACCTCTCTTCCTGGAAGCGAGACAAGGCATCCATGATGCCATTATCTGTGCCTGGAATATACTTAGCTGACAAAGAAATGTTATGAACCAAGCATAAAGCAACAAAGCATCGGACAAAACGGATGACCCACTGGGAGCTGGACATTTGGCAATTAATAACCTGGACAACTGCCTGGTTGAGATAGTCAGAAGTGGTTTACCTTTGCTGTCTTCTGCACAGAACCAACCAGGGTTAGCGGAATCAGTGCCACTATCTACAAAAGCTCCTCCACCAGCGTCACCTTCTACTACTGCTGCTGCCCAATAGACGCCCTTCAAGGATTCCTCCAGCACCATCACCACTGGAACTGTCTGTTATCTTCTGCTAATGTGGTTGTCAGTTCTTGAAGGGAGTGGATGCACCTTAGCCTGGTGTCTCAGAGGGATCTATTTCCTGGAAAATGGGAATCTTGCAGAAAGACAAGAAGATGGAAGTGGAAGAGGATTCCATACCTATTACCAGCATTTCTCTTCAGTCCAAGTCCATTTCCACTTATAGCTATTCCCTGATCTGCCGCTTGAGCTGTGGAGGCTTATCTGGGGAATTCAGATTAGCCTGTGCACTCCCACACACGCCAGCTGGGTGACCTT